>NC_090129.1:24599138-24923513 GCF_040581485.1 Linepithema humile | reverse complement strand
ACTCTCATGAAGTTCACTGCCGAGAGGATGACCGACCGGTATCTCGAAGGACATGCAACGATTATCCTTGCAAAGACGATTTACGCGCGTCCGAAAATTCTCACAGGGTTCTGCAAGTTCAGGACGATCCCGAGATAACAAATGGTAAAACTTATTAAAATTTATCGGATAATTGTTACACAAAAATATTCTGTAAATTTCACAAATCAGCCCTGGACGTAATAAATAATACCTATATAAAATAATAAATCCACATGCCACATTCCATTATTTGTTTTAGGTGTCGAGAGCAATCCGTTTTGCAAGGACAAAATAGCTAATTGTAATTTAGTCACGCAAGCTCGGCTCTGCTCGTATCAATTTTATCAAGAATCTTGCTGTCTATCGTGTTCCCGAATCAAGCAAGATTTGGAATAGAAATTTCTCGACAATCACGATTCTTTCATGCCAGACGTGCCTTCACAGTAGATATTAATATCGCCAATTAAAACTCAATTTTTACCACTTACTGATAATTTTGATCATAAATAAACAGTGAAACTTTTGTACGTTCTACGTGTGTAGAAGTGTAGATATGCATGCTGCAGAGCAATTTAATACGAAGTCTGTGACTTTGCTGGTAAGTTCGAGCAAGTTATTTGATGGAGAACATGGAGACCGATCGCGTGCATAATTGTTGATCCGTTTAATCGCAGCGATCCGACGCAGCATTTAGATCCGCACTGTTCTCGCATAATCATACATGTATATCAAGCATTAATAAATTTTGCGCTTTTTCAGTTCCCCCGTTGTTTACTTACCCTCATTTGCTTTTCTGCTTCTTTTGCATTATCGCACGCCGATTTTAATGGAAAGCGGGATTTTTCGCAAAAACATATTACATATTATTATTTAACAACCGATAGAGCCAGGATGTGTACTATTTACATTATTTCTAAAACATACTATACGTCTTCTCTTAATAAAATAAATTATATATATATATGTATATACAGATAAAAGTTTCAACGTATTCTTAAAACTAGGTGAGAATCACGGAAACAAGATGATTTCCAGATACAGAATATTGAGCTTGACGAGATTACAATTCTATAAATTTTTGATAAATTCGCTACTTGATTCAAGAACTAATTTCGCTGTCTTCCGGATTGCTTGTGCTGTTGTCATGATTTTTATACGCCGAGAAAAAGGCCAAAGCCTTCATCAACTGGTAACTCTTGCTAATAGGTATATTGCTGTCGTACAAGCCCTTTGATGCTTTGCAGTCTACGTAAAACCACCAATTGCATTTCAGAATTGTTTGATCGAACAGCGTCGATTCCGGACACAGGAAACTCTTCATGATCAGACCGTCGTCCGTTAGTGCGCAAACGTGGAACACCTAATTGTACGAAAATTAATTTAAAAAATTCTCCAAATGTCAAGAATAAAAAGCTTTTCTATATTCAAACGTATTAATAATCTAATAATCTAATTAATGATCTAAATTCATCATGTAAGAAAAGATAAGTCAATTTTGTTTACGGATTACTTTAATTTATTTTATGTCTGATATAATGTAGTCTTGAAAAAACTTACCATACACCCGAGATCCTCATCTGCATAGAGACCTGGGAAATGTTTCTGATCGCCACAATAAAAGCTCGTGTCAGGTAGATCGACGCGACTTGCAAAATTATCGTCGAAGTTCTTGTCGTATCCAACGGGATAATATTCTCGTGGCGCATTCATTACTTTGGTAGCTCCAGAATTGTACTTACTGAAAGAAACATAAAAATTATATTTTTATCTTGATTTGCCAATTTTAACTATTTACATAGGTTATTTGAAAAAGCTTCGAAACAAAGTATATACACTGCTCCACAAAAAATAAGAAACACTTTTTAGACACACAAAATTGAGCAATTTTCAAATCGCTCAAATTTAGCAAAAAATCATCGCAGACGAAAAATAAGAAAAGCATTTTAACGTTTGAAGTTTCACGTGTTTTATAAGTAAAATGTTGTAGTTTTTGACACTTGTTACAAATTTTGCAAAAAATATTTTTTATCGAGCTGCAGAATATTGAGCGTACGTAATTTTAAGAACTTGGCAAGTTGGAATTTTATAATAATATAATAGTTTTGGAGCATTTGATTTAAGTGCATTGAAGTTATGGAACATTATATTAAAAAATAAAAATTTTAAAAAGATATGAATCTTTTTTCGATCTTATTCTGAGAACTTTTCAAATAACTTATGTATTTTATTAATATACAAATGTATATTTTATCTTGTTTTCTGCGAAATAAATTTCTGTATTTCTTTGCGTTAATCAAATATTCTTGCGTAATCAATTAAACATATAAAAAGTAAACATATTAATTGAACACGATTACTTTTTAGACGACGCTGCCGTAGGCATTATTGTAGTACTGGTACTTGCTGTCGTGGGTCCTTGCTGTTTTTTAAGAAGCTGTTGTTGTCTCACAAGAATTGCCGCTTCTAAAGCTTCTAGAGTGATATTGCTTGCCTCCGCAAGTGCTTTCAAAGAAGTTTCCATTCCCTGAATGGGAGCCAAGGATGGTAAACTGTCAGGCAGAGACTGTCGCTTTTCGTTTTGTTGAAGAGGTAATGATTGGCTGCTTTCAGTTCCGACAGGCTGCAGTGAGAGTAAAGTCATTTCATTCACTGAAGCAGCCATCTCGTCGCTTGGCAAAGGTAACTGCATGTGAAAATAATAATTAATAATTTTTTAATTTATAATCCCTTCAAGCGCACTTTTTCAATTTCTGTCTATACGATATCGAAGAGAGCTAAAGTTTGAACAGCTTATATAAGATATAATTCCAAATAATTCACGTAATAATTATAACACAATAACTGGATGCATAATATTAAAAATAACATAATAACAATATTGGTAAAATTTTAGTAGCATCAGATTATTACACATATAATTACCTGATTGAAATCGTCTTTCGATACTTCATTATCGGAATCCTGCAGCAAAGTAGCACTGCTACTGATTCTGTTTGTAAGCTTTGCCGACGATTGCGGCATCGCAATGAAAGGTGGCAAAGCACCGTTCGATGAGGCCAAATTAGTTGTGGTCTTTAATGCCGAGACGTCGGTTTCGACTAAACCCGGCGAAACTGCGGCTACGATACCAGGTAGCTTCGGCATCGCTCCCGCCACTGTTATTATTTGCGGTTGCTAAATGACAAACGAACGCAGAGTAAATTTTGAGAGATATCATTACTCAGCTTTGAGAATAACTTCAGTAATCACGTACGGATTCATTGCGGTGCTAAAAAATGTGTACACAAGTGTTTTTTATTAGAAAACAATTAAATTAAAAACTGAAAATATGTGCACACACATTTAATACTAAAATTAGATATATATTATTATTTCAAGCGCTTTTTCTCACGTTGAAACAAATATTGAAACAAAATTCTAAACATTAAAAGAATTACTGGATTTACTTGATCCTTCTTATTTTGTACCGCCATGATTTGCTGCCGTTGTGCGAGCATCTGCTGTTGCTTTTGTTGTTGCTGTATCTTTTGCATTTGTTGCTGCCTCATAGCCTCCTGTTGTTGCAGACGTTGCTGCTTCAATATCTGCAGCGCCAACGCTTCTTGTTGTATCCTCTGCTGCTGCTTCAGCTTAGCTTCCTGATGAATTCGTTGGTGTTGCAGGCGCAGCGCTTCCTGCTGTGCCAGCGGCATCGCTGGCACTGCTTTAAAAGCCGTTGAATTTACTACTAATTTTTGACGTTCGGGTTGCTGAGCCAATGGCCGCACCCCTCCGATTGGTAAGGGCTTAAAGGGTGGCACTTGACGAGTATTTAGTGATACCGCACGTGCGTCATCACGACTGTTTGCCTGAAAACAATGAATATACATCTTAATAAAACAGATAAAAATAAAAAAAATTAAAATCCTCAATTTTAAAGGTTAAATTTATTTTTAGATGTTTAGTTTCTCAACAGTACAGCGTATTCCCGGGACACAATTGTGAGAAAGTCATCGCTATCTGACGAAAATGTCAATCGCGACGCGTGCATTAAACGCATACGGCGCACGTGAATGCGAACTAGAACGACATTCATGTACCGGTTGCGACAAGGTCGATATCGACAGCGATATAAATCCGTATTTTCTTGCAGCAATGTAGAAAAACCAATCCTTCTTATTCAAGGCCCGACCTAGATATTCCTCCCAAGATGTCAAACGAACAAAGCGCCAATATTTTACAATCGTTACGCTTCAGTAAACTTTTTCCCACTCGAGAAGCATAATAAGTAAAAGTGAGTGAAATAAAACTTAGGAAACATTGTGCTCGCACGCAAACGGTTACAAAGTTAATACAAGACAGTTAGGCAACCACACGTGAGAACCTGAACTGTATAATATCGAGAGATAGGACGTTTCTAATATTTAGTATCTTCTTCTTCGACTTTTACACTATTTTAAGAATTAATGAAATTAATTATATATTAATGAAAATTTTGCAATACACTGTATTGTGTGATTAAAATATTAATTGCAAAATACTAAACGTTTTATTTTCCTTTATAAAGCGTTTGTGAAATGAAAAGTTAGAATAGAAAAGTCAGCTGTTGCTTATAGCTGAGCGAGATGAAATTGAGAAGATGTTACATCGAGATGCAATTAAATTATGCACCGAGGAATAATCAATTTCAGCGAGTTTATTAACGCTATGAAAAACGTATAAGTGCTTTCATGATGATCCTTTTTTTTGCGTTAGACTTTCCATGCGCTGATTTAAGCGTAACTATCATTTATCTTGCGATATGTATCGTTACATATAAACTATCCGGTCGAAAGTAAATGATATTTTAAGATCGTAACACAAGTACCGATGCAAAATGTTTTGACAAAAAGAAAAGCGGGAAATACAAAAAATTATAATGAATAAGCGAAACTCGCCGTTTTATTTATTTGACTTGATCAATTTTTTACAAATTCTCGTACATATATATAGATATAATTACTATTTTATATAAAAAGTTTTACGATTCTTACGGTTATTCCGCTATATGTAATAAAATATTTTATTTATTTTATAAATAATTGGCATTTGTTATTGATATAAGTAAAGTCGCTGAATTATTTTGGAAAGTTTTACTTACCGTATTTAAAGGACTAAGTAAGAGCCCATTAACTTTGTTTGTTTGCACGCTTCTTCTTTTTGTGCTTTCCAAATTAGACAACGATTGGCTAAAGCCTAACTCGTCACCAACGGAAAACCCTATAATCAGGCGAAGTTGAATTAAATTTAATTTATAACATATTCTGCATATAAACTTTAAATATTTTGAAGAAATGTAAGAGGAGCAATATGCCGATTCAGTTTATTTACAAAAAGGAGGAGACAAAAGAAAACTTTGATAGAAAGTTTTGATAAATAGGTTAGGAGAATAAAGACATAAGAAAATAGATACAAAAGTATAAATGTATCTACATGAAGAATTAAGTTAGCTTAGAAAATCATTATTGATGCACTGATATCCTTTTTCTAATTCCTTTTCTACATTTTATTTCGTTTCTAGAATTATTTTATATATAAGTTGACAAAATTATATACACTTTTTAACATTTCATTCAAATTAAAAATTTACAGATTTACAAAGAATTTTTAGATTCCCTGTGGCTATATTTTTATGTATGTCAGTACAGCCTGCGTTAGCTAACACTATATAATGCATAAACATAATTGCTCAAGTGAAACGGAAAATAGTAGCTAATATAGCTGTGTATTGAACCGGCCTAAAGCCAAAGGATATTGTGTAAAAAGCATTGCATCACTAGAATCATTTTTATGTCTGTTGTTTGCTGACATTTTCAATCCTTACGTTGTGTTAAAATGCAAATCATGCCCTCGTCAAAGAAATCTTCTTTCATGATAATCAATGATACAATTAGGTCGGGTCAAGGCGGTGAATAAATCATTAGCATTTTGTCACTGAGTCGTTAAAAATGTGAAAGTGTGATAGTAATCTGTTGATGGGCAGCATCCAATGCACGCTTCAAGTTGAACAATTCTGCATCAGACTTATATCCGCAAGGCAATCAATACTCATTAAAACATTTTTTATTGATCGTAAATCGCAATCTTTAATGTTAATATAATAGTTTTTATATTTTTCTGTGTAATTAACTAGTGAGATAAAATTATTTACGTAAGAAATTAGAACACAAAAACAATTCGATATAGGTATATTCGTGAAAGTGAGTAGTATAAAACTGAATGTTTCTATCAATATTTGTAATAATTGACGGGAAAAAGAAAATGGCATACAGAATTGCATATGTTCGATTTGCTGTCAAGCCGTTATGACATGGCAATCATCATGTCTCTTAGATGTACTTATCACATCTTTTCAGTCATAAGATACCTTATGTAACGATTGCACGCGATTCAATGCACTTTCCGACATAGTGACACAATAAATGTTTCTACTAGCTCGCACGCAATACGCACTGGCAAATATTGTTATATTATTCAAATTACATTGTTACTCAATCTTTTGAAAAAGATGCGCATAAATATAAATACCAGAAGCCAAACTGGTAGGAATTTATTATGCAAATTTCAAATTATGAACAAAATTACATTTTGGGTCACGTATAATTTAGAAATTGTTACATGTATATTTGTACAGAGAGCATTTCACAATACTGCAAAAAGTCTCGCTTATCCACCTCATTGCGTATTCAAAGTTCGCACCATGCAACATACAAGAACTAATTTATATCAAATGATAAGAATCTCAATTAGTTCTTTAAGAATCCTTGTAAAAAGATTTTTTATACGTAAAACGATTAGCATAATTTTTTACACCAACTTGGGTAACAATAAGCGATTTACGTAATGCATCAAGAAGTCAAATGTAATTAATTTTCTTGCAAAAACAGGCAGATTATAAAAAGATGTATTAAGATAAAAAATTTTTAGAAACACACAGTGACACTAAATTATAAGATTAATTTATATTTGATTATAGCAACTGTGTAAATTTGCAAAATTAATACCAAGCTAGCTTGAATATAAATAAACTGAATCAAATATTAAGTTGATTAAAGTACTTAGTGTCTTAAATTTTAATTAATTTACTTTGTACATAATTTTAATCAGTTATTACATAAAATAATTTATCTTAATCAATAAAAATCTACTTAAATTTTAAATTACAATTAATTAATTTAAAAGTATTAAATTTAAATACACATATATATTAGAAAATTATTTTTTATTAATAAATTAAATGTTTAAAAATAGAATATTGAGTTTACAATTTAAAGACTTTCTAATTTTTTAGTGTAAGTTTGAAAGTAAACAGATGTATTTCGTCGATCCGTGTGATTATTCTCAAGGCCTACTCGTTTGCTCTACAATCTCCTATAAAATTGATCGACCAAATCGAAAACCCAACAACATGATCATTAAAATCGCAATTTTGCTCCCGTAATTCAACTCACCCAGACCGACGTAACCTTTTACACCTCCGAGATTTCTGACCCGGAAGAGCCCGGATTTCCGAAATGCGCAATTTAGCACGAAACCGAAGTCCGATTGAAACACACATGTGCTTAGCGCCTCTCGCCACGTACATCCTGCAAGCAGAACGGGAAGAAACAAAGCCGTGGATCGTTCCTCTGATCCATTGGATCCGAAATGATGATCCACGCGATTCAAATAACTCGTCACATATGTTCAACATAATCGCAAGATTTCGTGAATAAATATCAATTGTTTTAAAAGCTGCATGTTATATTAATGGTGTATGTTAAGCTCGAATTCACATGCATTTTTTATTAAAAAAGATTTGTATGATTTTAATTTACTACTTTTGTCAAGTAGCTACTGATTAGATAATAGATACAAAAAGTTTAAATTGATTAATTAAAAGATCCAAAGGTTTCGACAATTAAATAATTGTTATAAAGAAAAAAGAGCAAAAAGCTGTTGTTCGTGAAAGAAAACCGTATATTATAATATAATAAAAGTACAAAGTTTTTAACTTGTTACAAGACCAATAATTATTCAAGGTTTGATATTATAAGTATATAAGTATATATTCATTCAGTATATATTATAAGTATATAAGTATATAAGTATATATTCAAGGTTTGATATTACACTCATGAAGGCTTAGTGACAGGCAGAAAAATGTTCGTACTTTTATCATTTTATAATTACAGTTTTCGGCATGACCAACACGGCTACAGTTCTTTTTCTCCTTTTTCTTTACACTGATTATTTAAACTGATTTATTTAATTAAGTTAAAAAATTTTAATTTGTGTTTTTAATTAGAAACAAAAATAAAAAATATAATAATTTAATATATAAATTTTTATTGCAATATAAATAATAAAAATAAACATTATTTCGATAGAAAGTAAAAGTCGTAATGCTGAATAATCAGGCTACAGGTTTATAAGCAATCAATGTCCGCGTATTCTGTGCTATTGATCCTTCGTTGTCTCTTTTGACGTCACGTTTCCAGGATATACACTTTCACGTACTTAATATCTGCCTGGCAAACAGGTAGATAGTAGGTAAATAGTCTTCAATAAAAATGTTGTGAATTTCTGAATCTTCGTCTAACACGGAACTTGAATTAATTTTTATAAATTTGATAATAGCAATATTAAAATATTTTTACAACATTTTATTTGTGTACACAATAAATCACAAATTATATATTTTTTTAATTTTTAAATAATTGATTATTTAATGGCAATTGTGTAATTAATTGTAATAATAAAAGTTTATCAGTTGTATAATATAAATCGCAATATTTATATAATAATCTAGTAATTCTTATCTTCCAATTTCTTTTCTCGGAAAACACTTTAGTATTAAAAGATGAATAATTTTGTCGCCATAAACATTATGATCCGAAAATAATCGTGATTTATGTCTACGCGTTTTCTCTTTGTTTAAGCGTCTTAGAAATAAGCTCTCAGTTCTAGGCCAAATGCCATTAAATTGCTCATCAAATCGACTTCTAATTTCACCGCAGCAGTTTCTATTTTCAATGACAATAATATTTTCCCTTTTCAATTTATATTTTCTATAATTTAGTGCAATACCATTTTTAACAATTGTAACGTTGAAGATAATTTCTTTTACATTTATCTTCTATTTATTTCATCTTATTGTGCATTATGTGTATATTTAAAATGAGAACCACTCTCGTAATTCACACACAGAATCATTGAAATAATTCTCACAAATGTGTATGGGAATTCATCCTATGGGATATCCATCATTCTCACAAAACATATGAGAATTTTATTCTTCCACTTAATTGTTGAATTATATGAAAACAATTCGCACATAAATGAGTTGAAAGTATTTTGCAAAAGTTCGTTTCTTCATATCATCGAACGAGTACTCCGAAACTTCGTGAAAGGTATTTCCGGAATTTGTTCAAGGAATAAGGAACATTTGCGGAGTCAGAGGCGTGCCATTGGGCCCATAGCCTAGTGACCGACTTAAAACCTGGCTAAACGCCCTGTCGTTGACCGAGCACGATATGTTGTATGGTTCCTACACGGCCGAACTGCTTTCTTAATAAAATATGAGAATTCTTCGCGAATGTCTCTGCCTTTTAACGGATATATTTGCAACCATGATTGAAAGTGTAAGTTATGATCAACATTTATAAAAGGCTTAATTTTAATATCAAATCCAACATGTTATGTACTCTTGTCGCGTGAAGAATCTTTGCCATTTAACAATCGATTAATCACGAAGAAGAAAAATGCAGAAATTAACCATGAATCATTTTCAGATGTTTCGCAAACCAGAGAGAGCCGACAGATCGTCTGTTTTTTTTTTCAATTAGAGATAGCCGGATAGAAATTAATAAAATTTCATGAAAAACTTTGTGCAGGGCAACGCACGACAAAGGGAACAAATTGCCATAATGCAGAAATGAGATTAATAATTACAGCGGGGCAGCGGTTATTAATATTGTTTCGTTCTGACGAACTTCGTTATTACCGTAGTTATTATATGGCCAAAAGAGAGACCGAAACGATCGGCTCTTTTCTAGCATCGGATTCATTATACAATCGTGTCGCACTGTGACATACAAAACTCCGCGAAATGAGTGGCGTTTCGCAATGTGGAAAATTATCTCGGTAGAAACTTTGCCGTTCCGGTCCGACGAGCATACAACGTAAACCCTTTTTTCAAAACTCTGGTAATAACTCATCGCGTGTGCGTCACTCGTAATAACAAAAAACAAAAGAAAAAGAACCGAATTCGCGAAATTTCACTGTGATAAATTAGGTGCTGCGCAGTTATATTGATTATTTTGCTCAAAGCAACGTTCAGTGCGTCTGGATTTATAAATTGCATGCTATTAATAAAAAGAAAAAGAATTGATTAATATCTATAATATAGCAATTTTATACTCGATGAAGAAATAAGATAAATTGCCTATAATATATATATATATATGTATATATACACATATATATACATATATATATATGTCTTAATATTTTAGAAATTTATCGATATTATTTCGTCATTTGGAAACCAACTTTTTTATATGTAAGATTATTTATAGTAAATGTTCGAAAAATAGAGACTGTAACTTTTGATGGTACAGACACTTTCACTGCCTCCGCTCTTCAGAGCTATCTGATGTAACAAGTCACGATACAATTCTCAAGAGTTATTCAGGATCGTACGAACGATGGTGAAATTCATCTTTATTCGACCGCGCGCGCGCGCTTAACCGGAATCTTTGCGTCGAACGACATAACAATAGTCATAGACAGGCAAATCGTGCAATACTTTCCCAACGTTGGCCTTCACCTTGACTGTCGGTCTCACTTTGACATTGTTACTCTACTATTTTTTCTCCATTAAAACGGACTCCTCGATTATAAATGGAACGAGAGGAAATCGATTAGAAAGTAATATTGATCGTATCTTGCGAACATTAACTATTCTTAATGATAAAATGAGCATTAAAGACTTGTTAAAGTGTACGTCATGATCTGTTGATTACAGTCTTCGATTCTGAAGAAAGTAGATTATATATTTACCATCCACAATATTTCTTTATTTTATATTAAAATAAATTGTAGGTTTTTTTTTACTGGGGAAAACATCAGACACGTAAAATTTTTACGGGATATTTTGTTTAACGGCTGAGGAACAAATAAATTCAATTTGTTAATTACAAGTTAATGAATGACAGCATTCAATGACGGTGCGAATGACGTTGTCGGACGCAGCTAAATAGAAAGTATGGTCAGATGATATTTACATAGACGCTGGCCTGATTCCCCAAATACGCATGTAATAAATCTTGGTAAAAGGATATATTGACAGAAACCACCGGCCATTCTTCGAAGTAAGTTCAAATTATCTTTGATCGGATGTTGCCATTTAAAAATCACTATTGAACGAAACATTTTCCTATTTTTGCTACATATACATAGCAAATTAATAAATATTGATTTTAGTTGCAACTAAAAGTAAGCTATATTTTACTAATTATTAAATAAATTATTTTTTTTACTAAGAATTTTTTGCTTGAGAAAAATATTATATATATAATATATATAAAATTGATTCTTATATTATTACGCTATTATTATTTGAATTGTACAATAATTGAAGATAAGATTCATTGATCTGGTTTTTTTCAATCTATTGTATCAGCGAGATCATAATCCAGAAAGAGATAGTCGTTAATACAGAAGTGTGTTACTTAATTCAAGAATGATTAATTCATATTACACACAGTACAATTCAACCGTTAAAAAAATGCGCGTTTCACTTTACCGAAGTAAAAATTTCGGGATGGAGATCTAATATTA
This sequence comes from Linepithema humile, assembly GCF_040581485.1. Taxonomy (NCBI): domain Eukaryota; kingdom Metazoa; phylum Arthropoda; class Insecta; order Hymenoptera; family Formicidae; genus Linepithema; species Linepithema humile. The sequence continues at coordinate 24,911,651 of NC_090129.1, read as the reverse complement.
TCACTTTTCTACTCACCATTGTGTTACAGATAGATATAAGTACGAAAGCTGCTTTTCCGATAATCTTGGAGAAAGTTTTTGGCGTAGTCTTTAATTATATTACGCATCACATTCGATGACACAAATTCTATGTTGCATGCAAAAAAAATTTGCATTTCACGCTCTCTTTCACAGAAGGTTTAACAAAGCCGATCAATTTCTCACTGCTTCCATACTTTTGTAACTGCTATCAATAATATGGAATTATAGTCGAAGAAGCGAAGCCGGTTTTGATCATTTTTTTCTAGATCACTTTCGATCACAATCGTCCAACGATCGAAATTGCTTACTTTCGTCGACTCCCTGATCCATTTTTTCCACTCTACATTCTGCGACGCGTGCACCTGATATTTTTGCACTTTCTATCCTTTATTCTATCATCAGGAAATCAATAGCGATACTTTTTTCTACACTACACTAATTTTTGACCGCATACTTGCGTTATGCATTTTTGTTACGCGCACAATACATCGCGTAAGAAATGTTTTGTTACGTGAATCTCTAAAAAATTAAATTGCGTAAATTATTTATTCATATTAAATTAATAGTATGTAATATTAGGAATATTTCTTCTCTAAGAATATACAAAACAATAATATCTGTGTACAATAAAAACAAAAATTTGTAAAAGTGAAAAATCATATAAACTGGATATTACAATTCTTTCTTAATTTTTTAAATTGGATATTTTTCTTAAAATTTTATCATTGATAATAAATCAACATGGAAAATTTTTAAATGACAATTATTTAGCTTTACTTATTAAATAAAATAAAACAGATTTTACATTTTACGACGTTCCTAAGTATTTTTGTAATATATTTAAAAAAAATAAGACGTCTATTTGCAAATGACACAGTGTATATAATTATACATTTGTTATTAATATTTACACATTATGTACACATGTTTATATATGATATGTACATTAAGTAGTTTCGATGATTTTCTTTCTGCTTTATAAGTTGATAAATAATTTGCGATGCCATGCGTATTTAAAAAAATTTTAATGCATTTCTGAAACGCATAATACTATATTCAATTTTGTATATATTATTTTACAACTTACAAATTATTTTAAGCGTACATATTTACAATTTGACCATTGTAAGATAAATATTATCTTTTGTAATATTTGCACAAAATATTTAATTTGCTATTTGTTGTTGTCCAGAAACGTAATTTTTATCACAATTGTTTTTTTTAACACGGCAAAAAAGTCATCGCATAAGAATCTGTAAAAATTTTTATATCCTTTCTTGATGATTCTGACTCATGACTTATGATGATGCATCGAGTGCAACGTACTGCGGTATCGACCCGAGAAACACTACTTTTTCACAATGCGTAACCATCGCAGTCACGCTCAGATCATCGCAAACAGTAGCGTGAAATTGCAGGAAATTATTTTTGCACGATTCACGTATGTAAGTATGACGTGTATTTTCTGAGAGACGTGTAATGAAAAATGTAAATGCTTGATGTAAAGTCGCACAAGAGGAACCATATTTACAGATTTACTTTATCACAGAGTGAGAAGTTTCTCCGCTAAAGAGATACGAGGCTATTAGTATAGGAAGAAGTACGACGATATTAATTGATCGAAGTACAGCGTAAGTAATGCAGTCAGTCAAGAATGTACAGACGTCGCACAGAATCGATAGCACAGAATAAAATTATGCGATTCATACAAGGCACAATAAAAAAAATGAGAGAAAGTCCCAGCAACCTGCAACTGCCCAGTAAAAACGCCGTTGGTTTTTGCGATCGATTTTCAAATCCGGCCCTACTGCAGATCAATGTCTTTCGTTATCTACTTAATACAATATGCAAAATGTTGAGAATATCATAATTAAGTAATACAGAAATTAAGTTTTGCAATTAATCTGTGCAAGCACTATAAGTACAAATATCTTTTTAAAAAGAAGCAAAGAAAGTTCAAATATTTATTGCAAAAGTCAAAACAGTTTTGATTAGTTTAATGACATCTAATCAATATGTCAATTTAATACTACTGTTTAATACTTTAATGCTTTCTTAACAACTTAACGTATGATAATTTATTTTGTGAAATTACTATCATATATTTATGCGTTTAATAAAAATTATTAATAATTTAATAAGAAAAGTTTATCATTTAATTAAGAAATGCACCTACAATATTGTAATTTAATGTTATAATATAAAAAATATATAATTTTGTTATTAAGACACGATCATACACAACGCAATTTGGAAATCGAACGCATCTTATGTACTAAACGTGACGTAGCTGGATGGTTTTACATTAGCAAGTTCACAACGAGAATAAATTAAAATTTAAACTTAAAATCTAATTAGTAAAATAAATTTAGCATTTAGTTATTAAAATTACAATATAGTAGTTTAAATATTATAATATCAAAAAGAGAAGAAGGGGGGGGGGGGGGAATTTATTATAAGTATCGCTAAGAAAATTAATCCTAAATTTTGTAAAACAATTCAATATCGCGTTCATGATTCGAAGAATCTTCTTAAAAATGATATTCTTATTTTATCTTTTCTAAAAATGTGAGTATAGCAATATTTCTTTATAAATAAACCATAAGCTACGTCATTTAAGAAAGATGAACTACTTACCGACGACCACGAAGTAGAACAATGTAGTGGCGATCTTCATTTTTGTCAATCCAGTTTCAATTATCACAGAGGATCCTGAGGTGCCGTCGATCCTCGCGAAACGATCCTGAGAGTCACGATTTCCTCAGGACGACGGATAAATTGATGAACTCGATCGAATTGAAAGCACCTCGTGAGGAGAACTTGTTTGCAGGCTGACTGAATCTTCACTGCGAATGATCGATGATCGCCGAGAAACGTGCGACAGGTTACTCGATCGCGCGGATACTAATAATGCATGGACATGCTTGGCAAAGGCAAGCACGCGGAGTACTTTCAGACTTCATCTGATCCCCAGTACCGGTTGAATACGAGGTCTTATGTACGCTTCCCCTCCTACGTAATATACAAGCTGTAGCACTACAAAAATTAAAATTATAACTCTACATTTATCGCAGAAAAACGGGATTGCTTTAATTTTTGATTTTTAACTATTTATTTAATTGTGATTCTACCATAAAATCATGAATTTAATATTTAATTGTTTAAGAAATTTCTATTATAATATAAAACAATGATTCTTTATTAATTATTATAGTGCAAAAATTTGAAATTTATGCAGTAAAAGACCGTATGTAAAATTGAGGGGCTATTATAGTGAGAATAACCGGCCCTGTAAGACCCCACCAGGGCCTCATCGTGAACGGCCCGTTCACGGAACAAGTTCGATGCACGGCTGCGAGTTAATCCTGGCGAGGTGCCGGTGACCCACTCGGACGAAACGATAACGGGACCAACATACGTCCATTCAAAGACAACAAAATCGATCGCACTGGTTGAATCTTCGTTCAGAAAATCAGGCAAAACTGCATAACTTATAAAAATCAATTGTATTTAAATATACACATACAGTCACATTTAATTAAAATATTCTGTTTTATGATTCATAAATTGTTTTACTTTCCAACAAAAATTGAGTTTACTGTATGTTAAACTAAGAAAAGTGCACCTGAAAAAAGAAAAATTTATTTTATATTATATTAAAGTAAAAAGACAAAATTTATTTTATTTTACTCTTAATCGCATTTTTTATTTTAATATATTATTTTGTACAAACAACTCTAATTTTTTAAGACATTATTTTAGCTCTGCTTGTAAAATTATACATAATATGAAAAAATTAATATATTATAAAAGAACTAATATTTAAAGTATGTTAGAATAAATAATGTAGTATAAGTATGTTAGAATAAGTAATAACAATAGATAGAGAGAGTATACATTTGCACGCACGCAGATTGAAGCAACATATAATTAAATAAAGTTAAATTATAACAAATTACATTAGATCTCGCTTTAAATTGCAAATATTAGATCAAAAATCACTAATTTAATATATAACAATACAGATTTTAACATTTTTTTTATAAGCAATGTAACATGTTCCGTTACGCTAATTTTTTGACAAAACTGCATTATCGGTGAAAAAGACTTAAAAATAACTCAGCGAGAAGATAGAACATATTATTCGCACAAAATACACATTGGCAAATGCACTTTAGATTAGAGATACATTTCGTTGGATGCAGTATGCAATTTCAGGCTGTTTTGATTCTAGAAGCTACTAGTACATAATGCACTCGATCATGTGAAGACCGAGAATGGGTCAAGATTTAATGACTGCACTTTGCTATTTATAGAACATCAAATTACATTCCTCGAAATATCGAAATTATTTTAAACCTTTGATAAAATTAATCGCAAAATTGTTATTTATTGAATTATTGTTCAATAGGCATTATTTGTTTGCGTTATTTATAATATTTCGTAAATATATTTGTAATGTTAGAAATTATAGAACTGTTTAGCAATTTTTAAATTTTATTAATTATTCTGTAGTTTGTGCATCGTTTAATAACAACAGTATGTTGCGCTCCACTGTATATTTATAAGACAATAAAAGGAATGAATTAAGAACTAAAGTTTAAAATATTACACAAGAGGTTATAATTTAAAAAATCTAAAGTTTTAAAGGCATATAAAATACATTTAATATATATATATTAATATACATGCAAAATTTCAATGTAATTGAAGAAATCAATTTTGCGTAAATTCATAAAATAAGTATAAACTTGTAATTTATATAAATGTATATTTACTTATATAGCTTATTTTAGTATGAATTTATGTGTAATTTATATATTTATGTAAATATAAATATATTGATTCATACCTATTTTACATGTATATTTTATACATATTTGTCGCTAATAAAAAATAATACAATTTTTATATTTATAAAAAATAATTAAACGAATCTTTTTACTTTAATATATTCAATCTTTTTTATCTAAACACTTTATTTGAATAATCTAGAGAGATAAAGATGCGAAAAATAAACTTTTTACGCTTTGTACACTCGGTCACAGGAACTTGCACGGGTGTCAAGGCACATCGAGTCGGCGTGTTTCGACTCTACATATTTTTAAATCATGACTAGTTATGAACACAGCGGCAATGCTGTTTTGGCTGTTTTAAAGCAACTGGAGCAACTGACAAGTAAAATTATTAATATTTATAATATTTATATTTATATCAATATTTATTGATAGTAGAAAACGAGCAATATATTTATTAAATGTTGAAGAAAATTATTTTTCAACATAATAGAAACGTATATAAAGCAATTAACAGAAATAAAAGTATTAGCATGTGATTGTGATGTAGTCAAGGAATTTGCTGGAAATTTTTCAACTTTTTATGTAAATAAAAATATTCGTTTAAACAAATCAAATAAGTTATAGATAATATTATTAAATAAAAATATTACTTTTTTTTCTTATTATCAAGCTAATACGTTCAAATTTGCTTACTTTTAAATCGTTCCTATTATTTTGATAAAATAATTACACTTTTCTTCATTATTCACTATATATATTGCTTAATACGAGCAATGGTTTATGGTTTTTCTACCATCAATAAATATTGATATAAATATAAATACTTTAAATATTAACCTTTACTTGTCAATTATAATATATTATTATTATTATTATATTATTATCATATGTAAATATTTAAAAATTTCAAAACTTTCAAGAATTTTTAATTTATGTTATTCTAATAATTTATTATTCAATAATTAAAAATTCTGCCTATAGCATATTGTTAAAACTAGACAGACAAAAATTTTTTAAGTTATTATCACGAGAAAGAAAAATATGAAAACTATCACAATTAAAACTATTCTACTTCAAGATTTAATGACAAAAAATTAAGTTTGAAATTTAAAAAATTTTTAAATATCTATATATGTACAAAGCATAAAAAGTTTATTTTTCGCATCCTTATGTCATCTCACCATTGCTGAAAATGTCGTCACAGACAGTGAATAGATTTTAAAGTCTATACAAATATATTTTATCTATCTATAAAATCTGTGTATAAAAATATATTTTATCAAAATTTTGGACGGTCTGCAGTATTTTATTTTTGATAATATTACTAATACTGATAAAATTAAAAATATTAACTTATTGTAATTAACTTTTGGTAAAAAACAATTTTAAATATAATAAAAATTTTAAGATTATTATTTTTAAATTGTTATATATAAGCTTGATCAAAAAATTCTATTAAAATCATTTTTTCTTTAAAATTAAAAAAATTTTTTAGCAGTTTTTTTAACAAAAATGAAATATGTTTGAGACAGTCAAGTCAAATAAACATTATGTATAATTATGTTCTAATTTTGTACAAAAAATAAAAGCGGTTTTTACACTTGATTAGATGTATATTTTTCCTCCATTCTTTTTAGAAACAATAAAAATAAAAATTTGTAAAATATGATTCATACATAATGCCAAACAAAAACGGGCAAAGTCTTAATTTAAGCATATTGTGGTCAAACATTGCGAAATATATATTTTAGTGACATAAAAATGTAAAAATTTCAGTTTAAAAGAAATTTACTTTGCAAAATTTTACTTTTACATTATCATTTTCTCATGATACTTTGTACTATTTAATTTTCCGTAATGGTAAATATTGTTTTTGATATATTACAATTACATGTATCATTTTGGTCAACGATGCATCGATGTTGAGCTGCGTTTACGTTTTTAGCAGGCAAATTATTAATGGATTTGAAAGATTTAGTAGATTTAGTAGACACAGTAAATTTTGAAGATTTAGGAATGCTTTTACAATTGATATCAAAATTTTCCTTATCTTCAGGTAGTTCAGAATTAATACAGCAATTCATTTTTGGATTATAAATCATATGTTTATAACTTGCCACATCTTTTGTTACAATATTGTAATCCTTTAAAACGTGAGAATATAATGTGGAATAAATAGGATGTTTTATGGAATCTACTTCAGAAACTTTGTCGTGTGTTTTAGTTTCTATCACATCATGCGTTTCTTTGATTTTAGTTTCAACTTGTTCTAGATCGACCGATTTATTGTCCATATTTGTATCTCCTAATTGCTTTATTAGCTCACATTCGTATTTCCTATCATCGATATCATTTAATTTTTCTTTTGAAACTTGAGATGGTAGTATTTTCGGAGATTCTTCGTTACAGTTCTTGTTTGTGACTTCACAGTTTGATAATTCCTTTGTTGAACCGGAAAGTTCAGAAACAATCTTCGGTGTTTCGGTCATATTGGGTAACTCATCACTATTATTGATCTTAGATGTCGATGTATTCTTAATATCATCCAAGTTTTTCGTTGTGGATGAGAAAGCCTTTTGCGAACACTGCTGACACATGGAGTCTGAGGGCGTTGTCTCTTTAGATGACTGTCCTTCGTCTTCGAAGATAAATTTATTGAAAATTAAAGTCGTGACTTCTTTTATACAAGTTGTCGCTTTCGAGACTACATGGAAAATAAAGTTTTTAATCTGAAAAGACTTTTTATCTATCCACTTTGTGCTTTGATTATCGGCTGTTGCCTTTTGACTTTCTACATAGCACTCTTTCCACGAAGCAGCAGTCTCCTTCTCCAACTTTTTTACTCTTCTTATCAACGTTTTCATTCCCATTCTGTTAATTTCATCGTCGTGCTTGTTTATCTGATTTTTAATGTTGTCAACTTCGGTATTAAATTTTCTTATTTTAAATTGCAATTGATTAATTTCAGAATGAGAGTCGATGATATCATGCATATTATCAAACTTAATATTCTGCATCTCATATTTCAATTTCGAAACTTGTTTTGTCAACTTCAATTTATTTGCATTGAAGTTTGCATATTTAGTGAGCCATTTCTCCGCAACGTATATGTGATTAATCTTTTGAAATTTATTAGTAAGCTGTCTAATTTTTTGTATGTTCTTTTTTAAATCAGATTGAGAATAATTTTTCTGTTTTAATAAAGCTTCAGTGTTATCAATGGTTTTATTCAATATTTTGCTTATTTTTCTTAAGGTTCTTTTTGTATGGTCTTGTTTTTCATTTTTCGTTTTCTTCAATACTTTGTTTACAATTTTTAGCGCTGTATTTTCTTCATTTAATTCCATATCGGCTTCTATCTGTTCCGGCTGTTCTACAATGTCATCAAACTCGCTAGTCTTCTGTGATCTACCAGGAAATATTTCTTCTAAATCATTCTCTTTTATTTTATGAGTCTTCTTCAATTTTTCTCTTATTAAGAGATCTTCTTCTGATAAAGTATTAAATTTTGTATTTATATTTTTTAAAGCGTGCTTATCTTCACTCTTCAAAACTTGATCTTGCTTTGTAAATTTGGTATTAAATCTTTTATTTATATGATTAATCGGCACGACCTAAAAACCAATAAAATTAATCTTTATAGCCCTTTTTTTAAACAACACAAAGTTCAAGTTATTGAATGTCTTCAGAATAAAATAATTTATCTTTAGAACATTATATCTTTAGAATAAAATAATGTAATTATATTAACACTAAGAAAATCATGTTATTATAATATTATTTATAAATTATAATTTCTTTGAAAAAAATAAAAGTCGTAAAAGTATAAAAATTAAATTACTGTAGTAGTGGCCGTCCGAACATGTTAACAATAAATATAGTATAAACACAAGATACACGAAGAAAATTTTATATAAAAAATTATTATGACACGACAATAACTGTGGATCAGAAGAAATTATATGTTTAAATACTATGGCCATTATATGAAAAAAATAGTATAAATTTTTATAATTCTTTCATGGTCTGCGGTTCTCTACTGCCGTAGAGTAATTTTTGATATAAAATTTTTTTCGTGTACAGACGATTATACATATGCACAAATTAATAAAATAATTATCGATGTAAATGTATTAACGAAACGAGTTTTAACACTTGTGACTTCAATCTATCGACTTACATAAGATTTTAATCAGTTGACTTCAGAGATAGAGGATTACCAATAACGATTACAGAAAAATGAAATAGAAACACAACAAGAAAATAGACAGATTAAGCAATATGTAGAGCAAATTAACAAAAAAATATATCCGATAATATAGCGTATAGTAGATAAGTGTGATAAATTTAAAAATTTTTAATTTAATCGTTAATATAACGGTAGCGCACATATCGTATGTACTGAAGAGGGTCATGAAGATGACCGAAACGTATATGTAGTATATACAATAAACATTTGATAAAGTACGAACAATAGCTTTGGCCTACTTGCTCAATTTCACATTTATAATTTAAATATTGAGACCTGGATCTATAGATTTATTTTTTAATGAAAAATGTGTTAGTTTTAAAAGTGCGTGAATTTCAGTTATATTTATATAATAAAAGAAATAAAAAATCAGGTATTGCTTTATATGTTTTTTGATGTAAGCAATAATATTACAATATCTTACATATGTTTAAGAAAATAAAAAATAAGATTGACAATCTTTAAGAAAAAACTAATGATTTAGAAATTTCAACAATAATTATGTTATGGAATTTAATTGTGCACGCACACACATATATTTATAAAATTTAAATTTCTTATTGCACGAAATGAAACAGTTGTGGAGCTTAACATAAAATTTTCATATTTATGAACATTTAAGGCTATGTACTTGTATATTTCTCATCGTAATTATTAAAAAATTTATATATATAATAATCAGACGAAAATTTATGTAATAGATCGTATTGAGTACTGTGATAGATTCATAAATTATTAAAGATATTCAAATAAAATCATATTCTCGAAGTATTGATAAATAATTCAAATATGTTCTACATTGAGGCGAAATTTCAGAGGAAAAGTGGACCAAGTCCTTTTTAAATTCATGTATAAATTAGAAAAAACAAAACAATTTTTACTGAATAATTTAAAAATAAGTGCAAATGTTTAAGTTAAAATTAAAAGAAACTATAGCATCTATGAAAAACAGTATACATGTTGCGCACAATTAGAACAACTTTAACTTTAGAACTAACAATTATTGACAATTATAGAACTAACATTAATTTTCTAACAATTAATAAAAATGCAAGAATGCTTTTCCTCTGAACCTCTCATTTATCTTACATATTACGATTTAGTAAATTTCAATTTCAATGCTTACTTACCTCAGATTCTTGGCCAATATCAGCCTTTTTTACGTTGTACTCTTGTGATAACACTTTTTTTATCAGGTTTGATATATGAGTCTCCAAAGTACTATCTTCCATTACGGTAGAGATCTTATATTCTGTCGATCTGTTGCTAGTGAATACTGAATAACGAATGTCATTTACATGCTTCAACGGTTGAGAGAGTCCCGTAGAGTGGTACGAAAGTAAACACAACATGACAACGATAATCGACATCGTTGGTCTGATTAAAATGTGCGATTTTAAACACAACATAATATCGTCGAATAGCCTCTTGTACCGATCAATATTATAATACGTTAATCGCCCATTTGCAATATGTTTTAAATTAATTTGCATATGCAAATAATAAATAAATATATATATATATATATATATATATATATATATATATATATATATATATATACATATATATTCCAAGCTCGTTTTCTAATTAAAATTAGTGATAAATTAACAGAACGAAAGAAAAATACGTGCAACTACACATGCATATTTCCAATCACATAAATATAAATGACGCAAATTTGAAAATTATTGTATATTATTGTATTATTATAAATTAATAATTATAATCTATAAATGACATTATCTTAATTTATTGTGTTGTTATTAACGAGATTGTTCTAAATAAAAAAAACGAATAATTAAATTTTCATACTTAACATTAATAATTGGAATTAAAATTAGAAAACACATAATGTTATATCATTGTGTCACTATTTTACAACCTTAATCTTTTTGACAAATTTGATACGCACATAATATCAAGAATATATAATACATATAATAAATTCCTCTATCAAACAAAATTCTAAAATATGTTTATAAAAGATTAAAAAAAAAAGAGGATACATATTAAAAGTTAAGATATCATACAGAAATCATTGAAAAAAATCGAAGTTTTAGAGATACAGAAGTCTCAGATCTTTATTTTCTTAAGTAATTTTGAAAATACATAATTAAACACACCATTTTCATTAAAATATGTATACATAACAAAAAGTTTAATGGATTCAAAGAAAATAAATTTTATGTAAGTTTATATAAATTGATATTTATATAAATTAAATTTATACAAATATTAATTTATACAAATAAGAGAGTATAAATTTATATCTATGTTTGCTATGTAATGTGCGTATGTTTGCCACTAATATAAGATACAAGATTTGTATCTATATCAAGCAATCAAACATAGCTTTTAATTTTTTAAATATTAATGCTGTAGACTAATAGTTTGACAATATATCCTTATTTTTTTAAGTAATTTTATACATACAAAATTAAACATATTATTTTTATTTAAGTATATAATATCATATTTTGAAACGTTGCGTGAGTAATAACGTTAAAATATTACGTATAGATTTCTATACATACGTATTAATTTCAATAATTTTTGTTATTTTTTAGCATGACACAATTAATCTATTATACTTATCTGATGATATCTATACGTATGTATTCCAGGACTCAATATCATCATTGCAATGATAGAAACTTTTTACACTTTATATATTTAATTAAGGATTTTTACACAGCCAGACTTTGAAGTCTGACTTAATCTGAAAGTTTTTAAATATTTATAAACATATAAACTGTAAAAAGTTTCTATTATTGCAATGATGATATTGAATCCTGGAAATATCCCAGTATCCTGAAGAGTATCTCAGAACATTTTAAAAATATCCAGGAAGTCCCCAGGACGTTTTGTATTGTCTGGTTGTTTAAATGTTTAACATCTTTATGTCATTTCATTACGCTGTTGAAAAATTTCTTTCAACAAAGAAACTTCATATAAAACTTTTTTAATTAAAACAAAATTGTTTCAAATAAATTTTTAATTGTACAGTTTGATTGCAAATAAAATATTTTACCAAAATATTGACTATCTAAAATATTTAATTTTTTATGATATAGAAAAATAAGAAAAGTAAGAAAAAATATTAATTACTTTGAAGAGACAAATACATTATGAGCAAAATTTTTACATAAAATTATATTTTAAAATAAAATGAAAATTTTTAAATTGATAATACAAATTATTGGTTTTAAAACGAGCTTGATAAAAAAATTGTATCATACATAATAGTTTCTTTATATTAAAGAATATTTTTCTTACTACTTTTTCTAAATATTAAAGATATTTTAGTGTCAAGTTAGATAAAACATTATGTACAATTATGTCCCAATTTTGTACCAAAAAATTTATATTTAAAAATGTAAAAATTTAATTCTATAAAATTCATTTTATGAACTTGACTTCTTACAATATCATCTATCATCTTTTTGCGTTGTTTTATATTTAATGTGTTATTTAATTTTATTTGCCTCTTTGTACACAATTGAGGAGTATATGGGTTACTACATCACGGAAGCAACATATACTTATGACAACATGTACTATTTTCTGTAACAATGTAATGTTGAGCTGCGTCGACGGTTCTAGCGCGCAAACAATAAATGCATTTTGGAGATTTCCAATTACTTTTACAAATGACATCAAAATTTTCCTTCTCTTCAAAACCCATTAATTATTGAACTAAATGCATACGTAATAGAAACGTAAAATTAGCTCGAAGTCGTTTGACAATATTAGAAGTCAGATAAAAAAACACGATGAATACGAAATTAGCAGAAATAAAACGTTGATGAGAAGAACAGAAGAGTTAGAGAAGCAGGTTGCTTCGTAGCAAGAGTGTTACGAGGAAAGTTAGAAGGTATTGGCAACAGTGCGGCCGATAATCAAAGCATAAAGCTGAAAATGACAGAGGTCTAATATTGTCAAAATGCGAAGTAGTTCAAAACCATTAGGTTTTGGTTTATAATTCATTTCTGTCATGCGTTTCTTTGATTTTAGCTTCAACTTGTTCTACATCGATCAATTTGTTATCCATATACCTCTATGTATCTCCTAATTGTTTTGTTAGCTCACATTCGTATTTTCTATTATCGATTTTATTTAATTTTCCTTTTGAAACTTGAGGTGGTAGTATTTTCGGAGATTTTTTGTTAAAGTTCTTGTTTTTGTCTTTATGGTTTGATAATTCCTTTATTAAGCCGGAAAATTCAGAAATAATCTTCAACTATAACAATAACTCTACAAATTTACTGAGAGTTTCCTTCGCATCATACATGTGATTAATCTTTTGAAATTGATTAGTAAGCTGTCTAATCTTCTTTATGTTCTTTTTTAAATCAAATTGAGAATAATTTTTTTGCTCTAATAAAACTTCACTCTCATCAATAGTTTTATTCAGCATTTTGCTTATTTCTGTTAAAGTTCTTTTATGTTTCTGTTTTTCATTCAGTTCCTCCACTCTTTTGTTGAAAATTGTTAACGTTGAAACGTTTTCTTTATCTGATTTGATATCGGTTTTATTGTTCTCTTGCAAAATAGTTTCCATCTATTCTATGATGTAATACAACTTGCTAGTCTTCTGTGAGCTACCGGAAAATATTTCTTCTAAATTATTCTGTTTTATTTTTTCTTCTATGTTATTTATATTAAACTGTTTAATATTCTGGATCTCGTCTTCCGATTCTGAAGATCTGTTTGTCATGTTCGGTTTTTGTGCATTAAAAATTTCGTATTTAATGGGCCATTGCTCTCTCGCATCCTTTAACAAAGTTGTAAGGCTGTGAGCAGTAGCGCGTTTATCTATGGGCTTTTGGGGCTTGAGCCCCTGGGCGCCGCAGCTTCTGTATAATCATAAAAAATGTTCCATTTTCAATTATCTCCTTATTCTTAAGTGTGTTTCGATAGAATTTAATTAATATTCAAAATGTTAATTATTTACTGTTCACTCATCGGAGGCTAGATTGAGGCGCTCGAAAATCACAAGTCCCGTGGCGCAAACTTTACAAACGCGGCCCTGGCTGTGAGGCTTTTTCTTATTTAATTTGACATCGTTTTCATTGATCTTTTGTAAAATAATTTCCATCTCTTTAACGTTGTCATCAAACTTGCTAGTCTTCTGTGAGCTACTGGGAAATATTTCTTTTAAATCATTCTCTTTTATTTTATAAGTCTCCTTCAATTCTTTTCTGATTGAGAGACTTTCATCAAATAAAGAAATAAGTTGTTCATTTATATTTTCTAAAGCGCGCTCTTCTTTAGTCTGTGTTTTGTTTTTTTTCTCAAATATCTTCTCGAAATCTGTCATTTTCAACTTTATGCTTTGATTATCGGCCGTCACTGTTGCCAATACCTTCTGACTTTCCTTATAACACTCTTGCCACAAAGCAAACTTTTTCTCCAATTCTTCTGTTCTTCTCAACGTTTCATTTCTGCCAATTTCGCATTTATCGTGTTTTTTATGACTTTTAATGTTGTTAAACTCGATATCTAATTTTTTTATTGTAGTTTGCAATTCATGAATTGCAAAATGTAACTTTACGATTTCTTCTATGTTATTTATATTAAACTGTTTAATATTCTGGATCTCGTTTTCCAATTCTGAAGATCTGTTTGTCATGTTCGGTTTTTGTGCATTCAAAATTTTGTATTTAGTGAGCCTGTCCTCTTCCGCATCCTTTAACAAAGGTATAAAGTAAGCCTCTTTCTCATCTAATTCGACATCGTTTTCATTGTTCTCTTGTAAAACAGTTTCTATCTGTTCCACGTTGTCATTAAACTTCCTAGTCTTCTGTGAGCTACTGTGAAATATTTCTTTTAAATAATTCTTTTTTATTTTATGAATCTTCTTCAATTTTTTTCTCATTGAGGTACTTTTAAATAAAGAATTATATCGTTTATTTATATTATATTGTATATTTATATTTTCTAAAGCGCGCTCTTCATCTTCAGCCTGTGTTTTGTACGAGTCTTTAATCTCAGGATCTAGCGTTCTGTCCACATTTGGTATACTCAACGTTTTTGTTAAAATATTATTTTGTGTATTATTTTTACTAGGCTGCCCATTTATGACTGAAATGTTCTAAAAACCAAAGAGAATTTAGTAGATTCTTTCTTTGACTAATATATATAGAATGTGCGCAAAAATCATTAACGCTTTTAAATTAAAAGAAATATATTTGACTTGTATTAACATTAACAAAACTATATTATTTATAATATTATTATAAGTAAATTATCATTTATTTGTGTAAAAAAATAAAAGTTATAAAATAAAAAAATAGTTAATGCATATATTTTTATTATCATTTTTTATCTTTAATTACATAGCAAAGATTATAAAAAATATCAAAACTGAAATTTAATAAAAATAAGAATAAGAAAATTAGGTTTGTTTGAATAAATAGTTAAACATATACTAATAAAGAAAATATCGAACTACGCAAAGCATTATTGTTGATCACAAATTTTTTAGAGAATAAAATAAATATAGATGCTTTTTGTCAAGACTAGACTTTCTTCAGTATAATACTCTTAAAGCCATCGTATGTTGCCAGATAGGACTTCTATTGAGTTAATAAAAATTGAAGTTTTTGAAGTCTTAAAATGAAATTATCTAAAAAAAAAAAAAAGCTTTACTTATACAAAAAAGGTATGCTAAGTAAAATTTAATAAATTCTATATAAACTCTATATCAAATTAAGTACACATTAATCAAATTTCAATTTTGGTATTTATTTTCATCTTTGTTTTGTGATAGGATCTTTACTTAATTTTATTATCAAAGATTTTAAATATGTATTATTTTATTGTTCAATATTCTCTTACCTTCTCCAACTTTTCCATTTTCTCCTTTAGTTTTTCTAAATCCACTTGTCTTTTATTCAGTTTATTTTCCATTATCAGTAATTTGTTGAATATTATCTCTAAAGACTGGTTTAGTTTCTTATGACGGTTTATATACCGCTTTACATTTGTTTCAATTATTTCCTTAAATTTTGTTGTATAGTTGTCATTATGATGACGATGAATTGTATGTTTGAATAACATGTTCTAAACATAAAAAATTTCAAACTTAATATACTGTTTTTTAACTATAAAATACGCAAAACACTACATGTCTTTAGAATAAAATAAAATATCTGATTCATATTGATACTAACAAAATCATAACATTTGTAAAATTATTATTGGTAGATTATTACCTATTTATAAAAAATAAAAGCTGTAAAAGAAAAAATTGAAAAACAAGTATAAAATTCAATATTTCATAAATTATATGTAAACTTGGATAACAGTACAATAGAACATATTCGAATCTTTTACTACATCTTAAGCTACAAAACAAAAAATCCTATAATAAAATTAATATCTTATGATATATGTATGTATAAAATTTTGCTTAAAGACAGTTTTTCTAAAAAATTGTATTTAAAAATATTTTGTATATTTAAGCTAAAGTTAATAAGCTAAATCTAAATCCCATTATTTTCGATAGTTTTTTTTTACAATTTTAACACAAGCTTTGTCAGTTAGAAATGCAAGAGAATTTATTTTATACTCTTCTTAATGTCAATATTGATACTGATATGCCATATTTTATATAATATTATTTTGAGAATATGGACATTTTTTAATAGAAAGAATATTAATCCAATAATTTTAATAACAATTTAGCAATAGAATTAAATGTACCATTTCTTAAATTTTATTTTTAGCATTTATTTTAATTTTTATTTTGTATAATAATGTCTATCTGTATTAATTTATTAGAAAAGTTTTCAGACATATATTATTTTATTTCTTTATATTATCTTACCTTATATAAACTGTTCATATTCTTTGTTAAAATTGCCGCATACATTTTCGGTAGTTCACCTTTCTGTAACATGCGTCTTACTATCCGTGGATCTTTCACATTTTCTTCAAGGTTTCCCAGATACAAGAAACTTTCATGCTCACTATTCTCTGTAGGCATGCGATAAGAGGACATTTCACACTCAGATATCTGTTCCTAAAAATCACAAAAAATTTCAAATTTAATACACTTTTTAATGATAAAAATGTACAAAATATTAAATATTTTTAGAAATAAATAATATATGTATTTGACTCGTACTAACACTAAAGATTATATCATCATAATATTATTATAGGCAAATTATCATCAGTTTCTGTAAAAAATAAAAGTGTGTGTGTGTGTGTGCGCGCGCGCGCATTAAGATTTGATAAAAATTAAGATTTAATAAATTATATTATACATAATCTTGCATAACAATAGAACCTTCGCATCACTAAGAAAAAAAAATATTTGAACCTTTTTAAACTACGAAACACAAAAGCCTACAAATAAAATCAATAATTTATAATGCATAGACACTTATAAGATATTTTGTTTATAAACAGCATTATTATATTTGACAAAATTTTCTGTATTACAAAGTTTTTTTACAGTTTTAATGGAAATTGCATCAGTTAAAAATGTGACAGAAAGTTTTAATAGCATTATTATAAAAAAATTTAATTTAGCTTCTTTTATTCAGATTACTATACATTCTCTCTTATGCATTATTTTTTAGCAATGGTATCAAGTGATACATTATTAAAAATAAGAAATATAATGAATAAGCTTTTATAGAGAAAAATAATAATATAGAAATTCTAGCACCTTAGAAATTGAAATAAATGTACATTTATTAAATTTTAATTTTTGGATTCGTTTCAATCTTTGTTGTATGATATTTATACTATTTTAGTATAAAAGTTTTCAGACATGTATATTATTTTATTATTTTATATTCTCTAACCTTGAACGAGTTTTCCGTATCTTTCTGTATGTCATGTATTTTCATTGCAGCTTCCTTTTTTATCTTATCTTTCCGTAATAATTTTTTACAGCTTTTCTTTCCTTCTTCACTTGCCTTTATTTCCTCTAACATGAGGTTTGCGTATTTTTTAGCTCTCAAGAACAAGAGTTCTTGACGCTGCTTTTCATACGAAATTTGAACTTGTCTAACTTGAGCTCGTATTTTAGGATTATTTATCGTATACCAAGGCGTCTTCCTGTGTTTAAGCTCGATCTTCACATTCTAAAAAGCAAAGAAATTTTTAATTTAATATATTTTTTCCTCAACTATAAAATATGTAAAACAGTAAATGTCTTTAGAGTAAAATAATACATTTGATTCTGGTATGCCTTTATTTCCTTTACAATATTTTCTATTATTTTTAATATTAGCAATATCTTAAATGTTCAAGAAAATGAAAAATAAGATGGGCATCTTTTCATAAAGAAAAATATTCATACGAAAATTCTAATAACAACTTAATAATAGAATTGCGCGTACATTTATTAAATGTTAATTTTACCCACACAGCACACATATCCAAAAGACATCCTGAAGATATCTTTGAGAGATACGGTATCTTCGGAATATCCCCCGAACGTCTCCCGGACATACATGCTATGTGAATAGCATCTATTTTTCATCTTTGTTGTGTGATAACGATCATATTTGTGTCATTTTACTCTTAAAATTTTTAGACATGCTTTACTTTATTATTTTAACTTCTGTAACCTTTTTCATTTCACCGACAACATTTTCTGTACATTTTATATCACTCTGTAGGTAATCATATCGCAAAAATAAATTTTCTAGATTATCTGTTATTTCATTTACAAAGTCCTTTCGACAATTAAACTCTTCCTTGAATAGAAACGGGCCTGGAATTTTATTAAGCATCTCAGAATCTTCTTTTGTACATTTCAAACGATAATCTTTGAGTGACATGCCCTAAAAATGAAAAAAACATAAACTTAATAAAATCTTTCTTTAACTATTGATAAAATCAAAACTTACTTAGTGTGTAGAAACATGTATGTATGTGTAAAAGATTCTAATTTTAAACATATGTTATTATTTTTGAAATGTATTTCAAGAGCCAAAATTACTTGTACTTCTTTATATTTTTTTTTGTTAGCAATATTAAAATTAAAAGCAACGTTTTATGTATTTAAAAGACTAAGAAATAAAATGGATAATTTTGAATAGAAAAAAAAATCTAATATGCAAGACATATTGAATAATAATTTAATAATAGATTAGAGTGCACATTTATCAAATTTTAATCTTCTTTTCATTGTTGTTGAGTGATGACGGATATATTTGTATCATTTTACTATCATAGTTATTAGACATATATTTTATTTTAATTTTTTAAATTCTCTTACCTCTTGCAAACTTTTTGTAACCATTTTGCGTAATAGACTTGCATATTCAATTTTTATTAGTGATTTTACAGTTTGTAAGTTTTCATCACATTGCTTCTGATACGAAACTTCAATATCTTTCTGTAAAAATCGAAGAATATTTAAAAAATATTCTAGAAAGTGAATTTCTTTTCTGAATGCCAAGTGACTTCAATGCACGCATAGTATACTAATATATGCGTACTAATGGCGCGTCGCGTATTGCGTTCAATAAAATTACAATGCTTTCAGCCATTCGGTCGCATTGTCTTGCCGCATCGAGACGTTCAAGCGCTTAAAATTCAACAATTGTCAAACTTGACATTCTTTTAATCTCTCCCACACAACATGCATGTCCGGAGGACGTTCGGGGGACATCCCGAAGATATTGTATCTCTCAAAGATATTTTCGAGATATCTTCTGGACGTCCTCCGGATATGCATGATGTGTGGGAGAGATTAAAAGAATCAAAATTTTTAGACATAATTTATTTTTTTTGTATTCTCTAACCTGTGTTGTGATACACTTTCCAGGGTAGGACCATTTTGTACCTTCTTCTAATATTTTATCTCTTTTGTTTACAGCCTCCTTTTGTCCCTTATATTGTTTTTTGT
Organism: Linepithema humile; assembly: GCF_040581485.1. NCBI lineage: Eukaryota > Metazoa > Arthropoda > Insecta > Hymenoptera > Formicidae > Linepithema > Linepithema humile. Next base: position 24,891,703 of record NC_090129.1, on the reverse strand, counting down.
ACGAGACGTAAACTTCATTACGTAGCTGAGGATCTCGCTTCATCAATTTTGTCAAAAGCGTTCCGCAAGTATGTCCGTACATTGTTAAGTCGTCCTAAAAGTTAAAATAGAAATATTTTTATTATTAAATAAACGTTTGTAATAACATTTAACAACATTTAGCAGTAAAATTGAATGTACATTTATTATGCACACAAATTTCAATCTTGAAACTTGAAACTATTTGTTTCGATTCTTGTTAAGTAATAACTGATATTTATGCTAATTTAATAAGAACTTTTTTAGACGTATATTATTTTATTATTATATATTTTTTAACCTTTTTTATGTTGTTGAATTTTATTTGCAAACGTTCATGCATTTCACTTAGAAATTCTATTTTGTTATTTAGGTCCTTTGACTTTTCTTCTATTTGCTGCACATATTGATCGTGTTTTTTAAGCAGTTTGCTGCATTTGCGTTGAAGTAGCATACTTAGATATTCTTCAAATGTATATTTGTCTAATTCTGTTCTGTTTATACTTTCCTAAAAAAAAATCGAAGAGTTTAAGTTTACAATCAGTAACATTCTTATAAATAAATGCTTTAATAGTAAAATAGATCTGTCACATACTGACATTGACAAAATCATACCATTTATACTGTATCATTCTTTGTAAATTATCATTTGTTTCGTGCAAAAAATAAAAGTCAAGAACAAAAATAAAAATAAAAGTTGCAAAAAAACAAAATAATTAATAGACATATTTTTCTAATTTTATTTATCTGATTACACAATCCTATTACACGAAAAAGATTGAAATAAATAAAATGTGTAATTTTATTACTCTCATACCTACACTCAAATAATAATACAATAAAACATATTCGTAACTTTTAATGTTATAAAACAAAAATCTACAAATAAAATCAAAATTTTATAATATGCATATATAAAAAATTTTGTTTATATAAACACATTCACACACAGTACCCATGACTTTTGTATGTGTGTGAAAAAAATATATATATAATTTAAGAGCTGAAATTATTTCTATCTTATTATTATTTTTAAATATTTTTTATTGAATTTTTCAATGCGTTAGTTAAAAGCGTGAGAGAAAATGTTTTATTTATATTGTATAATAACAGAATAAAAAATTTAAGTATTTTCCATGCAGTTTACTTCGTACTTTTTTTATGTTTGAGAGAGCAAAAATTGTGATAAACAATTATTTGTGATAAACAATTTATTGTAGAAAAAAATAATAATTGATAAAAGAACACAATTAAGTTAGTATTTATCAAATTTCAATCTTAGTATTTGATTCAATTTTTGTTGTGATAGCGAATATTTGTGTCATTTTACTATCATAATTTTCAGATGTGTATTATATTATTTTTTTACATTTTCTAATCTCATACCTTGCTTTTCGTATCTTTCTGTATCACTTTCGTATCACTGCTTTCCATTTCTTCCGTTTCTTTCTCAATTGATAATTCTAATAATGGACACTCTTTTGGCATTGCAGTCACCTCTTGTGTCCAATTTTCTATCGCATTTTTTCCCCAAACAATCTTTTTGAATGCACGCGCAAATGCATTCACGTCCATCAAATCCTAAAAATCAAACAGAATAAAACTTAATACACTTTTTCTTTAACTATAAAATGCGTATAAATATTTTTAGAGTAAAATAGTAATTTACTTCATAATTGACACTGACAAAAAATTATACTACTGTGATATTAATATAATTAGTACAATTAGTATAATATTACAGTAGTATAACTTATAATTTATTTATATAGAATTTAATTATATAGAATCTTGTTACATTTTTTTCTAGTTTTAAAGAAAGTAACATCAACTAAAAATGCAAAAAAGAGAATTTTAGTTGAATATATTTTATAAAAGATTTGGAAGTTTAAGTATTTCGTTGTTCAGTTTACTTCACATTCTTTTTGATATTAGCAATAATATTGAACGATATCTTATATGTGTAAGAGAATAAAAAATAAGAATTTTTTATAGAAAAAAATAATATGTTATTTTATACTGTTAAAATTTTTAGATATATTTTATTTTATTTGTTTATACCCTATATACTAACTTTCTTCAAGGTTTCTAAGTCTATTTCCTTGAATTCGAGTTCTGGGTAATAAATTTTTAATCTCCTTTTAATCTTTTGTCTTTCTTCAAGTTGTTTCAAGAGTGAAGATTGAGTCTCTTCAAGTTGTTTCAAGAGTGAAGATTGAATCTCTTTAATTAACGACGAAGAAGTCTTCTTCCCTTCGGTCGACACATCCTAAAAATCGAAAAGTTTAAACTTAACAAATTTTTAAGTATAAAGACAACATCAAGTCCGTCCATAAACTATATTTAATTTTTGACAATTAATTTTTTTGTTTATAAAATAGTTGCAAACATTACAATTGTGTATATCGCAAACGTCTTTTGCGTCACACATGGTGTGTTAACTGCATATCAGTACAGAAGTCTAGAATACAGTGCTACTCAACCTTTTTGTATAAGGAAGCTATTTTTTTTTTTTTTAATAAATTGACCTCGCAATCTACTCATGTACGAGGGAAAAAATATAAAATTAGAATGTAATTTCAAACATATGTTTATTAAACATATCAATAGAGACAAACTAAGTGTTAAAATGTAAACAAAATTAATAGAAACAAAATAAATATTATAATTACAAACATAAATTTTATAATAGAACAAAGTAAGCAAGTAAAAATCAAAATATGCAAAAGATCTATCAAAAAATATGTCGCGATCGGTAGATGGCGATCGACTAAGAATATCCCTCTATCTAGCTTAGAATTATCGCGTTTCACACACAATAGGGTAGTTGGACGCCACGTGGTAAAAGAATTAGTATTTATTCTTCTTCTCTAAAAAAGCAATATCTCTTAAAATAAAAGATAAAATATACGACAAAAATTTAAATAATAATTTAACAAACAAAATTTGATTGTACATTTATCAAATTTCTAATTCTTATTGCACACGTGTCTTATAATAAAAGTTTTCTTTCTCGGCATAAAGTTCCCAAGATTTATAAACATTTAGACATATTTATTTTTGCATAGTTATATATATATATATATATATATAATCTTACAAAACTCACACACATCAAATGAAAATGTAAAATGTGAAAGCCTATATTAGATTCTTAAGGACAAACTGCAAGAAAGTTAAGTTGCCAACCGTTGAGTTACGGCATCGCTTCTGAGAATATTTTATCAATGCTTTAAAAATTATTTTTACTTAATAAAATAACTTACAAATATAACTGTTTTTTCTAAACGCAAAAAGTCTAAGATATAAAATTATAGTAAAGTTATTGCAATGCTTATTACAACACGTAACGTAAATCTACCCGTTCAATTGGCTATGTTTTAATAGATATTTTTATATGTTTTATTGTATTAAATATTCTATATTTAATAAAAATTTTATTTTATTTTTACTCACCTCTTCGTCCCTTTTATTCTTCATTTCGCATTCTTCTATTTCGTCAAATATCGCTTGCATTTCGTCCATAATGCTATTTTCTAAAATACGACGATTTCCTAATGATCCGTTGCCATCGAATACTGAACAGGAAGTGTCCTCAAAGGACATAAATTCTCTTTTATAAACTTAGGGGCTTTCGGACGCCGTCTAGCTTTGATTCTCTTAGTTAAGGGTCACGTGACAAGCAACCGCACTATTTCAGATGTAAGTTTACATATGTGTATGTATGTGATTGCACTGCAGATGAGCTCAGATTTCTGAATTTGCTAAATCCAAATCACTGTGCGACTCAACAATGAGTGATGAAAGAAACATGTTCAGATAGCACATGTTAACGTATATGGAAACATTGGATATTTGGAGATTTAGGAAACGAACACGTGTTACCTGGGTAGTGCTGCTACCTGGGGTTGGTCACCTAATCTTGAACTAATTCAAAAATGACCCCCAAAAAGACGAACACACCCTGAATATCCTTTATATGTTTCAACGGTTGGACACATCTCGCGTACAGCGTTACGAAAATAAACACATCGTACGAAGACTGCGATCCACTGGACGATACAATGCTTTGAAGTGTTTTTCTTTTCCTTTTTTCTTCATTGAAAGGAAGGAGAAGAACTCTTCGAAGCATTTGTAGCACCAAATGAATTGTAGCCAATGATTATCAATATTGTTCTTAAGAAATTTAGCAACATAACTTTAAGCACAACATTTTTACACAGCTTCTTATTAATTTAAATGTGCAAATAAAAAATATATATTCTAAACTACAGAAAAAAATTTATCGTTAACATTTTTTAAATTTTGTAATTTAATTAGAATATTTTCAAACATTTAAATATATACAATACAGACATGTCTGTAGATATCTTTTTGTCTTGTCGAAAAAGACAATATAAAAAAATATCTTTTTGTTATCTTTTTATATTAATTTTGTAATTTTGTCGATTGTTTAATCTTTCGACTAAAACTTTAACAAAGTATAATTTTTTAATTTTACTACTTTATCTTATTTCACTATTAGCTGCAAAATTTATAACTAAAATAAAAAAATCTTACAAGATTTTTTAAATAAAATAATCGCAAAATGTAAACAGCTTTTACAACATTATTTATACAACATTTTATAACATCAGTAATCAATTCGATAACCTTTTATTTGGATTGTTGCATCAATGAGAAGGCAAGAATCATTTCGCCAAAACATAAAGTCGTCGTGTGCATCACAATTCAAGTGATCGTTATGCAAGAATGGCGCTGATCGCGACTGCATTATTTAAATTAATTTCCTTGTTAGCTTTAGCTATTGTATGTTTATGATTCACCATGTAAAGATAAGCCTTCATTTTAAACAACGCATTCCGGCCAGCAAGAATACAGATAATTCATTTACGTTGCCAAGTCACGATATCGTCAATAATCATGTTTAAAAAAAAAAACCGTATAATATGAAAAAAGTTACAGCGTGATTATAAGAATAACTTTAACGATTTTATTTGAATTTTATTCATTTAATTTATATCATCACTTTTTGGATTTTGTGTGTAGTTATTTTTCTTTATCTTTCGTGAAATTCGATTCATAAATTTTTGTAGCTTTCTAATTTTGAACAAATGTTGTTGCATCAGAAACTAGTTTTACAAGCTCTAACATCGTCGTTAATTTTATCTTCTATCTTTTTCTGAATCACGGTTGATTGCAATACGTAAAACAGAAGAGAAAATTTATTGGTTAGCGCTAATTGTCATACACAAAAGTGCTCTAAAATTCATTACTCACATTTTTTATCAAAACTTTAATTACACTGGTGGATGCAACGATGCCGAAATCTTTGTGACTTCATCGATAAAGTGATCAACACTTCGCAGTATAAATAAGTGTTTACATTGGCTCCTACAGTGCACAATATTTTCATAAGCCGTGCAAAATTTCGAATAACCCAAATATTTTCTTTGTAACAACTGCAATAGTAAAGATGATATAGTGACCCGTGTTTCAACAATATATCTGAGATTGTCAATACGATTCTAGCAATCTAACAAATCCAGCAAAACTGAATTATATATAGAAGCGATGATTAAAATATACAATATAAAAGAAATAATGAGATTTACGAGCCCACAGAGACATATCAATGCGAATAAAGAAAAATAATATTTTTGTAAAAACATATAAAGATAGAGACAATTTCTTGTATAAAGCATTTAGAGAACGTTCATTGGTTTTACAGATCATTAAATGTTTTTGCAAAAAAGTATTTTTCTTATAAATAGAAACTGCGTTTTAACATTGAACTTCATTCACGTCGTGACTCATCAAAATGATAAAATTTTTACTTTTACATTGCTTTAATTTCATCAGCGAATTTTATCATTCGATAATATTCAGGTCAGCACTCACATGAATCTTACATGATTATAGTTTAAGTTAGCCGACGCACTTCTTTGATAATAACTCCAGGAAAAAATTTTCTTCTTAATGATTACTAATAATAGTCGCTTTGTTTCTCGCTTAACAATTCTTTCGTTTCTCAATTTATAGAATACTTCTCGTATGCACTTTCGACTTTCTTCAAAGTAGTATAAAGATGATTATTGAATGGTACGTATACATTTATTCTTTTTCTTGTGAACAATGAATGAATAATTAATTTTTTAAGAATATATTTGTATAATAGAAATTCTCATATTAATGTCTAGACATTTACGTAGCAAACTGAATCAAGAGCAGGTTACCAATATATTACAATTGGTCGTCCGGTAAATAGTATTGTCCGTATAATAGTTTATTCACCTCTCGTCATATCGAGTATGTCGTGATCTTTATTATGTATGCGTATGTATCTCGCACTAGGCTCATGTATTAAGCAATTGACCTGCATTTTTCATGCGTTTATTCGTCGGGCTATTTACTATGTACTCTGAAAAATTCATATGCTTTAATTGTAAATTGAATTAATTCTTGACTATTCTTAACTAAAGTTTTCGTGCAACAAGCATTGAATCATGTTCAAATCTGGATAAAGTCACGCAAAATTCATCGCCATTCCTTATTGAAAACGGATTTCATTGTGCCTTGTATCCTTGAAGGGGCAAATCATTTGTTTAGTGCGTTATCGTGACCGTGCTTGAAATTATTTATCGACCAGTGTGCCGTCTTGTATATAAAAAGCACATGTAACATGCATTATTCATCACGCGCATACCAACGAATTGGAGTTTGCACGAATTGTTATGAGGCGCCAATACATAAATATTTTCATGCTACTACTTAATCAATATTGATAAAGTTACTGTTAATTATTATTGCTATAATAAATAATAATATATAAATATTATCACTATAAAATACTATAAACTCAAAATATCGGCTACAAACCAGTGAATAAATTTAGATTATAATTCTCTTAAAAAATTTTAAATTTTAATTTTTATGTATGTAGTCGTTGTGTGTGTATGTGTGTACGTGTGTGTGGAGTTGATAAATCAATTATATGTTTCAAAATGTATTCATAAAACTAAGATAAACATTTTTGTGGAAATAGTCGTAGAATAAAAATAAATTAAATTTTTGGTACATAATTATTTAACATTTAACATTTGTGTTACTAACATTATTGATAAACTTCAGCTATGAATGAACTTTTTGATGATTGCTCCTAAAGACCTCACGCAAGCGCTGTTGCAATCGCGCCGTTCTATGGGAGTGAACAAAACTGGATCGGACCGCGTGGTTTCGATTAGTCAAGCGGTAACTCCGCTCGACGAAGGAATCTCTCAGTACCCTCCAAGACTCACGCGTGCTTTCTCGATCGGGAAATTCGCAGGTTCACATCGTTACATTCTTGACTCTTAAAGATATTCCGCAACGCGAGAAATGCGCGACGAGTGATTGGCATCGAGGATATCGGATCAATGACCCTGCTCGACGATTCAGGTGAAATCGTGCAAAACCATCGTGTCGAAGTATCACAAGACTAAGTGGACAACTGGAAACACTTCGAGCGTTTTATTTTTTGAAAGACCGCTGAATTAAACATGCATGCAAATAGCAACAAGGCACGTGTAGTGCCTGGAAAGAAAAATGCAATGTATTGAGAGCGTATAGATACGAGTGCACATTTATTTTTGTATAATAAAAAAATCTTTTTTTGATTCTTTCTTCAATTATTTACTTTAAATTTATCGTACGCGTTTATTTGAATAAAAGAAAAAAAAATAAAAGAGCAGGAAAAAGAGGAAAATATATATATCAAATAATCGACGTTATAAATCCAAAATCGAATTGCAAGCAATTACGCAATGAGCTTCGAAGAAAAGTGATAATTGCAAATGATACTCCTTGAAGGGAAATAACGCTTGCGTCGAATCGCAATTGGCGTAAATTAGTTGGTCAAATGATGAGGTCAAAACATTGCCGTTGTATTGCAGATTACAATTTACGCTAATGAGATAAGCTGTTCGACGAAGTAAAGCAAGCAAACAGATTAATTGAATATAAATTCTTAACGGTCCGTTATAAAGCTGCAATCATGTTGGCGAATAACTGGCAAAACGATACTTTATCGTCTATAACATTTAATATTACGACGATGATGCCTGATATAGTGACGAAAGCACCAAAGAGACACGTCACTTTCGCTTCGCAACTTGTACTGACCCTCGTCTACATAACGGGTGTTATCGGTAACGTGTCAGCTCTGATTATTCTTCTTCATAAAGATAAGGTAATTTATCAAGATATAATTATTAATTTATATTAATTAACGGACATTTTAACGATATTACTAATAAAATAATAAATGGCCTATTCCTTGAGATAAAAGTTACATATATTGTCACACAAATTATAACTAATAGCGGAAATTATATTGAAATTATATATTGTTTTCATAAATTATAAAATTACTATTTTAACTATGTAATTTCCTGCAGTTTGCAATACAACAAATATCACTACTAACAAAAAATTGCTTACCGTATTAATTATAACATAATATTCAAAGTAATAAAAAGAAAAAATTCTTTTCTTTAATTATGAAGCAAGTAAATAATTGTTAGACGTAATCGATTGTTAAACAACCGATTAACCCTGACAATCGATTCCTTACAAACTTATATTCTTCAATGAGAAATTATGCCTTTTAATACCAAGACTTTGTATATTTTTTTACTAAACGATCGAATGAGTACAATATTTATCTGAAGTATATCTTGATAAATAAATAGTGTACATTATTAATAGATTTATTAATTGTATAAAAATAAAAAATAATAAAAATGTAATCTAAACTCCGGCTTTTAATTTTGTTTAAACGTTTCCTCTTCCGTACTAAACTTGGATAATGTTTCATTCTTTTATTGCTTTATTTCAGAGACGGAACAGAAAACATCTATTAATGTTACGTTGTTTAGCGACCAATGACCTGATGGCGCTATTGGGGATGTTGGTGCAGATGTACGTAACAATTTATGTAGGCGGTATTACGTCCACAAGAGCATTTTGTTCCCTGCGGGTTGTCTGGCGACTTTTTGGTCTTTTCAGCGGGTGCGTTGCCATCGTTATGGCGGCAGAAAGATGGTTGGCCTTGACTAGACCGTTCGTTTATCAAAAGGTAAGCCTAGCTTCAGAATGATACTGTAATTGCTGTAATCAAAATTCTTTTCAAGGGAAGTTATTCAGAAATTTGTAAGAGTATTCAACTCTTCTTTGATTAAAAAGTACCTAGTTAGAAAGTAACTCACTATATTTATGTTATTTCTATATACAAGGTGCTTCATAATGTTTGTCCAAACACTCGTGTACAGATAGAACGCGGTAAACTGAACAATCCTTTACCGCTTTGCAATTTTCGCAATAATAATTGAGATATTAACACGTTCGCCATCAGCGTCACATATGCGTGACGCGCCGATTCTGCGATAATAAGTAAAAATCTGCAGTATATTATGCAAAAATACAAAATGCAGATTTTTACTTATATACACATAAAGTGTAGTAAATAAGAATAATGAGTGTTTCTATTATTATGTTGCTATCACTCATATTTTATCCTCGACCGTGGCCGAGAAGTCGGCTAGTCGATCGCGGCACGTGCAATCTCTGATAGAATCGAAGAGACCTTCGCATTGAAATTTTTAAGAATTTCTTGGCATCGTATATATTTCAGTGCATCGAATATAAAATCGCACGAAGATATATCGCGCATAATATTCACATTTATTTACGCGTTGGGCGTTGACTTGTATATTAATTTGATGACACACTAATATAATGCAAATTACGGACAACATATCCACTGTTCACTAATTAGTGCTAATTAGCTCTTTATTAGCTCTAGTAGAAAGTGTTGGTCTCATCTAATGATAATAAAAAAAATTTTTTTAATAGAATAAACAATAAAAGTCTGTCCTCATATAAAACAAATAAAGAAATTACATATTGAACTGTTGAAGCAATAAATTTTTTTATTTTTAATAATAAATCAATTGTCAGTAGATTGAGCATAAGTACATAATTAAATTAAACTGCACATTATAATTTACAACGTGATTTTGTTTTATGCGAACAAGCTAGCGTGAGGAAATTTACACACGTGCGCTATAGAAACATTTTAGAGTTTACGACGCTTATAAAGTGACCACATTTTACGATGAAAATGTGAAAGGATAGAAAACCCTGATGATAGTTCAACAATCTGTTTTCGTATAAATTATATCACTAAATTTATTTTTAAAAAAGTACCCGAATTGCCGCTCCGATAAAAAAATTAGACGTTTTTTCATAGAGAATCACTAATTAAGTAAATATCGATCATAATATGAAAGATGAGCTTGATATTTTGTGCTATCTAATAATAAACGACAATTTTCGTCGTTATCATCTTTAGACGGCATCTTAGATCAGTACACAAGATTGCAATTAATTGGGGCTGATTAATGCTACTGTTGCGTCGCACTCCATCAAATATTGTCTTTTCAGGGAAAGAACCCGCCTAACGTTTTTCCTCGGTAATGTTCCGTAATATAATAAATTTTGTAATCCATATCTATGAAATTCCTATCAAAGATACAATTACGATAAATTAACCAATTCAATTTTATTAATTATTATTATGGTAATTACGACTTAGAAATTTAATAAAAATAAAGGAAAGTGGAGTAAAAATTAAAATTGATATTAAACTTAAAATTTATTTTAGTTTGCAACACTTCAAACGCCTATATTTCACTATAAGTCTTCTTGCAAAAATCGCGATCGATAATTCAAAATTTATAGAGCACACAAAATGTATTTTCCGAGAAATAATACGCAGTTAAACTCTAGAGCTTTAATGCGTCCTCCTTAATTGTTAATCAATATCACTTATACGAACAAACACCTGATATTGGCGATCAGCATTATAGTTTGCTTTCCGCTTTTTTATGGTACACTTTTTCACAGTGCGATGTAATTTGCCGTAAATAGAATTAATTTCGAGAGAATAATCATGCTCTTTTGAGCAAATATATAATTAAAGAATTAAAGTGACAACATTTGCTGCAAGATAATGCTCTCGATAGTAAACAGCACGTTCCATTTTCGCGATATTATCTCGGCGTGCACATCATCGTACGTATAAAATTAATATAAAGCCAATGGCGAAGAATAGAGATTTAACGATGCTGGTCTATTTTCTGATCGCTCTCGCAGACGCGGTTTAATTCGGGATGAGTATTAATTTTGCCGGCTTCAAAAGCAAGTAATTGTCCTTGAAAATTCTGCAAATATTTCGAGAATATTCGACGATGTTCTCGAAATGTCCGAATTGACGCAGCTTCAAAGCAGAAAATCAGCACGCACGTATGTTATGTCTCTTATGTCAGAGTTGGCCTATTTAACGAAATGTCAGACACACTATAATGATAGTCTCATCTTTTTCAATTGTTTATTTATATCTATTAGATTGCTTCCAGAATTTTCCTAGTCTCTTCTCTTTTGATTTTTTTGTAGTGTCCCTGAAGATTATGCAAGTGCATAAATCTCGATCGAAATCATATAACACGGAAGAAAAAGTAAGAACGATTTATACGAGCATTGGGAGTAGTAAATTCAGCATTCTCAGGAGTCTTTCTTAGGAGTCTCAGAACGAAGGAATTTTATTTTTAAAGATATAAATAGTTTAATAAATATAAATATGTGAGACGCAATAGAAATTTGAGATGCCGAGATATTGATTTGATTTTTTTAAGAAAAACAACTTTTTTAAGTTAAAACTGCGGAAAGATGTGTATATAATAATTGATAATTTTTATATCTATATTAATTTTTCAATAGACAGAATATTTTAAATTTTATATATGAGAAGATATACATTACTTGCTCTTTCCTCTCTTTCTTCTGATAAAGCAGCCAAGACAATTCTCCAGCTTCTTTCAGAAAGGATCGATATTTGCATCGTCGTATTTTAATGTCTTAATGGATGACACGCATGTATCTTCCAGCAGGTGACGTATCCGGTAATTGTTCGTTGTATGTTGGCGCTTTGGTTGGTTGCGCTAGGGATGACTAGTCTTCCAGTTATGGGCTTCGGATTGTACTACAAAAATGAACGATGCGTTCGTTACAGAGAGGCTATTGAGCCGGCCGACGTCGCTTACGCTTACGTATGGTTCATTCTCGGTAAGTGAATTAGCAGATAACATTTACCGATAAAAAAATGTAGCGCTGTTTGTTCTTTAAATTATTCTTTCTTTTACTTTTATTTTCTATTTTCGACAACAAATCAGTAAGTTAAAAAAATTATCTTTTGATTATTATTACAGGTACGCTCTTATGTTTGTCCATCGTTTGGTGTAATTTGGCGGTTTTTAGAGCTTTGAGTAAATTGAGCCATCGAGCTAGCGCTCTAGGACGAATCTCTAAAGCTTCGTCGAGAATAAAACCACTGTTGACCATAGCCGCTCCAAATCGATCAGAAGTCGTCGCTACGACCGAAGAAAGAGCATTCGCAAGGCTGATGGCTGTATTATCAATATCATTTGTTATATGTTGGATGCCACACATGGTAAGTCTAATTTTATTATTTCAATTTATATATAAAATAATAACAGGTAATTAATAAATAAATACTAAAAAATAAACTGATAATTAAAGATATCATTTCTGTTAAATGACATAAATAAAAAAATTATTTTGCCGATCTTAATTCAAATATTTTTGTATCTTTTGCATCGTTTCTGTGATTTATTCTTTTATAAAGCATCCACTCTGATGTACATCCGGATTTATTTATGCTTAAAAGAGTTCTCTTGTTCTCTGCCAGTCCTTTCCATTTGGAGAAAGTTATTACTGAAAATTTCCAGAACACAATCATTATCCCTCACCAAATATTCTAATAAATAATTCTAGTCTCAAAGGTGATAAAAATAAGTAGAATAGCAACGATTAAAACAAAAAAATAAGTTTCTTTTATGATAAGGAACTCACCTTTGTTGGCAGAGGTGAGTTTCTTATCATGAAAAAGTATAATCATTGTGGCCGCGTAGGCAGAATAACGATTTCGTAGAATTATCGTAGAGTCCTATATTTCCACGAAGTCCTTTTTTAATACAATCTTGCGAAGTTTTTGTCAAGACGGTAACTCTGCTTCCGGCATTTTTATAAAGATTGATAGCATTCACGTAATTTGCTCGTTATTTTGATGATATTGTCATAGTTGATTTAAGTAATTTTCCTGGTGCTATTAAAATATTTTAATTAAAATTTTTTCTTATATCAAGAACTCTTGATTGTTCTTTAACAATTTTGAAAGAAAAGTAGTGGTTGTTATAATAAATCAATAAAAATATTATAAAATTATTACTATGCATCATTACATAACTTTTTTGAATTGTAGGTAATTTAATAAGTAAATAATAATAAATTGTAAGTAAATAAATACCTAGTAAATAATAATAACGCGAGTAATAGGTAATAATAAATTAATGGCACATTAAAAACATTAATGATAAATTAATACTCTTGTGGGAGGTAAATAATTGATTTGTATTTTTAAACAAATCGATTGAGTTACAACGGACACATCTTGCCGGAAGCAATAACCGTAATTACTTATTGTATCTGATCAGCACAGAAATATCACACACTTCCGTTAAGAGCGATGAAGGTCGGCAAGGATGAACGATGAACATTTGAGAATAGTTTCACGTACGTTTCATCGAGACATCCGCAAGTCAATATTCTGATCGTCTCTACAATAATTTCATCCTGTGCACGATTTCGCCAAGTGATGGAAAATTTTGCATGGGAAAAGATCATTTTGATCATCGCAGGAAGACTATCGAGTCAACAAATAAATTTTACACCAGAAATTTTGTCTGAAAAGAATATTGTCGGCATTTCTTTCATTAAATTTAATTCGATAAATAAAAAAATTAAAAAAATTTACACATGTACCACTCTAAAAATGTAATACACAACCACATCAGTAAATCATCCAAACGTCATCGTTGCCAATAAAATCTTGGCATCTTTGCATGCTGTCTACTATAATTGAAAATATTTATAAATGGCAAAATAGGTATATTTTTTCTGCGACGTAACCGGTTCGGTGATCGAACCGGTTTAATGATTGTTAGAAATTACTAAATTACCTTTCCTTTTATTCCGTTGTCGCAGTTGTCTATACCACTGGCTCAAGTCGCAATGCAGTTACCTCCAACGGCAGTCATTACACGGAAATGCATTCGCATTTTTTACATCATAGCCGATATTCTTTTATGCGTTCACTTTACGCTGGATCCGTATATTTACGTGCTGCTGCGAATACCACGGCCGAGATTCCAATTGCTGAAGCCGCTCTGCAAGATCTGCTGGCCGGACCGGAGCCGTTCCAACTCGTTTACAGGTGAGGCAATTCATTTGGCATTTAAATATCAAAAAGATCCGTTATACCTTTGGGCATTAGATGTTTGTAAGAAATTCAACGTATTAATAAGAAATATAAATATTTCCATACACTTTACAAGATGAGATTGTAACCTTTGATGAGGTAAAAATTAATATATTAATATTATTATATTAATTAATAATATATAAAAATTAATAATAAATTTTATTTTATAAAATCAAAATAATTAAATATCACAAAACCTTACGAAAATTGTTTCATAGGAACGACGGATCACCAATGTAGTAGCGGTGGTCCGCCCACACCGATCACCGAAGCTCCATCGACACCTGTCAGCGAAGTGCACAATTCGCATTTAATTGGAGGATCCCTTTGAGATCGGCCTATGCGAATGATCTCGTTAAAGCGATTAAACAATTATCACGTGTAAACATTTGGATCGCTTCAACGCCAAGACATTCGCTTAATTTTTGACTGACCGTCGGAAACTCCGTTCATTTGCGTAAAGCAAGTGACAGTGACGTTGATTTCAACCAAGATCTGTGCACAAAATCGAAATTGCTTAAAAGTCACAAAAAAGAAAATTAAATTAATTTAATAATGCAAAAAGGTATCGTGTAGATATTGTACTTGCATATCTGTGTAAGCTTCTAGTCAGTAACGCGGGAGGGTAAAAACGAATGATAGATTGGCAAAGCATGTAGTTAACCATGTGGTCTATTAAAGTGTAACGCAACCAGCGATAGGTGAAATAATATGAAAATGTATTCCATATATAAAAAAATAAGATATAAAATATGCAGAAATAACATAATATTATGAAAGTGATAAAGAGACAATGCAATTCAAGATCAAAAGTACATAAATGCTCTTGCAAATTTAATTTGCAATATAAAATGAGAAGAGTATTTATGTGATTTATAAAACTTAAAACATTATTTAGTCTTAAGAAAAGACATATACTTATAAAAAAATTCTCTATATACTTTATTACATTAATTATATTCCTCAATGTGCAATTGCAAATAGAGCGTAGCAATGTCGTCGATATATTTGTAAACGACTTTATTTTAACATCATTATTTGTACATAATATCATACATACATATGTTAATGTTTCGTGTATATCGCGCAATATCGCACAGTATTTACGTACACATTTAACAATTTTCAAATAAACATTAATCTGAAATTATCTAGATCACGATTTATCGATAAATCTCTCCGGAACAAACACACACCCACGAATACTCTCACGTACAAAAAAGAATATAATGCAAACATACACTTCGCATTCCTTATATAGGATCTAAAAATATCGTCACGTCGCGCTACCCAATATATCGTAATGATTGGAGTGATGAAACGCAGCGAGAAAAGAAACAAAATCATTATAATACAAGTAATCATATGTCGGCTCAGATATAGCTCACCGGCAGGTAGCAAACGCTGACGATATTGAAAATAACTTATGCACTCATCATTGAAAAGTAGAGTTGTTCGCAAAACGTATACACATTTCAAATGCAAGTTTTTTTTTTACTAAAATTTGTATTACTTTGCTTTACAAGATGTAACGTCAATCGTTTGTAGAAAAGACCATTATGATTGCATTTGTATTATCATTGGAATTTATTTTTAAGAAACAGAATGTAGGTATATTAATCTAGAGGCTTTGATCAGATTGCTCTTCAATCAAGAGTCTTTTGAGTTGTCACATTTAATATATTATACATGTAATCAAAATATATATATATATATATATATATATATATATATATTTTGATTATATATATATATTAAATATATATATATATATATATTACATTTGATAAAATATATCTTCCAATTATAATTTATTTAATAACATAATTTAAATTATAGCTGACAGCGCAATCACAACATTTCTCTCATCTCGCGCTATACTTGTTACATCATGTACACTTACTTGGAAATCGATCTCCCGGAGATCGAAGTTACACTCATTTACATATCATCATCATACACATGTACGTGATCACATACATATATTTTCATTTGCTTAGGTTTTTTTTAACAAAGGTTCAACAATATCTTTCTGATAAAATATCATTTTTATGCGATAAATAGAGGTACGCCTCAAATTCTAATTTAAACATCATAACTGACATACAAACATTAAATAGAATTGGCGAACAGCAGAATAGAGAGACCAAAACTGCATAAAACGATAGATATCATATTTCTTTTACTCAAAAAAATCTACTTGTTTTGAATGTAATTGAACAATAATAAACCGTGAAAGTCGAAACTGTGCAA
This sequence comes from Linepithema humile, assembly GCF_040581485.1. Classification (NCBI taxonomy): domain Eukaryota; kingdom Metazoa; phylum Arthropoda; class Insecta; order Hymenoptera; family Formicidae; genus Linepithema; species Linepithema humile. The sequence goes on along the minus strand of NC_090129.1, from coordinate 24,874,995 downwards.
CACGATACATAATTTTGCGCTTTGCAACGCACAAAGTATGCGTTACACACAACTTTTGTCGGATGTTTAATTCAATATGCACGATAACTTGTAATCAATTTATCGATTTGCTGCATTGATTGTTCTTTTCAATCGTATCATAATCAATTTCACTTTCACCGCATTAATTTATTAAGTATCAATTAAATTCAGTGTCGCGTAAGTAACTGCGTTCGCACATAAACGGAATAATTATTTGGCCGTTGCATCAATTGCATTTTCATGAACAACGAAGGATGTTAAGCAGAAACACCAATGGCTTCGATTTTACATACATACAACTTCGGTTGGTCTTGTGTATAATTACCTCGAGGTTCATTATCATTTAATTATTGTCAAGCGTACTGTATGCTTATTACAAGTATTCAAGGTCAACTATTTAAATCACTCACGGCTACATGGACTTATGGCGATCCATGTTGCGCATTTTCAACAATCAAAACAGCAGTTTTTGTTCTTCGGATATTCGTATTTCATAAGTGGAAATAATAAACTGTCATGTAGCGTCGACTGTCTTGTTAAATGCGTCTCGGATTCATTACTAAATCCATCTTGAATTAAATATGCTGTTAAATTATTGTGATATTCAGTATGACAGTTTTATCAATTCTAGGAGTAGCGAATATAAATTACTAATTTGTCAATCGTCCTGACCGCGTAGCAGTACATTGCGCTTTTAGAATTTCTCTTATGTTATTAATTTTACATTTTTACGAATTATATAACAATTTTTTCTCGATGAAAGTGCAAAAAGGTAAATAGACAAATACTTTAAAAATAATTATCTTTACGTAAGTATTTTTTAAAATCAGATTGTGTAAATTTAAAGTTGAGTTCTTTAAAAAGATGCAGCAATAAATTCCGTGTGCGCGTAAACAATAAGGAATACAAGGAAAAATAAAATATAAACATGAATATAAACACGGCAAATTGACGATGATAGAATTATACTGACTTGCAGTTGTAATGTTCTTTTCACTGACTTATATCGTTTTAATTAGAAGATAATGAAGTCCAGATAAAATACGTGTAAACAGCCACTTGATACGCGCGAAAACTCGAGAGAAATTCTTTTATTTCTCGCCTCCTTCAAATAAATAAATCTCTGTCCGTGCCAACTCACTTCAACTTCAATGTACACACAGCCTCGCTAAACTTTTGAACAATTAACACGAACACATCGAGTTACATTATACCACGTACTGGAAATAATGAAGTACATCAGTACTTTCGTAACGTCGATCGACGAACGAGGAGCAAATTCGTTTTCCCTTTTTTTTTTTGGCACTTCAGTAGTCGTAAGAAATATAAATCTCTAAATCTGCTAATTGATTTAGGCCAGTGTTGATACAAATACACATATATAAGCTCGATTCAACGCCCTGCCAGGTACCGTAGCTCATCAATTCTTCAGCGTCGATTTATTTGATTATATTCTAGCCCAAGATGGAAAATTTATTTTATTTAGTTGCACCTTCTATAACTTTTCTACAATTTTTTTTTCTTTTATTTTTTAATTGTACATGTTTTTCGTCACTCACATTATAAGAAAGTGCAACTAAAAGAAAACACACGCGCGACCCGAACGACACAAATGTCTAAAGAGCATCGTAGTAATATTTAAAAGGGAAGTACTGAATTTTCAGATATCTTTTGGACTTTTGTGTTGCTCGGGAATATATTAGTTTAATATGTGGGCTCGTTTATAAAATCATGTCCTCGTGTGTAAAGCGAACATACATCAACATTGAGAATAACATCAAAAATCAGATCCTATCATATCCCAACCAGATCCAACATATGCGACTCGATCGAGCGATTTATCCGGTGTCGACGATTTACCAAAGGCACGTGCTCAATCCACAACAATTAATTGTTTACAATATCTCAGCTACTAATTTGGTAATTTATTAGTCTGAAACTAAACCAAAGAGTTTTACACAAATTTTAGTAGCTTGACTTAGAAGTAGGACTAGATACAAATATTGCAGTTATAAGTAAATCAAAATAAATACAATCCTTTAACGTCTCTATTTAATTTTTAAACGCAAATTGCTAATTTAATCATTCATAATGTAAAAAGAAATACATAAAAGGTTTTTCAACGTTTGGATATAAGTATTATATAATTTTCTCATATAATGTGTTAATTTTCAAATAATTTTCAAGCGTATGTAAAGAAAGAAAAATTCAATATCGAGCACTTGTCGTTGGTAAATAATTTTGCACCAGATTCGCGCGATTGTTGATGACCGGACAACAGCTAATCCATTCACAGATCGCACATTGATAGGTCCGTGACCGTTCTCGATCGGTCGGATTCTCGCGCGAGCTGCAGCCGATGCTTTTTTACATCCTGGGAATAGTGTATTTCTCGCATTTTACTCTTGATCCATTCGGCTAGTATCAGCCAGAGAACTCTTCCGCGTTCCCTGAAAATCCCGTGCGTCGGCGCATCCTGATCGGCCACGATCAGACGACGGCGGTGGCGTCCGCCCGCGTGCTGCGCGTACAACGATTCCCACGGCGTGTCATGCCGACTTTCGTTTACCGCGACCCTTGCCTAAAATGCAGGTGTCTTTTGTCAAACTCTCACCCTGCGACGATGGTTTATTTAAAATAACTACAGATCCATCAAAATTGTCAGAAGAAACCATCTTCTGACATGTTCGATTGAAATTTTCGATCAACTTTTTTTGGAACGAACTTGATTAATTAACATTTGTAACAGTGTTTAATATATTTTGTAATATTTAAAATTATCTTATAATGATTATCTTAATATATTTTCTTAATTATCTTTTGCTCTCTTTTTGAAATATATTATTATATGAATAGACGTACTACCAAATCTCAGTTATAGATCTATAGTTGGTTAAAACATATTGGATTAATAAAACACATATTTATATCAATCTGAATACAAAAAAATGGTGTCGACCTAATTAAAGTTACATTAATATTTCTAAAATGTGTGGTTTGTTTTTTACAACAGGGTAAACTTTATTTGTTTCAATTTTGCCAAATTATTTGAACATATAAGCATGCCTCTAAAAATACTGTAACATACATAGGTTAAAAAAGAAATTTAAATTTTGCGAGGAATAAAAATTGTACATAAAAACAAAATAAAATTCTATCAATATACAATTAACATAACAAAATAAAATTATTGCTGTAAGAAATATGCGTATATATGATACAAATGAATAGGTAACGAATCATTCAGGTTTAAACGCTACCGGAAGATAAATTAACATTCTATGTGTTCAAAATTTTGCTTAAATAATAATGCGATACTTACTATACATAAAGCAGTTACTGCATCATCCTGAACGTTGTTCAGCATGATGAAAAATTTTATTTAGCATATGAAACCAGTAAAGTGCTAAGAAATATAACTTAAATAATAATAATTTTGTTTTAATATGCATTCCTGATTGGTAAAACTAATTGCCAGAAAAAAGCTGCATGTGCAAAAAAAGAAAATTAAGCTATATCTATTTTAAAATAAATAATTGATTTTTGTAAAAAATAACTTGTTCCGCGTTTATATGACAAAAATTATGTCATAGAATTACATTGTTCTTTTTCTTCTTTGTAAAAAATTGGCGTATTTAAAAAAAAATGTATTTAATGCAACATGGTTATTTTTGATCAGTGTCAAAATTTAATTATTTTAAATCAAATTTTACTCTCTAAAATTCTTTTGTTCTTACCTGGGGTCGTATTAGATGATATCACACTTTCCACAGCAGCAGGTGGTTCGTGGAATCTTCGCGACCAGCCTGCAGCTCGGCGGATGCTTGAGGACCGCGGAAGTCTTCGTAACCATCCCCACCGGATATCACCAGGAGTTTCCCACGATTAATATTGTTCTGCTGCGTTTTGCTTGATTTTAGTGAATAACGATTTACTTTCGGACGAGGATCCGGTTTCGAGGGATTTGGCGTTTCTACACAAGTGAGAAAGCGCACGTGTCCCGTGTGTCCGTGAGGAATTCCTGTACGGAATAAAATAATTCTCTTGTACAAGAGTTTTATAAAGATTTCCAATCTGAATTATATGTTAAAAGAGAATATTTGTGTAATAAAATTTTAGAGAGAAATGGCCTAAAATTTTAGAATGGTCGGTAACATGTTTTTTTACAGAGAGGATTAGACACTGAAATCTTATATTATAAAAATTGCATTGAAGTCTTATATTTTAAACAGTGAGGTAGTCTAGAATATTAAATCGTACATTTTATTTATTTTTATTTGTTAGAATCTTATATCATAATATTTGGTAGACCTAAAACTTTACTGCGATACATTGAAATCTTATATTGTAGAATTCTAGACATATTTAAAAAATTTAAAAATTTTTTTCTTTAAAATATAAAATTTCAATGCATTACAGCAAAGTTCTAGGTTTACCAAATGATATGATGTAAAATTCTAAAGCATAAAAATGAATAAAATATACATTAATGTTAAAATAATATATATTTTATTCATTTTTATGCCTACTATTATTATATTCTATAATTTAAATTTCTAAAAAAAGTTTTACAACATTCTTTACTTTTATATATACGTAATACTAAGCTATCTTAAAAAATGAAATATATACGTAATACTGATATTTGACTAACGGATTAAAAGCGATTAATATCCCTGCACCTATCATGGAGTTATATCCTATATAGAAAATAAAACTTGACACTGATCGATCGCTCCTGTATCCTTCCACGTGAACGGGCATGGCGCACAATTTGGGGTGTCGGCCAGCTTTCTAATTATATCGCGGGGCAATAATAACGGCGATATAGATGATAGAATATGACGTCAATACGCACCAGTCACGATCGGCGGCTGCGACATCCTCTGAGTGGATGGCTTTATATGGGGAATTGGCACGGTGAGCAGCACGCCGGCGCTCGTGCCGATCCAAAGTAACTCGTTGCAAGCCAACAGTGCGGTGACTCTAAGACACGCTGCTTTATGCTGTCGGATTATGTCATCGCAACCTGCAGCAAGTTTAACGCTTCCGTTAAAATAAGTGCCGAAGTCCGTTCACGAGACCCTTATCGCTATCGATCGATTAATTCGATTAGTATAAAGATTTGAGAGTAACTCAATAAAAATTGTAGAAGCTGTAAAAATAAAGGCAGACAGAAATTGCATCATCCTAAATTGATATTCGAAGAAAGATGGTACAATAAATCGGAGTGAAAATGATTAAAAATACTCAAGTCAATGATTCTCCAGTTATTCAAGATTTGAAACTTACTGGCAAGCATTTTGGTGACAGCTGGCGCGATGTTGATATCCGTCAGACACTCGTAAGTACCGGAATGGAAAAGCCTCAGCACGGCGCTATTGTGTAAGGAAATCCAGACGCCTAAACCGCCGGAGTTTGCCATGCAGGAAACAGCACGGCTCGTATCACTGCTCACGGTGAACGTGTGCTCAATATCCAACGTGTGAGTATTGAGAACTTTCACGCTATTGTGGCAGCCGCACCAGAGCTTCCCGGAGACAGACAGCATTTTAGTTACCGGCGACGCTACCGTTCCAACGGATACCGTCGTTGGATCCGGAGTGTTCCATCCGCCGGCTATAATAAAAAAAAAGACACAAATAAAATAGAATAAAACTTTACCACTTTATCAAGTCATTTTAATTAAAAAATATTATTAATCTCTCGCAACACGTACTGTGGTCCCGAGCATAAACGGTGATGTCTCCGTTGGCAAGAGAGACAAACACTTTGTTGTCCAAGTATCTGAAAATACAAAGCAACGTTACATTGCAAAATATATGTGTGTGCGTGCGACACATATGGAATGTAATACATTTTATCTTATTCTTCTATTATAATAAAATAAAGTAGCTTACATGATGCAGTGCACACTGCTGCCGTGCTGAATTTTCACCTTGTTCTTCTTAATCCGGATATTGTCGTTGCAGTTGTACACGTGAATGCAACCGTCTTCAGTCCCCAGCCACATCGTGGGCTGATTCGCATCCTCCTCCGCAGTAGTATTGTCGATATTCGATACATCACCGCTCAGTGTCACGCTGCCCGTGTCTGCGCATGGAATGTCGTCCGAGTCCGAATCGTCGGAGCTCGAGCTACTGCAAAATGCGTGAGCGCAAATGACGTTAAACCGATGCAAAACAATATGAAAATAGACGAGAGACTATGGCAGTCCTCTATTCAAAGCTTTATATTGACCTCGACATCGATTAAAGAATTTCCTGATCATTAATTTTCGCTTAGCATTAACTTTTTTTAATAAGTGTGGTAAATTAAAAATTTACATTTAACAAATTCGCTACTAGATAAATTGGCATTTCGTACGTTCACACTTAGCTCGGTGAATAAAGAATAATGTGGCCAATGTTAATGTTTACTATTATTAATAAATCATACCTAAAACTATAAACCGCTCAATACTGCAAGTTTCGTTATTTACGCGTCAATCGCGATCGCCGCGGGAGAATTATTACCTGTCTAACTGTATGTTACCGCCACCGGCATCCACGTCTTGCACCGATATGCTTATACCGCTCTTGCTGTTAACGAATGGACTGTTGTTCGACGGACACGAGTTTGAACTGAAAAGACAACATTTAAACCCGTGTGTTCGTACCTCCCCTTCCACCCGCTTAGCTGTTCAATTATCTCTCCTCGCAATTGATGCCAAATTTCTCTACGCATCCGCCTATTGCACCTCGCCAATCTTACCCGGGCGTGCACGCAGGTATTCCAGCGACGCAGAGTATCCTGGCGTTGCAGACTCCGTTACACGATGTGACCTGCGGCGGTTCCGGGCTCAGGCTCAGCACGCACACCTGGCCGACGTAGCCGTCGCTGTTGCAGACCCAGACGTCCCTTGATCCCTGTCCATTCGCCAGCGTCGGCGCCGCGCAGGTGAACTGAAGACCCGCTCGCGTCTTCCTGATCGGCAGAGGTCCCACGAATTCAGGACACGGTCTCCTGTCGGCTGATAGCGCTGTAAAATTGGAAAGCAATTAAAATTCTCCGACTTATAAAGTTAGAAAAAATATAGAAAATGTGATAATCCTTAAAAAAATTTTTATATGCATAGCTTGTATATTGTTTTTAAACACATACTGTGTTTAAAATCATCCATTTAGTTCTTTATTTAAAAATTCAGTTCACTTACGGACATCTTTTTTGTACAAATGCTTAAGAAAGATAGCTGTAACTCATTTGTTCATTCGTAAAACGTAATATTCGGATATTTCGACCACATATTGGTACTAAATGTAATAACAGAAAAAAATGTTACTTTTCGAGCGTGTATTATTTCTATAACATATATTTTTTGATTAAAAATAGTATTTCAAATGTAGAACATTTGACACGGATAACATTGCTCACCAAGCTTCTGTTTGGCTTCGTTGAAACTCTCCTCCCAGCTTGCACGCTTGTCGGGCTTCGCGAACATGACGGATATATTCTCGATCCCGGCTCTGCAAACAAAGTACGCGTGACAGCGTGAGTCACGTTGCAACCGCAATTGGATCATCACGATTTAAAGATCCATCGGGCACGTGTACCAGAAACGTGATTGAAAATGATCCTCGGAGAACGATCAAAGGATTTCCGCTCTGCGACATAATCTAGCAAAATTACCTAAGACTCTTCTTCGCCGCCAATTCTCAATCAAACTAAATTTTCACATCGTCATCGATTTTTTTTTATTCATCACATGCAATTGTTGAAAATAATACAGATATAAACTCACATTGCACTCTGGCATTTCGTAGAAAAAATTTATTCTGCATATTTGCAAAAATGGTAATTTTGCCTCGTGTCGGCAAATTAAAACTGGAATTAATATTTTTTTATCATCATGTTCGGAGAAGCTTTCCTCATATGTGTTCATTTAATTTGATCAAATTAACTTACTGCGTATTGAGCGTAAGTTCCAAGCAAGCCAACTGCGAGTGCGCCGCGTTTCTTTCCGCCAGTTGCCGTTGAGTCTGATTCAGCATATCCTTGATAAGGTCTTCTAACTGCTGCTTGGCGCCGTGCAAGGTCACAGTGAGCTCCTGAAGCTGAGTCAGTTTCGAGCAGTCTTCTCGGAGGTAGTCCACTTCGCGCGCCATTCGCCTTAAATTCTCGTCTTTGGCTGGAAACGGTAGTAGGGTAGTCTCAAGTCTCCAGATGAGTAATTCACTTAAATCAGCATCTTTACGATACCTTTCATCACTTCGAGATCATCCAATGGAATTCGCATCAGCATTTTGTACTTGTTTGCGTCAAGTAGACCGACCAGACTGTTCGGACATGTGCTCCTGCGAAATTTATTTTCTTTAATTTTTTTGTGCGTATTTCTGTTATCTCAAAAATTCTCTCTTAAGTCTAAAAGGTTTTTACAAGTAAATTAATTTATATTGAATTGCGTGCTATATTTTGTATATCGAGTAATTACGCTACTATTTAAAACATGGCTAGAAAGACCACTGAATCTTTTGCATTAATTTTGTTTTATTACGTTGTACTTAGCACCTTAAATAAAAGTAATCACATCTAAGTAAAATACGATTAAAATATAATTATTTGAAGGAAGCTTTAAGTAAATATTCTGTAAAAGTAGCGTTTATTATTTACTTAGTAAATTTTATCTTCTAAAGCTACAAGCTAAATTTAAAGAGATATATTAAAAAAAAATATTTACTTTATTGCATGGCCAGATTGAGATCGCAATTTTTCATATTTTCCGTCAAAATATACTTTAAACATTTGCGAAGCACTTACGTTGATGGTTTCCTTATCGTGCCGCTTCTGCGCTTGATGCTAGTGATGACGAGCAGATCGGAGAACAAAAATAAAGCTCGTTCCTTCCGCGTGCCCTGATTCGATGCTATGGTGACCAGATCGTGCCGGACGAAAGCTCTATGGGAGAAAAAAGCGGACAACGTGTCACACGATGAATTCGATGAATCTTTTTGTCGTGTCGCGGCCAGCTTCCATAGCACGCATCATTATCGGTAATCAATACCCCGATTCTGACGGCTAAATAAGTCCGGTGGAAAAACGATGTAACGCGTACGGCGCGATTGGCACAGATTGAAAGGCGCATGAAGTGGGACGACGTTTCTGTCGCAATAATAATCGACAATTTATTGGAAAACGTTACTCGCTGCGCGATAGTACGCATTTTCTCAATCATTTACATCGCTAAAAATCAATTCGAAACGGTTATAAGACAGATGTCACAATAAAGCGCTGCAATTTTTGTTGCACAATTTATTTAACATATAATAACAGTGTTATAAATAATTATAATAGCGCAAACAAATAACCACACAATAGTCTGTTTATATTTTATTAATTTTCTTTATTTGTTAAATATCCACAGCCAAAAAATGTGGGTTGGGTGACAAGGGGAACACATTTCATTCTGCAAATTAAGCGATTAACTTCAATTTGCAGGTCTTAATCAACTTGTCCTTGTTCCTTTGATTTCGCCGAAACAAAACTCTACATTTTCCGTCGCATGTAAAAAAAAAAAAAAAAAAAAAAAAACAGTTAAAGCTATTTTCTCATTGCGATAAATTGCTCGCGTCGATCACACAAATCCGTGACGTTTTACCGATACAAAGATATTACGCTGCAAAAACAATTATAAATCGTGGCCGAGGTGTATTGATTGTAAATCTGGAACCAAATGCCTTCGGGGGGGGGGGGGGGAAGAAACCGAGTCGAATATATTGTTTTATTAGGGAGTAATTAATTTATAAAGCGGTTAGTATTACGAACGGTCACCGGCACTTCACGACCGGCGCGAAAATTGCAGAAGAAAGTCAGTTCGGTCGTGATTACTACCTGTCGTTCGTCACGATGCCGGCGAGGCCCTCGACGAGGGCCTGGACCTCCCTTAATGTGGTCTGCTGCTGCTCCCACTCGAGCGACTCCCTTTCCGTACAGTTGATCTTCACGACCAGCTCGTGCACCTCTTTCTGCGCGGCCTGCAGCAGCTCGTGGTCGGGATGCGTCGGATCCGTGTGCTTCAGCAATCTCTGGATCAGCAATTCGTATCGCGGGATCTTCTGCACGGGCTTGATCAGCAATTGGTCCAGCCCCAGTTTGCCTTTGTGCTCGCGCTCCATTGTCTAATCGCAATCAAGTCGAAGCATAATTCAACCATTGTGATGAGCCATTTTTGCAATTTGCCCCGCATAAATTTTGCGGCGCACCAAGTGATTGACATTCCGCGTGCCAGGGCCCAACTCGCCCAAGTACATTACTGTATGTGTATATGTAAAAAAAAGATGCGCCGAGTCTCGGGGGAATTTAAATGGTAAGTAGGCGAGGATAACGCCGGCAATCAAGTAACGAGTTAATTATATCGATAAAATTGCGAAAGGTCAGGTTTGACCGCGGTGCTTTAAGAAGCGATGTGGAATAAAAAAGTTTCGTATTTAATAATAACCGTTGCGCTGTAAAGAGAAGGAGAGAGAGATAGAGAAAGAAAGAGAGAGAGAGAGAGAGGGGGGAGGAGGAGGAGAAGGCGGAGAGAGAGTGAGAGAGAGCAAGAAGAAAATGGAATTGCAACGAACAAAACGTGCAGCATACCTCGAGAAATCGTGCAAAGGCCGGCTTTGCTTGGCATGTCGTTTTTATCGCCTTCCTCGCGGACTTCCAATTGTCCAAGAACAGGGTGTACGTCTCCAGTACCACCGGCTTGGTGAACTACAAAGCAGCGTAGATTCTTTGTTAACATGAATCAATAAAAGGAATGACGTATGCAAAACGACAAAATATTTCTCAAATGTACAAATTGTTTCGGAAAAAAAATCTGAATTAATATTTTCTCAATTATTGCGAATAATTTATATCTGTATATTTGCGTATGAATATTATAAATAAACTGTGTGATCGAAAGGTTTCCTTTTAAATGAATAAATACATTTTGCGTTAATTCATATTTCATATGTGTATCATGTTCATCAATATTCAACTTTTATTAACTTTTAAAATTTTAATAATTAATATTCCAAACTTCCTATTACCTCAAATTCCTCTTAATATTAATTCGCTTAAAATATCTAAATCAAATTATATTTTTCAATATACGCACAGTTTGTAAAAAATCCTGTGGTAATATAAGTATAAAAGATACGTTTTGCGTACTTTAAATCATTTATAAGCAGCTTAAATTCACTCTCGACCCAACGTGTTTAAGTGGAGAATGCGTAAATTTATGATATAATGAAAACTTAAACGAATAACTTTTGACCTTTTTGCTGAATTATGGAGAAATAAAGTTGAAGCTATACAAAGTCGATGAGAAAACTTGTTGTATAATATTAATCGTGTTTTTCGCATTAAACGCCAATACGTCAGAATTAATTCACACAGCACAGAAATCCGGAACAATAACAATTTGTCTTGTATTAAATTTTCAAGAAAATCTTGAAAATATCACGTCATACAAAATTAGCGCTGTGAATTTATTCGTTATAGAATACGATGCGATGTGTATGGAAGAAATGTGAAACATAAATAAATTTCTTTAAAGGGATAAAAATATTCTGCAGTTACGTAAAGAAGTAAGCATGGTCGCGACATCAGTCGATTTATTACACAGAGAAATCCGAAACAACAACGATTCGTCTTTCAATGCATTTAAATTTTCAAGAAGATCTCTGAAATACCGCGTCGCACCAAATTAACGCTGTGAATTTATTCGTTATAGAATATGATGTAATGTGTACGGAAGAAATGTGAAACTTGAATAAATGTGTTTAAAGAGATAAAAATATTCTCGTAGTTACGTAAAGAGGTGAGCTTGGTCGCGACATCGGTCGATTTATTAATACGAGCCGAATAGAATAAAACGCCGCAAATTAACGTTGCGGGATCTGTCGGTTCTGTTAGCGCCTCGGAATCTCAACGGCGAAGGAAGGCGGATACTGTTGCGAGCATAATTTATTACGTGTCCGGCCAGAGATATTTGCGCACCTAGTAACAATGTAAACTCACCACATCGAGGAAGACGTCGCCGATCGTCTGCTTGAGTTCCCAGGTGTCCAGTCGCCTACGCAACTCCTCCAAGAATACCTCGTGATGGCTGAGAAGTGCTGGTATCTGAAATGCGTGAAAATTTCCCTTCGACAACTTTATCTTTGATAGTGATTTAACATAATCGAATACTTTGAAATCACGCCAGAAGTTCAGATTAGGGCTGTTATTTTTGACATCCTCGTAGCTTCGAAGTTAACTTCTAAGTTTAATGAGTCTTCGAAGCTTTAAAACTTCGAAATTTTTAAATTAAGTTCCAAGTTCTGAAATTGACTTCAAAGCTACGAAAATGTCAAAAGATGCTCTAGTCCAGACAAGTTCTCAATTATCATAGAATGCAACGCGTCTAACGATAGACTGTCGTAGATTAACTATCATTATTTTCTTTAGTATTTGTTACCACAAATGCAAAATACGGAAAACATTAATAAATAATATTTAAAGAAGTAGAAATAAAAAGAAAACGACGTGTGAAGTGCAACTGTCAGAAATTTTATCTCAATGATATTACAATTTTGTTAATGCAGTCTCATCTCTCTATAAAATCATGATTATAATAAATGTGCTTTTCACGCAACATTAACCTCAGTTATCATTCACTGAATCAAATACCAATCCGATTAAATGTACTCAAAATAATACTCTCATAAAGTATTTGCTACTTTTCGTAGTTCGACGTAACTAATTAGCAACTCGCTAATTAACCGCTACTCTGAACGCGTCTTAAAGGATTAAGTAGAGACTTTCTGCGATCGATCGGCAAGTGTTCTTTGTTTAAACAGGATAAATCAATTTCGCGGTTAGAGATCTTGATCCTAAATCTACAATCAGTTGAAAAATCGTCAAGTTCTCCTTCTGCACTTGACATGGATATTTAAATTATAATCCCGCGGAACAAAGCAAAGAACACTTTGCTCGAAATTTATAAAAACGTTGAATTATAATCCGCGAACGAGACATGAATTTATGATATGCACGATATAAATATCAAGTGTTCTTTTACTGTAAAAATACGAAAATAATGTTTGCAGTAAGCATATAATACCTGATAAAATATTTCGTCGACCGTAGCGGCATCCACTAAACCCGCATTCTCTGGGCTCTTTAAAGGCTGCAAGTATTTCTGGAATTCATACCAAATTATATTTATAATATTTTCTAAATATGGTAATTTTATCAATTGAAAATCTATTAAGATAATTGAAGATGTGTAATGTGATGTTGTTCTCGCAATCAACAGCATTGTTACCTTCAAACACAATATTCGTAAATTGTCTGGTATCATCTAATAAAACAAAATTGCTGACGATAATGTATATTCTAGACATTCGTGACAAAAGGTAACTTGTATTTACTCCCCCATTGTTAGAAAGTTTGCGCGTCCTTGGCGTACCTTCGGCTTAAATTCCTCGTCCTTCGTGCCGAAGGAGAGCCCACGAGTTTAAACGCTAGAATTTCAATTCCGAGGTTTAAGAAATTAATTAAGTTTAATTAACGCCAACGCCTTGATACTGTAATCGAACGTGGGCAAGTATGTCTCACGGTTTATTTGTACGTTCCTAACGGCTTCCTTCCTATTATTTTTCTAGGTCGCGTTGGCGACGTAAAAAATGCGTGGCCCCCTTCGTCGTCGGCTCCAAGGCCGTCGTTAAATAATCGGCAAACGTGCCGACAACGATTCCCGTTGTGCAGTACAGCCGCGTTGTTTATAAAATATGACAATCAAGCCGGCTGCGCGCGCCGTTACGGTGACGCTGAGATTCCGCGAGAGTATAACGCGGGTTAAAAATTGCTCAGCTAAACCTCAAAAAATCAGCACGCCCTATTTTAAAAGTATCTGCAGTAGAGCGCGTCATAATTTTATGCATTTGAGTGATTGGATGACCCAGTGCAACAGTGGCAGTATTTAGAATTATTCTAAATACCGTCGTTTATATATTTCTTAATTAAAAAGATAATATATGTACATAACAGATTTCCTATAGTAGGATTTTATTCAGCTAATTTAATGAAATTAGTAACTTTTTTCATGCTTTGTATGCTGCATGTTTTACTTTTTTAAATCACAAATATGACAAAATTACGTAAATTGGTATTATATTATTCCGACAAATATACGGAAATAATGCCTCCAATTTTTTTCTCAGAAAATTTAATTCCTACAATTATCCGTCATTAGCAAACATTCAGTTATTTTTTCACAAAATCATCATCATTTTCTGTGTGTCATAAAATCATCATCATTTTCTTTTGAATCAGACGCTGTATTCCAAACTGATGGATTGTTCTTCCTCAACCCCTTTATAATCCAGATCTGGCACCTTCAAATTATCGCTGCAGGATATACGTAGATGTCATTTTGCTAGGATACACGTGGATGCCAGACGGCGACGCGGTTAAAAAAGTGTTTGTGAAGCCCTCAAGAAAATAATCGCAGCAAGAAAATTTCTTGAAGAAATTTTACCGGTTTGGAATACAACGTCTGAATCAAAGATGGTAAAAGTATATAAAAAATAATAGTGCGGTTTGTTAATGACTGAAAATTGTTTATCTGCAAAAACCATGGTTGTAGGAATTTTCTGAGAAAAAAATTGGAGGCATAACATTCGTACCTCGTATATAAAAATACAAAACAATTTTTAAAGTATGTATGACAAAACATTCAAAAATTTTATTCCTGTAATGCAACTTTTCAGAAATAAATTGTTTATAAAATAAGAAATAATTAAACTGATATTTGTCAATAAATAAAACTAGATATTTATTTCTTCTAAGTATTGCAAAGATTTCTTTGCGTCGTCGAATGTATTTTAGAAATAAAATTTTCCTTGAAAGTTTAGAAATTCGCAACGAATACGTTTTACGTAATTACTACGTATAGTGTTTTATGTAATCACTATATATAGTAATTACTATGTACAGTTGACAAAATAAAATACATCGTCAAATAAATCGTGATAAAATTAACATTAATTTTCCAGCAGCATTATTCCGTGTATTATCGTAATTATTTGATTCAATGGTTACTTTGCACTGTGAAACGATAATGCAATTAGCGCGGCACATAGCCTGTGCAATTATTTAAAACAAAGATCGGTCTCATCATTGGAATTCCACAGCTAATGTTTGCTCGGATAACTTTCATTAAACCGCCAATTGCAGCCTGTACAATTGTACAGAACACGTTGCACGTTAATATGACCCATGTCACGCTGCACACGTGTTCTGGTCACGAGTATCCCTGTGCCTTCTCTTGAAAAAGCTTCATAAATTTCAAAAAATATACAAAAAAAAATTTAAGATACTTATCTTAATGTTTTCGATACTTAAATTAAATATTTAATTTCAAAAACATGTTATATCTGAGATAAAAATTTTATGTACTTTCCACAGTGATATAAATATAAATTATGTATTCAAATAATTCACATAAATATGATAAAATTCATATCTTTATATCGCAAAATTTACCCCTGTATTTTTAATTAACTTTTTTCCCACATATCTAGTTGCAAATTGCAATTAAGTAATTTAAAAAAATCATGAAAGTTATGAAGCTTTGCTGTTAAAATATTTTTAGCACTTCGTTTTAACAAAAGTTAAAATTAAAAAACGAAAGAGACAACTGGCAATGGTTGAGTGCAAACTGAAACATTTTGTATGCGGAATATATTTCCGTGTCGGAAATTAGATTTGGATGAGTAACGCTATTACCATTTCGCGATACCGAAACGATACTTTGAAATGCATATTTGTAAAATTGCCTTGCACATCGTCGAGTAATCCACTTCGCGAAACGCCCTTCAACACATATTAGATGTATTGCGTCATTAAACAAAATATTCAACGAAGGACACAAACGTGTGCAAACAACGCACTGAAAATCAAATCACTATAAACATAACACGATCCTGAGAAGGCTGCATGATTGTTGGCTTCTTACAATGAATACGCCACCTTGACATGCATTAATAATTGCAAATTTAAATTTTATACGAAGGTGAGTCAGAAATTATCCGCAATTTTTTTCCGCAGTAAAAAAACGAAAAAAAAAAAACAATTTTCACTGCGGATAATTTCTGACTTACCTTAGTACATACATTTCAGGTGTACGATGCATTTTAAATGTTTCTTCATTTAAAATGAATGAAACTAGGATGCATCCTACACATACATCCTTTTATGCCAGAAACATATGCATTATTTACGTTGCTGAAACCAGAATTCGAAAATTTAGCATCAACATTGCCATTACTAGCAGTACGCAAATTATTAATTTTGCGATTGAGCCCCAAGTTAATAACCAAGTGCTTTTCTCAATTAATAATCAACGGTTTGATAGCACACCACATATTTTTTTTACCAATATGAAATTAATCTACTATTTATTTTATTTTCGTCAAAATACATAATATATAATTATATTCTTATATCAATTAATAATGTTTTATTTGATATATTAATAATTAATAATGTTAATAAGATAAACATGTATGTCGACACTTATGGATCTCCTGTCATTTTCTTTTGTTACAAAAAGTTTGAAAGACATTGATTGACAATCATGACTGTTGTTATCAAAATAAATCACGGTAAAAAATATCGTATATCATATAAAAAAATAATTTCTAAATTGTTCAAGGCCTCAAGATAAAAGCAACGTTGGTACGTGTTTAATCGCAAATGCGTCTCTTACAACATTACGTAAGCACTTAAACGGGCCGATTTCCGCAACTATTCGCCGCGACCTGGTATTCGCATCTATTTCCGGTGTTTAACGAAGAGTGATTATGAAGTCGGGAGTGGAAATTTAATGATAACAACAGGCCGGAGATGGCGTGTTTGGGCGAAACGAGCAACAGCTCGCTCGAGCGGAATTGTTGTTCGATCGGAGGCGAATAAATGGGCGGGGGTGTTTGTTTACAAGATGCAAGGACGAATCGCAGTTTCCGACATGCATCAGTGCAACACCATTTCTTTGCAGCGCAACTCGAGAGATCGATCGACGCAATCTTCTTGACCACTCCGGTCCAGAATATTACTTTTCAAGCAAATTAATTTGCTTACATTTATTTACATCCTTCTTACTAGCAAAAAGCTTTCAGAAGCTGAGAGCGACCTTCGCTATGAAATGTGCTCGATATATCAAAGCGTTAAAAAATATATGTACGATCAATATTGCTGTGCTGATTAAAAACAATTTTTTCAAGTTTCGACTGTAAATAACGGCCGCCGTTATTTACGGCTCAATCGCGATTATCACAAAACATTCCGAAAGACATTTATTTTATCCATTTAATAAAAAATCCGATTTGGTAGAATTAACCTCTTCTTTTTTTTTTTTATTTATTAAGTCAATAAGTATACTTACATTGACTAGTATCTGTAGCGCCTCTACGTAGGAGCGTTCCGTATCGTAAAGCTCCACCACCACGTGAGTCCTCGTGTCCTGCAACGGAAAAAAAAAGACAACTATTGAGGCAACCGTTGAGTGACGTTCAAGAGAAGGAAGCATTCGACTGAGACGGAGAAAGAGGGACAGCCGGTCATCACTTGATTATCGCGTCTCGTGGCGAAGATCGCACGTGTGCCTACGAAAGGCATACACGTGCGATGCTTCACGTGCCTAGGTATCATGCACTTGATTATGATCATTATGCAACGTGAACGACGGGCCGTAAGATGTTGCGTCTCAGGTGTGCATTGCGGATGCAATCGCGGAAGATAATGAAGACAATGTATCGACATTGAGATGCACGCCGACATCGAGATGCCAATGGTAAGAAAGACGAAGTATCTTAACCCTGGATGTGACTAATACACGATGTAATGAATCACGCGGTACCAATTTATCTCAGAATTTTCACAATGTCTTTTAACGTTGAGTCTTTTTTTTTTTTTTTTTTTAATTATATTTCTCACTTTCTATACATTTTTCTCAACTAATCAAAACACAGAAATAGAACAATAAATAAATAAATGCAATGGATAAAGGTATATTGTCGTAAAGGTAAATTTTATATATTTTTTTTTTTAGTTATTATTATATTTAAAATTATTTTAGGACTACTTTTGCGACGTGACGCGTCAAAGGCTTACTCAACGCTTACTCAAGGTGCTCGCCGGAATGTTTTTTCATTCGGAATTAGTTCTGCCTGGTCTATAAACATGAAAAACGAGAACTACCTACGCGTTCGAAAGTGACGCGCTCGTTATTTTCGCTATCCACCGACGGTTGACTGATGAGTTTGCGATCAGCGTTCATTGTCATCCTCGTAGGCCACCTATATTGAGATTTCGTGAGCACAGGCACCTTCCACTCGCATAGCAATCCAAGGGGAATTGCTTGGTAGGTGCGTTATCGGTTGTTCCGCTACTTCGCGAAAACGTTGCGCCGCGAAACGCGCCCGAGATGGAATCCACACTCGTGCGTCTCGCTCGCTTCCGGCCTCTCACTTTAATCTATTCCGCTTGGCGGAAACGGCAAAATCAAAGTGGGGCTCTTAAGTTTCCGTATGTAAAGGTTGTTCCCAGACGTTTTATTCTTGGGCTCTACGAGTAGGCGAGCCTTAAGTCGACTACGCTTAAGCGCTTCTCGCCTTAATAAACTGTATTGAAAGAATAATAATTATGTAATGCAATGTATGTCGTGCAATTTATATATTTTTTTTTTCTATTTTTATTCGGAAGCTTTATGATTTATAGATTTTATATAAATCCATAGTTCAAAGTACAATAAAATATAGTTTTCATTGCATATTTTTATGTGGATTTTTCTGATTAAATTGCTATTGACACAATATTTCAGAGAAACGACATTTCTCAACAATAAACTTTTTTATTATCAACATGAAAATTCCAAAACGAATAATTTGTGTAAAATCATCAGCGATAGAAGCTTCCAAGAAATTATACAAAAAATTAAAAAAAAAAAAAAAACGGAGAAATTTTCATGGTTGCGTTTTAAAATGTAGCACGTGCACATCTCTTTAATATAACACAAGAATCGCGAGAGGAATAATTTTCAAAATAAAACATCGATCATCGCGAGAGATTGGCATTGAAAGTTACGCAAGTTCCGGCTCGTGGTAAATGGAAAAGAGCGGACTGTCCATTGGCTCGTACGTGCGTCGCGTCGGAAAGCGATGAGCGCGTGGAAGGGAAAAAAGCCATGTGTCGATGTATCTGCACGCCTACTCGGCGCGCTCGAGCAGCGCCTCTTTAAAAGCTCATGGGGTTTGTACGCGGAGCTTTCGCGCTTCGGGATGATCGCACGTCGAACGCGTCGTTTACGAACGAACCGACCGACCGCCCGTTATATTTAGCGCCATGACTAAAGATCCCCGCCTCGCCCGGTGAGCTTGCAAGCTCATCCACAGCACTCTCTCTCTCTCTCTCTCTCTCTCTCTCTCTCTCTCTCTCTCTCTCTCTCTCTCTCTTTCTCGTACGCTTCGGCCTTTCCTCGTTTTATTGAGTCGCGCCCGATTGCGGAATCGATTGCGCGCGATCGATTGTGCCTCTCTGATCCCGTAGTGCGAGCATAATGATTTGCACGATCGCTTAATTACGCAAGATCCCTTATTAATTAGTTGCGGAGTTATATTACAAACGCTTCGCGTTATGAATCTGCTTCGTATTCATGCTTGCGTACCTAAGTAGCTTTAAATCTCAGTCTCTTCACATTGAAGAGATAAACGTACATAATTAAAATCGAGAAGAAGCTACGTGTAAATTCTTTAAAACACATCTTTTTAATTTAATAAACGTCGTTTAATAAACGTTTCTTATAATCTTTTCTTTCGATTAAATATTTATGTAACATTTCTTTTTTATTATATATTTCTCGTCGTCTCAGTAAACCTTTTGTGCGCACCTTTTGTACGCTTCATTCTCATCGTTTTATAGAAAAAGTCGATTATCGCATTGTATTATCCGCCTGATCGCATTTGTGACAGTTGGACGCAGTTGACTTTATTTCTCTCGTAATTCCATTATATAAACCGATCTATTACGCGAGCACTTAGTTTTGTACATGCTATATGTGTGTCCGGAAGACGAATAAATATTTGATCGAACAGAACAGTTCATCACGATTTGTTAATCAACATTTTCATGACAATTACACGCTATAAAATCTAATAAACATTGTTCCACGCACTTTTGCCTTCTGATTAAAATAAATTACGCGTAAAATGATTGGTAATTTATTATTCAAGAGATAAATTATGGATATTCTAGAATTTCTATTTGCCTCTCGTTATTTCTTATTCCATTATCATGAAATTGTTATTTGTTGTTATGTAGAAAATTAATTAAGTTATAATCAACAACATGTAATTTTAAAACAATTTAGATTTGACAGATTCATGCAAAAATAAAATAAAACTCGTCCCGATGGTGCGATTTACTCGTGAAGTTTCGAACAAATTCAACAAGACAAGATCAGGAAGAAGTACTTTCGTGACGTTGCCATGACATCGAGAAGAGGAAACATACGTTTCCTCATACTGGAATGTGTTGAGAGAAGAGCCAGATGGTCCTGACATCCGGACATGTTTTGGCAATTCTTCGATCAGACTTGTGCGATGAGTTCTAATATATTTTAGAAAAATAATATATGCGATGTTAGAGCAAGAAGAATCTCGAATAAAAAGATTAAATGCAGACTGTCCGATAAAGGCAGCAAGTTGATTTTCGAGCGTAGTCTTCCAGAAACGAGAAATGATTGACGTTATTCGATTAGTTTGTAGAATACGCGCACGGAATAATTAAGAGCTTCTGTCAACTATGTTTAGCAACTGCAGCAGGAGCTTCGCGTTGCATTTAATCTTTATAATAACAATGCGTTTCAATAATAACAGTTTCTACAATAATGTGTATCACTTTGAAAGCGATGCTGCACACGTGGCGATTATTAGAAAAGCGATATATTCATTGTCTCTTAAAAAGAAACAACAATGTGCAGATTCTAAATTAAAAGCCGCCTTCGTAATTATGTTATAAGTAATTAAAAAGCTAAAAATAAATTAGATTACAGCGTAGATAAAAACTTTCTTCCTTTCTATTTTATACGAAAATTTCATCACAGAACAAGATTGCAAAATCTACGAGTTATTTATAAAAATGTAAATAAGTAACAGATTTACTAGCAAGATATTTGATATTCATGAAGCTACGAAAATAGATGACATTTAATAAAATTTCTGCAGAAAATTTACTTTACAATAATCAAGAGGTTTGAAGAAAAATAAAAGTATTCGGAAACCTATCGACCTTTAATTCAATCGATCATACAACGAAGCACAATTAAATGCATCGGATAGTTAAGAGCCTGTCATGTTTAAACGAGAGCTTGAAAAAATCGTCCGCGTACTTACGAGTACTTATCCACGCGCCTTCCAGTCGCCTCAGAGTGCCACGCGATCTCAAGTAAACACTTTCAGCACGAGTTTGCTCGCCGACGAGGCTCGAATGAAATTACAACCTGTTACACGCGACGGAGGCGTCGCGACGCGCCTGTAATTACGCTCGGCTACCCGCGCTACTTGAATTTTCGATCAAAAACAGACAGAGAGAGAAAAAAAGAAAGAGTGTGTGAGAGTGAGAGTGAGTGAGAGAGAGAAAGAGAGAGAGAGAGAGAGAGAGAGAGAGAGAAAGAGAGAGAGAGAGAGAGAGAGAGAGAGCGCAGTAAATCGAGGCGAACCGGCACCTAAATCTCGTTTGGAAACCGCATTTCACACATTTTGCTATCGTTTTGCTAATTTCAGTCTAACGAAACAAATGGATGACACAAGATGATACAGCACCGCGCAAGCAATTCAAAAGATTGTATGACACGGTAATATCGCGGAAACAATGATCGAGGATTATCGGGGCGCGATGATTAATCGCCGCTTTTATTCCTCGCGAAACAACAGATTCATCTGAATTCTATTACAATAAGTACGATCTACTTTTCGTGTTTCTTCCGCGGAAATTTTTCTTCCCGTAAAAAAAAAACCATAATTTAAAATCCCATCGGTATTTTCCACGTATTTTTATTTACGGAGAAGATTGAGCGTTTAACGCGCGACGAGTATCATTCAATTTTCGATCACTTTGTTTCATTGCTCCGTTGCGTAATATTATAACAAGCTGCACAGGGGATAGAAAACCTCATCAAAACAAACTTATGATATCCTTCAATCTATCTAAGCCAAGCCGTTCGCCGAACAACTTTCGAACACTTAATTAATTTCATGCAAATGCTATCCACTTGCAATCCTGTCGTGTCATACAAAATATGCGCGAAATAAATCGTTTGCATCGAGTCGCATTAACATCTTTCGCACGAAGTCCATTAAACTTTAGAGTTAAACATTTTGCACAACCGGGATGATGTGTTTAATATATTCTCCAATATATCTCCTATCGAAAATAATATATTCAATCTCAATTATGCATGAGTTCGCGAATACATCGGCCGATCACAACACAACCCAGCCTGACCCGATCTATCACCGCTGCGTTGCATTGTTATTTATTATATTTATTAATTTTTATTTATTATTCGTCATTATTTAGATACGATAAAGATTAGTTCACAATATTCTAAGGGAACGCGTTTCCCTTAAGATCGGCGAAAATTGTCGTTTTTGAACGACTTGCCGGAAGTGCTGAGAACTCGCGATGATCGACGTCGAGCTATCTGCTAGCTACCTGTTGTTGCAGCATCACATCGCACAGATTATTATTAGTTTATCGGAATTTAACATCGAGAGAGGAAAGATTCAAATCGTCCTGAACGAATATCGGAATATTTCGGATGTTCACGTTTGACTCGCCGAACACAGTATCGAGGGACAATGAATCGCGACGGTCGTCGCGATGTAGCGATTCCGCAAAGCCTTCCGATTACAGCTTTTCCGCGAGCAACAGCTAAACGCGGCGTTTCGCCTGAAACTGGCGTCCCGTCGCACGGCCACCAGGAAGCTGATCGATGCCTAAGAGAATAGCGGCGGCGGAGAGGACGGACGCCGGGCGTCAGGACGCCGGCGCGGTACTTTTCACGTGGATTACACGCGCCCCGCCGTATCCTGATGCTGTACCACCGTTGCCACACTATCCTTCCCCTCGTGCAACCTTGTCCTACGCAGAGACGAGGCCTCGTCGCGACCTTGCATCGTGTCGCCGGGTTAACCCCTTCGAACCTTACTACTGTGCAACAGGTCTCTAATGTCAGATTTGGGTGAAGGCCGGAATAAACTATTCCGAAATCAATTTTTCCACTTCGATCAAATGATTGTGTAAAAAAAAAATCACAACGGTGGAACGCTATGTAAAAAATGCGAAAAAAAATATATCGAGTTGGAAACACCTCTAGTTTTTTTTTTAACCACCACTGTGCAACATATTCACGAATCAAATGAGATAAAATTCTAATTCCAATCCGTTCTTTTTTTTTCCGTTGTAATTTGTTTTCAAAGTTTTCAGGCAAATTGTAACAAAATTGCAATTTCTATAAATTGAGTTTGACGACGGCAGAAGAATATGAATAAAATGGAATGTAAAAAAATTTCTAACTCTCCGCGATTTTCACAGCGCTTGAAGTTAGAGCGCAACTCATTGTCAACAGACAAGTTAATGTCACGGGCAATCGTTCGTCGCATTTAAATTTAAGTCGCACGTTTCCCGGCAGACATTTCGATTTTACGACGACGTTCGATCGCGGCTAAGACTCTTAAGTCGTTTGCGCGCAACCGTACATTTTGTTCTTTCAAATAACAGATCTAATTCATAGCCGCGCGGTATTCTGGCCTGTAAACTCACTACGAGACGCGCCCGCTCACAACGCTCGCTCGGACGAGTGTATCTCCGCGGCGCGGCGCGGCCTGGATTCACGCCCGAATAAACTCGTCCACGTGAGGATTCCGTTAAAGAAGTTGAACGCACGATTTATGCAAGCTGAGAGCGCGCGAGAACAATGACCGGCTGGCATACGCTGTTCTACGGTGGCGCGCGAGCGCGCTTGTATTTATCGGCGCAGCGGATGAGAGATCGATAAGCCCGTGAAGTGAATGCGAATACATCGTAATAAACAGACGTCTATTAAGATCTTGCTTCCTCCTTATTCAATGACGAGCAACCAATTTCCGCTACTCGCGCGCGCTCGCCGGAAGCGGCACAACGTCGCTGCTGGGAATGCATCGCCGATGCATTCCGATAGAAATTGTCGCGGGACAAAGAGAAATGAGATCTTTTCAACTGGTTCCTTTCAATTTTCACATTTCAGCGGCCATATAAAATCATCAAATAACAAGGGCCAAAAAACTTTCATTTTTTACCATTTTGAACGTCACCATTCAGTCGTATCTCATTATTTTACGTTGATAAGGTCACATTGTCACATTTTTTTTTATTTTTGAGGACATTTTTATTTTTAACATCTCCCGGTGCTACGACAGATTTATGCGATCGTGCTTAACATTAATAAAATAATGCACAATCTTCTATAAATTTTTATATCAAGAATTTAAAAGTAATATCAAAAGATATTAATAAAACGGCGCACAATGCATTAAGATAATGAGTTTATTTTAATTTCTTACGATTTTTCACAACCGTCACGAAGAATTTCTCAATGTGATACACTGAAGAATACAAAATAGCTAAATAAAAGAGATGGTGAGGGCGTTACGCGGGAGTTAAAGGTCGAGGCGGGTGTTATCGCCGATGATTTTTCTTTTCGGAGCGCGCGGAATGCACTTGCGGTTACGGCTCAGCATGTGCACTCTCTGAATTATTCTATGAGAGCGCATTTTTGCAACGTCTCGCGGCCCATATTTATTTCGACGACACTTGTTTAGTCTGCGGCTGGCGTCGAGATGCTGCTCCATACTTTTCGCACACGCATTTAGCAGGTTTATCAGGCTGCTTCAGAATGCAATGTATTGCACGTTACACGCCGCGCGTAAATTGTTAAACTTTTCCATCAATGTAACGGTCCTTGTAAATGATTGAAGGTAGATATATAAACACAGAGTGATTTATGAAATATTTATCAATAGAACAAATAAAAAATTAAATTTTTTGCAGACTAAAGAGAAATATTCATTTTCGAGTTGTCAAAAATTTTTTGGACATTCTACTTTGAAGAATTTAATCAAAAACTGTACAAGAAGAATTATATTATCACGTGATAAATTGAGACATGTCTGCTTTCGATATTTTTCTAAAAATATGCACAAAAGTGTGAACACACACACACAGTATGAAAATATTGATGTAATGCGCGAAAAGCAAACAGATATAAACGCTATAATATAATATCGCAATAAAGTTCCGTGCATTTACGAGATGAACAAAGGTCCGAACGCGACTCGGAAATACAATTCTGTTTACTCACAACTCGTGCTGAAGTGCTTCGCGCGCGATCTTAAGGTCGATTCGATCGAATTAAATATCGCGCAGCGGCTAGTGCCGAGCTTGCGAAACCGCAGGCATCAGCCGGCCAAGTGGTTTATACGTCGTCTAAGTTAAATATTTAAATATTTTCCGGTAACGTGCCGCAGCGAATGGTGCAACTACTTTACCCGCGCGCACTGCAATACACTCGTCGGTTTATTCATAGATTATCCGGCAACATCCTGGTCTACCATGCAGTCGCGTATATAGATGCATCACCCGCCGTTTCACGATCATTCTTCGATCCGATCGAAATGTCGCGAGATATTGCGAAAGCACCGCGTTTCTGATTTATGATCGCTATTCCTGTTTGCGCGCCACGAAAAATCAACCGTAGTCAAATTCTGTAACATCCGGCCTTAAATTGAGAGCTGTCTTCATGTCAATGATTTAGAAGAATTTATTATAGACACGCATTAAAAAGTTTAATAATAACCTCCTACAAAAATAAGACAAGTAACACTTAAAAACAAGAAGCTGTACTTGATCAATGGAAGTGTGATAAAAATATGAAAAGTTAAAGTAAATTAGAATATATGGAATTTAATTAAAGGATTACAAATATAAAAACGTAATATCGAATCTATTTCTTGATTTTAAACCGCTTTGTTGTTAAAAAAAGATGTCTCGTTAAGAAAATTATCTAAGCTTGCGAGATTGCTGCAACAGTACCGGACGTAACTGCGTTTAATATCGCGCATGCACAAGATTCCTTTACGGTCTCCCGAGAGACTGATACACAAGCGACGAGTAATAAAAGTCACCGGTACCTACCGATACCACCCACGTGCCTAGTCGCATCCGCACCTCTTAACAGTCAATGGAAACGCGATTACGCTATTGTTCGAAAGTTTATGGCCGGCCGACGGGGCCTTTCATTACTCTCCAATGTGTATCTCTCGCATTGCCGCGCGCTTTCTCGCCGCACGTCGAATTTCCGCCGCCGGGGCCGCAGTTTCTCTAAACTTCCACCGATAATGCTATCGATAAAGTAGAGAATTTGTACTCTCCGCACGACGCATGCTACTTCATCACGTCCAGGGAAACTTGCTACTTCAAGAATACATCGTCGGGTACAGCACATCGGACCGTCGGAATGCTTAGATGCACGCAATCGCTTTCGCTGTTCCAATATTAAATGATTGAAGCGCCGAGCGGGAGCAAGTATTGATCGACATGGAAATTGAGTACTGCAGGCATCCAAATATTATTAAATGTATCATATATAGCTTGAATCCTGCTTACGTAAAATTGTAAATGATATAAAATTATCTAAGAAACTGTCACAAATCATATTTTGCGATAATTATATTTTAATTGGCAAATTCGTATTTTTTTTTTTTTTTTTTTATTAAAACTTTATAAAATTCTACTTGTGCTCTGTAAATGTATTATTCGTTATAAAAATATCGTGTTTCTAAAATTGGCAGAACAGATATTTGATCTGGAATTTCGATGAATTTTTGCGTCATAATAATCTAACAAGAGTGCAAAAATAAATATAGTTAGAACGTAAAGCAAAAGTAAACTAAAAAATTGTAAAAGATCCCACGAAGCATTAAGCGACGAGCTTTTTGCGAACTTCACACAGTGGAGGTCATTAGTATTACGTCATACCCGACAGCAATTTCATGAATGAAATACGAAATTCACGCGCTTGGGCGTAATGACGTCAACGGCAAGCATGACGTCGACGGAAGGTCTCACGCATCCACGGAAGAAATAGTTCGCCGCTCTCCGACGTAAACGCGGCTGCGTACAAATGTGCGACTCGATAACCCGGTGCGCCTCGGGCTTGGCGCGTGCTTCTGTCACATTGCGTACGTAAAAGCGAGTTCTGGCCAAATTGGAAAATTTCGCTGACTGTAACGGACACACGCTGAATTATCACGCTGTGAATATACATTCCACCGTCTCGCGCCGTAAACAATTCTGCTTTCTCTCAAGTAACGTTGCTTTCTTTCTCCGCGCGTGACTAATTTTCGCCGTATGTGCATCTCACTTCAATGCGAGATGTAAATTCTTCGAAAAACCTCGTTAATCTTCGTCCGCGTGCATCATTCGCATCAAAATTTATCCACGCTTTAAATCCCGGCAAAGAAATTCACGGAAATTCTACTCCTGTACAGAGAAGTGCATTCCATTTTACTGAATCGATTGCATATTTGCAAATGCGTTTCACGTCGCGCATAAAGCACATAAAAATAATTCTTTCAATAAGTTTTTCATACTTTTTTATTTGATCTGGATTTTTATAAATGAGTTTCTATAAATATCAAGATCTTTCTATAAATAATCAAGATTTAAATCAAATTAATATTTTGAACTATTACACTGCCGCTTTAATTTTTTTAAAGACACTTACAAATTCTTGCACGCTACGTCCGGTAAATAACATGAAAAACGTTTTAACATTTCACGCGCAGTGTTCTACGATCACGAACGAATCTTTCGATTGCAGCGTGCAAATCCATCTCTAACTCCTAATCGGCGCGAATGGAGAACGTGACTAAATTATAGCGACATCTTTAAGTGATATATTTACGATCGCCAAGGGGACTTGTGGATAAAACGAGCCTATTGCTCTTTCGTGTTTTTTTCTTTGTTGTTCTTTCCAGATGACAAACAGTGACGCGTGTATTGCATAAGCTCATCACAGAATTGCGTAAAACTCTACCGCGGAAGCTGTTTAGTTGTTGCAAAATGTTTACGTAAAATTTGTTATTTCTCAATATTACTTAAATTTAGACTACACTTCTTTTGATAAAGAAAGATCTTTGATGACCCAAATATTTAAGTCATTCTAATTCAGTCCGACATAATCTGCTCGTAAAGTAACAGTTAGTAGCGAATCGATAAATATTCTAACGCAGTCTTGTTATATGATTGTTATTGTTGCGATATTTCTAGATTAAATTCCAAAGTGTTTCTTTAGTTTCCGCGCGTGTACAAAAATACTTTAAAGATATTTCCTCTAAATGAAAAAGAAGTGAAAATAAGCTTGAATATAATGTTACTACAGTGATCAATGCATCAGTAAAGCTATATAATCGCCTTTGAGAAATCAATTTAAATTAATATATCAAGAAATTACGTTAATTCAACTTTACTGGTTTACTTTAATACATTGCATTAAAATAAACCAATAAATAAAATATAACCGTAAATAGAAACTTTGTTTAACACGTCATACTGAGTATTTTTTTATTCTCTCCTCCAAATATTTTATAAAGACAAATATTCGTTAAAAAGTTCTCACTTGTTATAATTTTTTTATAAATAAAAATATTTGTTACGGGAAGAATACGCAGATCGCCCATCGCAAAATGATAAGCGCATATATCGCGCAAGGTCGCGAAGATTGTGCCAAGATGATCGCGGCACGCGAACCATCGCATCGTCGGTCCCCAGGTACGCCTAACCCGCCAGGAATATCCACGTACACGCCCCCGCCGTGCCAGAATCGTGTAGGGACGCTACACCAACCTCGAGTGCACTGGCCAAGGCACGGACTCATCCGAGAAATATGGCCGTACATTATTATTAGATTATGTTTTCGACGCTGGAGTCGAACAAGCGCGCGAACGTGAGAGCGCAGCCATTCGTTTCGCTCGGACTTCGGATTTCGGATTCACCGGCGCTTACTCTCGCGGTGCCTCGGCCAGATGTTACAACGCTGATACACGAGCCAGAGATACCGAGCAGATAAGCCTGATCAGCGGCTTTGTATTTAGATGAGAAACGAAATTCGAGGAAGAAACGGAGTCAAAATTCCTTGGCTCGCATTCGTGCCATCGCATTTAGCGCGACCGCGCGTCTCTCATCCCGAGATTTATTCGTTTATCGCGAAAAACTTGCCGTACGCCGAAAATCAGTCACACTTGCGGCTAAATGTAGTGTGTGTGCATCTACTTTTGAAAGAGAATTGCAAGAATGTTAAATTAGAGAGTGATGTACGACGCACGATTGGACATCTTAATCTTGAAAGTGAGCTGCTCTTCCAAAGAAACATTTATGATTCGGAAAATTTTATCATCTTAGCATATTTCACATACAAGTCTCAAAATAAGGATTGCTTTATATAAATTTCACTGCAGATTTAGAACGTCAATGTTATTCTCTCTTCTTCTTACTCTTCGTCGCGTGTTAATTAAAAATGCACCAATAATACGATGATATCGCGTAATTTTTGGCATAGACAAGAAAAAACTGTGTTTTTTTTCAGAGAAATTCATTAATCAACGAGAGCGTGCAATTGTGTATGCATCAAACGCCTCGATAACAAATGCGCTGCACGAACCGTGAGGATACTTTACGGCCCTCCCTCGTACTTATCTCCGTCGAATCGCGAAAAATGGGCGAAATGTAGCCGGAGCATTGTAACCGGCAATTTATATCGAAGCAAGATAATCTCACTCACGTTTCGATGCGCCGGTGCGCGAGCCACCCTCTCCGAGGATCCTCTCAGCAGCTCCGCAAGCAGCTCAGGACTCGGCCCCGGAAGTCCCTCGAGTTTCGTCGGGCTGGAGGTCGTCCGATGGTGGCAAGGCGTGGGCGGCTCGGAGCCGCTGTTGTTGCTGCTCGCGTTGTACGAGAGATTCGCAGAGATCTTTCTGCGAGGACGAAGGCCCTCCTCGAGCGCGATGTCGGCGGTGCGCGGCTTTGCCATCTCGGCCTCCAGCATCTGCCCATAAGGCCCGCGGAGCGGCCTTTTGCTATATCTTTGGTTGGAAAGATATCTGTGGTTAATTTTTACAAATATATCATATGTATAAATTACGAATAGAAATAGATTTCGAATGTAATCAAAGCTTTTCATATTTTTTGAAATAAAAAGATGCATTTATTTTGTGAAAATAACATTTCTCAAGGTTTGAAAATATTAAGATGCATAAACTTGATGATAAAATTTTGCAGGAAAAAGCAAGACTCCGAGCAACGATTCTTCTTTTACTCGTGCAACCATAATTACAATACTTCGCTGAAGCTATTATTAACGCGAGTTTGAGTGAAAAAAAATGTAAAATCCGCGCGTCTGCGTATCAGGCGCACTTCCGTTCTATTTTAGCGGTTCTGGGCATAGGTTCTCCGGTTACCTTCGAGGCGTGTGGCCCTCGCAGTCGGACAGGTCGCTGGGCGTCGCAGGTGGCTCGTCTCTCTCCTCGCTGCTCTGAGCCGACAGCTTGTTTCTGTCCGCGTCCAAGGGCTCCGGCCATTGAGTTATGTACACGCCCTTCCTCCTCTTGCTGGTATCGCCCCGATATCGTCTCGCTTTGCCGGACGGCGAGGACGCCTCCGAGGGCGTCTCGCTCGGCGCCTCGCTACCTTCACTCGCCTGACTTAGACGCGGCTCCTCCGGGGGTGGCGTGATAATCACCTCGTGCGGCTCTATCCTGGTCTCTAAAAACGTTTTCACGTTCTTATCATTTTCTCACCCGCCTGCGTCATTCTGTTAGACCGATATTATAACAGAGTCGGAAGAGTATCTGACACTGAAACTAATGGAGCTTAAGCTTCTCAGACCCTAAACTTTCAACGAGCCAAATATATTTTCTTCAGCCGTGGGATGAGTTTGTTCCCAAACATTTGTCTATATTTTAAAAATAGAACGTAAGAATAGAAGCGGAATACAAACCCTCTCTCATAGAGATGCACATCTTCTGATTCGATTATATTCATGCTAAGTGCCTGAAAACTTTTCAGCTTCAGATCATCAAAAGTTCGAATCTCTCTCTAGATTTGCAAATTTTTATTTGTGCGGTTTTTAAAAATTAAATTTAATTAAAAAATTAATTTTATCGCGTGAATCGTGTTAACTAAATATCTTATTATTTATGAGATAGTTTTAAGTAAGAGAGATTCGTCAATTCTCTTCCAGTTTTGAATTAAAGAATTGTTAGCGGTAATTCAGCTCGCTCTGATATTTTATCGATTAATTCAAATTGAGGCTCAAGGAGTCTAATTCGCGTGAAAATGTATGCGAATTCAATCGAGCCCCAAATGGAAACGTGATTTTATTAACCCACGGAATCGAATGAAAGAGCCGTGCATGTACTTCGCGACGTTGGACGATGGACGGAGTGAGTAGGGTGAGGTTCGAGGGAAAGAACGAGGACTATTTTGGGTGCATCGACAGGAGCACGGGTACAAAGGTGCACGCAACTTCCATGTTATTTTGCGCGGCACTATTTTCAGAACGGTGGGTGCCAGTGTGGAAATAGACGTTTGAGCGTCATTGAGTTATAGCCATCTTCATTGATGACTTCACGCGCGGCCGCACTCACGCACGGCTGGAACCGCGCTATTCACAATAAATGATGAACCGACGCGCATTTCTCAACCGATGACGACGATCCCTAGCGTCGCGGCTACTGTTGCTTCGCCTTGTTCGTACGTTTCCTGCCGTTGTTTCCTCGCGATGAGCAACGCAGCGCGAAATTCGGGCAAACAGATCTTGCTCGCGCACGCGGACTCCCACGCGAGTGTATTTCCGTTTTATATCCTACCAAGATATCTCTCACGCACACAATCGATCTACTGCAGCGAGTGGAAACTTTGCTCTCTATTAGCTTTGGGAACCGCTCGCTGTTGTTTCTTGTTTTTCTCTTTCTTTGAAATTACGTTAACAAGATGAGAATATGTGACTTTTTCGTTAAGACAATAACAAAATTATATTCGCATATAAATTAATATCGCGTCAACTCGAAATTGTAAGATGAACTCTAAAATAATAAGTAAAATATAATAATAAAATAGTAAACAAAATCTTAAATTGCTTACATTAGTCGAAACCAAAAGAATTAAATGTATTGTCTCATTAGTTTTTTTTCTTTTAAATAATAAAGTACAATAAAATATATGACATACTTCTAAGAGCATCAAAATCACATTTCATGTTTCCAAACGAAAAAATCTCATAATTTTTCTAGAGAAACTAGTATGAGATATCAATAAGACAGAATAAATATTTCTTATTTCGAAGTCTCACCTTTTTGAACGGTTTCCTCTACAGTGTTTCCTTCGACCATCGGGTAGACCGATTCGTGGCTGACCGCCTCGACAGTAGATGCGTCCGTTTGCGCTAAATCAACTCTGGGCTCGTTCGCCTCCGGAACCAGAGGTTCCGGGCTCGTGAGTGCGCTGGAAGTTACGAGACTGTCTGAGCCATCGCTTCTGGGTCGAATCTCTTCGTGATTTCCTTGTTGAGGGACGCCCAGACCCTCGGCAGAGCCGACGGCGCTGTCGACGCTCGGCGTCGATGTTCTTGGACTCTGTCGGTTGGGACTGTTTTGAGGCGTCGAGCCACCTGGAGTGACATCACCACGACGACGAGGCAATGTGCTCGCTCGAACGTCTTTGGTCTCGGAGCGATTAGACGTCGTGATCGGCTGAGTCTTCTGTCGGTTCGCTGGAAGAGGAAAGTGCGAATTCGCGCTGAAAGTAAAATCTGCATCTTGCAGAAATTCACAAGAAGTTAGTAAAATTGCCTGTTTAATTAGGAGGTTTCGCGGAAAAAAATATTATGCAAAACATTTTTATCAAAAGCAATATTTTATGTTAACGCTGACATTAAAGTCACTGCAGACAAAAAATCTCCAGAAAACAATAAAAATAGTAATTTCTATTATTATAATATTTAATAAGCATTTTATTATTTTATAAATTACTATTTGTTCTCATTATTCCTCGTAAAACTTTGAAGGAAAGAAAATTTCAAACAAGAAAATTAAGCATTAACACTACTCGTGATATTATATATTTAAGAAAGCAGATTTCGGTATAAATTAGTGTGATTCCTGTAGATACCTCCGATTGACGTATTCCAGATATGTATTGCGCGCGCGACGATCTTTAATAATAACTCAAGTACTCTTGCACCGAGCAACGGTAAGGCCGTCTCTCGGTCGCGAGGAAAGCGAGAGACGCAACGAAATAAGAGAGAACCAGAGGAAGTCCTAATTACCTCCTCGAGTGTCACGTAAGTTTGGCAGCGCTCTTAGGCCGAGGAGGTGGACCATTCCAATAATAACAAACAGACCGCGCGAGACGAGAAGAGATCTCGAAGCGGCGTATCTCGTTGGCGGTGTTCCGTACTGACCGATTAAGATGTGCGATACAAAATTTTATTTCGCGAACCAAGCGGAGAAATAATTTTGCACTTTATTTTCGATATTGTAAATACGGGGAAATATATTTTGCAGTAATCACGGAACGTTTCTCATGTAAAAATGTAAATAATAATTTCGTGTATTTACAGGTAAATAAAAACCCGTTGAAATTAGAAATTATATTTCACTCGCTGGATAAAAAGCGTTATGTTTTTTTGCGCAGCAAATTAAAAATATTGTTTTTCTACATTCTCTACAGCTCTTCTAATTTATATTCAACAATAATTGATAATTCAATTAAAATTTAATTAAGTTTAGTTACTTGATAGTTGATTGCAATATATATTTGCAATGAAATGTAATTCCAAACTGAAATAATTTCAATCGCAAAAAGCTGTAAATATTCAAACGACATTATATGTGTGTCGGGATATTCGATAAAATTTATTTAATCTCTGCACAACGTAAACAGCTGTCGGATAAATAGACTTGGCTACCACACCCGGTCCCGGAAAGAAGAGAGACTTGGGCAAGCGCGGAAATCCTGACGACGATATTTCAGGAGCACCTGGTTATCCGTTCTCGCAGTCCGCCTTTCGTGCGTAAAAGGTGTCTCGAAAGATTTGTTGCCGCGGAAGCGTGAAATGTTTCCGGCTTGCCAACGAGGCTCCGTTTTCGCGCCTTTGGTGCCATCACAGAATTCAGTTGGCTGTTACACTTGATTACACAATTAATAATACTATTTTTTAACAAAAATATTTTTAGTTCTAAAATCTATTATTAATATAGCCTTAGAGTAATATAAAAAATTTTGTTATAAAATAAAAAATATTTTAATAAAATAAAAATTGATTTATCGAGAAATTTGTGTAAATTTAACTTTTTTAAATTCTTCTTTATTTCGATAAGCTTCAATTTGCACATCAAAAGCGAGTAAAGTTTTCTCTTATAATTAGAGCAAATATAAGGCTTTATAATGATCTAGGCAAATAATGCGAATACAGGCCAAGGGCGCCAGATGCATTATTACTGAATCTGCCATTAGAAATTCGAACCACGTTGACAGCTGCACTTAACACTTTTCTTATTTCTAGTCCATTATGCAACCAAAGCTACTGCGCTATGTAGTTCAGGGCTGAAACCTAACGCAAGGTTGTCATCACGGTGTCATTTTAGTTCCGGATTTATGAAGGAATTTTATGAAGATCCGCATGAATCATTAATCAAGAAGAAAATTCCGAGTCACTGTCAAACAATTTTTTACGC
Source organism: Linepithema humile (assembly GCF_040581485.1). Taxonomy (NCBI): domain Eukaryota; kingdom Metazoa; phylum Arthropoda; class Insecta; order Hymenoptera; family Formicidae; genus Linepithema; species Linepithema humile. The sequence continues at coordinate 24,840,091 of NC_090129.1, read as the reverse complement.
AACATCGCGCTTTTAAGACACGACTGAGCTGTAATCAAGAAGCCAATAATTTAAGCGCGCATGAGTACGTTCTCAATTTCCATTCTATTCAACACAATCGCGATAAGCTGAATCTTGCGGTAAACATAATCTGCATCAGTCTCGCAGTAATTGGTTTAATTAGAAGACTCGAGGCGGTTCTTAACGAGCTCAGCAGTCTGTGCGCGGTACACGGAAGCTTACCTTGATTAAAGTCCACCTGGCCAAAGGAGGCACTCCTATAGGGCGCGCCCGCCCTGTGAAAGGCGAGCAGCCCACGCGGCTCCAGCCTGGTGATGGCATCCCGTGCCTCCCCCTCGCTGCCGCCGACGGAAGCGGCGTTCAGGTTATCACACAGATCATCCACACTCGTAGCACTGTCCACCACGGAATCACTGTACTGTCTCAAGTGCTTCGCCGCCTCTGCGTTGGCGTTCGGCTCGCTCCTAAGGTCACTGACGTCACCACTGTTTCGCTCAGGCCTGCCTGGTCTCGAGGGCTTCCTCGAGTCGTGGCAGGGCTTCCGGTACGCGTTATTCCCCGAACGATCACTGAGGCACTCTTCACTGACACTCTCACTGCGGACAATCGTCTTCGGATGCTCTTGCTGCTGTTGCTGAGCTTGCTGATTGTTGCCGCCATGCGAGCTCCCCTCGCTGTACGTGTAGCTGCGATGAGATGGACGACCATCGCAACGGCCGCAGCCTGAATTCGAACCGGTCTAAAAAAAACCCAGGAAAGAAGTTTTGCAAAGACTCGCATTGAGTTGAATTACATTTGTAAGATTTACATCGAGTTAAATCTGTCGAAAATATCCGAAATCTTTGAATGAGCATTCATGCATTCGAACACGCCTACTTCGCGCACATACGTGGGCAGATTTTAATTAGATATTCAATTTCGTGTAGGCAACAAATCAGAGAATAGTTAGTTACAGCATGTGTGATTATTATCACCATATGTCAAAGGTCATCAAACTTGGCGTAATATCACGCATTTAATAATTCTTTTGTCACGACGTAATAATGCTATAATATCATTGACATTATAACAAGTGATTTATTAAGAGCAGCTAAATAACAAAGGCACAATATGCGAAATTATTACGATATGCCAGAGCGATCATTATTTGTGCGTCAGTCTCTATGTGTAGATAGAAGAGACTAATCATCATTATACGCGTCTCGGAATGTACTGAGTTCAGCGAAATCGTGATAAAGGCGTCTCGCGAATCACGAAGTTCAGCAAAACTTTTCTCAGAATAAGCCACAAGATGAATATTAAGCTCCCATTAATAGCATTTTCTTTCTTAGCAATAGCAAACGTAAAATAATATAAAATTCAATAGTGCGAAAAATAGGTATAAATAAAGGAGAAAGAAGGAAAGAATTTGTGTGTGTAAAAAAGACAAAAAATTTTGAATAAAATGGATTAAAAAATATAAAGAAAAATAAAAACGTGCACACGCGTAAACAATCTTGTATTTACATCGTTATAATTAACGATCACAAAGTGAGTCTAAGGGTGCGTTCGGGGAGCGCGCTATCAGCGCTATTGTGTCATTCTATCCTTGTTTTATGTCTAATGAGCGATAAAGATAGAATGACGCAAATAGCGCTAATAGCGTCTCCCCAAACGCACCTAAAGAGTCGCAAGTTTACTCGCCTTCACACGATCTCACAGTGGGTGTGAAATATCGCTCGTTCGTGCACAGCAAATGTCAAACTTTCGTCATCGTGACGTCGGAATTCCTCACCTGTGGATAATTTTGAGACGACGGCTGATATCCGCTCGGCGGAGGGGAGGAAGCCTGTACTCGCGACGGTCTTCTGGGTGGCGGAACCGGTGCTGGTCCCTTGAGTTTCTCGGTGAGCTCGCGAAGGCGCTCGGCCTTCTCGCTGCGGGGGCCGGAAGAGGACTTTTTGCCACTTCCTCCTCCGCCCCCGCTCCACCGAAACCTGTGCAGTCGGTCCACTGCTATCACTGCTGGTTCCTGCAGTCGAACACGGGAAAACAAATAAATCTCGCGGCTCGCAACGGTTCGATGCACGTAAAAAGAACTTGTGAAACAAATAATTCTGTTTATTTTTCATTACTCGCGAACATCTATTTTTAGTGGCTCGAAACAATATCAGCAAAGTCGATTTATCGTGCAAATGCCTAGCGACGGATTTGTCTATTGACTTGTAAAAGCGTATTTCTAATTTATTGCAAAACACAGTCGACTCCGGTTAATTGGGACACACCGGGACGGACCCAATTAAGCGGTTGCCCCAATTATCCAAACACCGATCCTTTATCTATTGGGATTTGTTCTTTAAGACTCGCCCGAAATAAACGACTGCCCCAATTAACCGGAATCGACTGTATTTCCAAAAAAATGTGAAACAAAAATTGCGTAAGATACTTACTTCGCGCGCAAATGCATTTTTCACAAATGCAAAAGCGTGCATTGCGCTTGTGTGGCGACTAACGAGCGATAATAGCGGCGCGCGTCGCGATCGAGACGATGTCATGCGGGTGAACGTAGCCGCGGCGAAGTGGCAGGCCTAGGACATCGAAAACTCATACGGGCGCGTAGATGTCTAGTCGAAGAAGAAGCGATATTCTATTTTCGTCTTCGTCTCTATCCTTCCCCTCTCGGAGCGGCAGCGTGCTGCGCTGCTGTGCGCGAGGCGATCCAAAAATCTGGCGGACGCGCGAGTTGCACGATTTTAAAAAGTAAATGAAGAAACCGAGATGAGGGAGTGTGCAGAAAGATCAAGCGCAAATTTTGGCACGTTTCTCTCCGCAAGTCGAGGAATCTTCCTGGCGCGGAGAAATCATGAGTGTTTCGAAGCAAAGTATTGATAATCTCATAAAAATTAAAAAATGCTAATGTAAAAGAGCGGGAAGAGTTTAATACACTAATTTCAAACATAAAAAGGAAATTATGTTATTAACTTGCTGACAAACAAATGTTAAATTTTTTATTTGGCACTCCCACACACAATCAAGATTTAAAAGACCTCTTATATAAAAGATTTGGTAAGAGAATAGCATTTTAAATACGTTGAAAAAAATGGCATCTTTTTAAATAACTGTTGACTCTTTAAACATTAATATTAATATCACGCCGCGGGAAGAAACTAAGATTTCCTTCAAAATCTTAACAAAATTTCTTTTCAAAAGTAATATAATGTTAAACGTTTGCGGTATTTTGCTCAAAACAGATTGAGTTCTCGATGACCTTGTGACCTACCTCGGGGCTGCTGACACAGAGTCTTCCGGACCTAAGCCACTCCACTTTGTATCCCTTGCGATCACCTCAACAAATTTACGCGCGAAGCTCGAATCTCGCGCGGACTATGGGCGAGCGCGATCGAATGCCCATCGCGAAACAACGAAACGAACGATCGACCGAATGACCGACCGGAGAAGCAAAATGATTGAGCGATCGATCGATCTCGGCGCGCGATCGACTGAAGCAAGTACCTGCAACTTGAGCGTCTGATGCTTCGTCCACTGCGCGAGCTGCCGCGGCACGGAGACGGTCTGCGTCGTCGTCGGGACGCCAGACGAGTAGCCAAGCGACGTCGAGGATAAGGACGGCGTCGACGGTGAGTACGATGACGTTACCGCCGCTGCCGCTGTTTGTGGATAAAGCTGTTGGTAGTGGTGGTGGTAGTGTGCTTGATGCTGCTGCTGCTGCTGCTGGCTGGTGCTGCCGAAGTTCCCCACCGACGTTTGCACCGCACTGCGACTATTATTAGCGAGCGTCGTCTCCGCGACGCCCGTCGCAGAAACAGGAAGAGGCGGCGAGTAGTCGCCGGTGGTGACGCCGATGCTTCTGGACGGATGACCACCGACGACGACCGAAGGGCACGACGACGAAGACGTTGCGGCCGTCGCCATGGAAGGCGTCGTCGAGGAGACCATCGGTGGAATTCGCGGGAGCGGAAGTCGCGATCGCGGACCGATACAGCAGCAATCGGCGATGCCGGCCGCCAGATCGATCGGCGGCTTCTCCGCCGCCGGTTTCTCGGTCAGCCGCTCCCGCGAGTCGCTCTCGCGCGAGTTTCGCTTCCGCCGGCTCTCCTGCGATTCCTCCTTGGAATTGGCCGGCGGCAGGCTCTCCTGGAACAAATGAAATGCTTCTTCCTTGTAAAGCAATCTTCATAATCGCTTATCTTTGATCCAATTTCTTTTTTATCGCATGAAATGTAAATATCGTATCTTTTATTAATTAAAGCGTTTTTATGTGCTCGTGTAAATCTAATTCGGAATGAGAAAAAGTATTAAGAATACAGGTGGAAGAGACTTGGGTTTAAAAATAGTAAAGAAAAATGGTCGAAAAATTCCGTCGAAAATAGAATTATGTTACTGGTACGCAACTTCTACAAGTTGTCTCATATATCTTCCTTACTTATTTGCTATTTCGTTGTATTCCGCAGACGTGCGCGTCCTCATATTCGCTTTATTTCTTCGTCTCCAGCGATGCATTTTTCTCCTTTCCATTTCTCTTATATGTTCCGGTCTCTTAACTTGGAAACTCTGTGTTCTTCGCGTTGTCTCTAATGTCTCCGATATTTTTAAACTTGCGTGACGTGCAAAGAGCACTGTTACACACTCTGCTTTTAAGGGCGTATTCGCGCAAAATCTTTTTCGCCGCAATGCTTCTGAACTCCGGAATTAAGTTTTTTATATAATAAAATCTAAAATGATATTTTTAGAAGGTCGGAATCGATAATGGCGTCAGTGATCTACGTGACGAGTGCAAATAACAACGAATTTATACGGATTTCGATAGAAATCGGCGGAGAATAGTGTGCGAAGGTGTCACACAAGATTCACGTCGGCGTGCGTGTCGGTGTGACGTCAATGGTGCTTATTATTTCGTGACAAAGCTATCGTGAAAAGGAAGACGGAAAGTCGGAAAGAGCAGCGGAGATGAGAATCGAAAGTCGGCGAAATCGGCTCAAGTCAGTGACTGGCGGATTCTATTTGTGCGATTGGTTCTAAATTTAAATCTTTCGACGTCTTGATCTTGTCGCCAAATTATTCCTGTCGCGACTTGTTCGAAGGTCGTCACCCAGGTTCAAAGGGAACTGCCGGGTTGAGCGGTATTCAGAATGATGCAAGTTTCCTCTTGCGTAATAGCACGTAAGTACTAGTTTTCGTTTTCGAATGAGATCAAAATATTTTATTTCCATTTTATTTAGAACTTCGAAACTTTTTCACTTTCGGTGCATTTATCCGAAATAGATTAACTTACGATATACAAATTATCACCATTATAAATAATTAAAATTAGAATAAAGACACGTGCACAAGTTCCTTTAAATAATCGAAAAAAGTATAAATATCTGATGATAACTTTTGTCTTGAATTACTCAAGAATATTTCACAAAGTTATCATTGCTCTTCATATCACTCGTATTCTATTGTGAGGTGAAATGAAATATTCCACTAAAAGTGTAACGTATTAATGACTGAATCACACAATACCTGGGAAATCCGCAGACCGTATCTGGTGCCACCCAGAACGACGTATCCGCCAGAGACGTTTGCACCCGTCATGGCCCTCGCAGCGCCTCCCAGCCATCCTCCGAAGCCACCTCCTCCCGTCTTCTGGGGCCCGCTACCCCCGTCTCCACCGCCAGCACGAGGCATTCTTCATCCTTCCCTCACCCTGAAATTCAAACCACGTGAAACAAACATGAATGAAAAAAGCAGTCAAGCGCCAAACTAAGAATGGCACGCATAAAATGGAAAAGGAGACAAATCTTGCGTTGCATAGCGCGAAAAAAGATTACAGCTCGCACGAGTCGTTTTTGAGTGTCTTGCGCGTGGACTAACGAGCTAGATTCATCTTGCGAGATATTAACGATCTCGCTTGAGTTACAAGCGAGCAGCTCACGCGACGGACACATCACGCACTTACGCACGCAAAATGCGAATCGCTGCGTGAATTACTGCGAACGTCCGCGCATTCCCCAATAACTGTCGGCCACGGTCTTATTTATTTATCGTGCGCCACAACCGATGAATGAAGCTCACCGCAATTCACGAGCCGCTACCATTAAAAGTTGCGAATGGTCGCGCCATTACCGGAAGTGACGAGGCCATCACGCGGTAGCAAGATCAATGCTGGCTGCGAAACTCTTTCTTCGCTCTCGTCAGATCCGAGAATGAGCTTACCAACGTCTTCCGATTTCGGTTCTATGGGTGAAGTTAAGAAAAACTTTCCGAGAATTCGAAGCGATTCTGTGATTTCCCGACGGCACAAGGTATTTCGCTTTACAAATTAAATAAATTGCTGTAACGAGCGAAACTTTGCAACGCACCATTATTTTTAAACCCTCTACAAAATAAAGTGACTTTAAAATAGCGCGCACTTGTTCTACAATGCTAATTCTATAATTTAAAACATTGCAACTTTGAGATTTTCAAAAATGTCAACAACAAAATTAAGTAAAATAATTTTATTTATATTATTCTGAAATTTGTCCGTAATATTTTTTACTCTTCTGATTTTTCTTTCTCGTCGAGCGTATTCTTAAATCGTAGTAAGTTGCGTGACAAATTACGACGTTTCTTCAAACTTCAAGGATGCCGTATCCCGCTGTGCGTTTCGGTGAAGTCGCCATTGACATCGTTACAGAATCGTAAAAACGCGCAGTGTAGATATCTATAAAGTTCCCAGTAAACCAGCACGGTTCAGAGTAATGACAGGAAGTCGCCGTCGCGCCAATGTATCGTAATTCTTTTTATATAAAATCAATTTCAAATAATGAAATGTGGATTCTATCCCACCTACGTGAGTATTTAGCATATTTTATTATAATATTAAGTAAATTAAAGTCAGAATCGAAACATTTTTGCACAGTCATATTTAGCATGAAATGTGCAGTCAAAATATAGGCCATAGAGAGACTTGTGGTGATTTATATATAAAAACCGTTTTACAGACATTTTGCTGTTTTACTATACGTTCACAATATTTCTAAAACCGTTTTCCGCACTTCTAAAGCTTCACGATAGCGTATTGACACGCGCTAATTGCACATTTCCCATCGGGATCAATAAAAGGCGCGTGCAATAATCCGAATCGGATCAGCTGATTGTTATAGCGCGTAATTGTCGCGATGCTATTTGAATGAATGAATTTCACAGATCGCTCGCCGGTCGTTCATCACGCGCGGATAAATAAGTAAGTAATTAAAGTAAAACTGTAATTATGCTGCATAAATCTCGATCTGCTACCTACACTGCCTCCCACGCTGCGATGTAAAATAACGATTGGATGGAATAGCGGTCAATGGTAGAGAGTAGCAATGACCGTAGATGTGGGTGAGCGTTATATTATCAAAATTATCGGCTATTACCGGTTGACTTCGCTAATAACGAGTGACTTTTACATAATACACGTTATATTGAGAAAAATTATTTTTTACTTTCTCTTTTAAACAAACAATTGTGAAAAATTAAAATTTTCTTTTTCATTAATATATTTATTTTATATATTGTGACACGTAGCCGTTTTTTTAATGTGACGGAAAACGTATTTTCGTTGATAAAATTTGGTCGCGGATCGATAAAAATGTTGTTTGTCCTGTCAGCGGTACATAATATAAAATAAAAAATTATTCCTAGCGCCTCTGTTTACCATTTTTGGCCTTATCTTTTACTTTACTTACTTACGTAAAAAATATAGTGATATAAAAGCTGATTGACAATCAGCAACATTGAGTAACCTACATTATAAAACTTATTAATTAAGAAACACCAGATCTGTAATTTAAGTAACATTTCAAAGCTTATATGACTCGAAGCGTTCTTATCCCTATTTGGTATTAAGAAGGTTAACTGTCAACTATTTAAATAAATAACAAAGTTTATATCGTGCACGCGACAAAAGTGTGTAGAATGCAGATTTAATTGCAATTTATACCCGAGCAGTTAAAAGAAATAGCGGTTTAATGGACGGGCGCCCGTTTAAGTAGATAAGCGTGGCAGCGGCTGACAGGTTTAATGTATGAAAATTCGCTGAAATTCTCGCGCACGCGGCCTTGCATAAAACACCCGCTTCGAATTTATTATCACCGTTAAAGCAAACGGGACGCTTCGTCGGGCCGGAAGCCGCTGACGTGCATTATTGCCGCTACTCGAGGGACCAATAGTATGCCATCCTTCTTTCCCGTTCGATCGTCCTTCTTTCCCGTTCGAAACTGTTTTTTTTGTTCCGAATATATTTCCGGCACAAAGCTAATTTCCGATACGACTGCAAAATTTTTCAAACTGCTCGAAACTAAATGTAGGTATATCGAAAATGATCTAGAAATAGAAAAGCTTTACACATTTAAGAATTAAAAAAATTGTTAGTATTCGAAAATATCAGAAACAGTTTCTTCTTCGAATATTTATAAAATCTGTATTTGTACATCATGATCTTCTATTCAATCTTGCAATGGCAAAATTTAAGAAATTATATAAAAAATTAAAAAAAGGGTTTAAAAGTTTATTTGTATCTTATCAAAGATCTAAATGTGTAAAGGAATGTAAATGATTCTTGATTGTGCATACCACCACTCAACAAAACCACGCGCCCGTTAAAAGCACGCCTATTATTATTCATGTGCGTTGCTACCATAAAATAAGATCGACGGTTATCAAGCCTCGTAGGTATTGCGTCACTTTGTTCGTAATCGATGACGGATCGACGTCGCGAATCGTTGAAACGAACTCGCGCCAAAACGCCCGCGAATTCGTCGCGATGGGAAGATGAAATTCGAGAAAAAAATCGTTTCTCTTTTGTTGACGTAAAAAATGTGTTTATTGGCGACGTTACGCCGTTTGGCGTCTATCCATTGTGTTGTTTGGATTTTTTTAATGTGACGGAAAACGTATTTTCGTCGGTGAAATTTGGTCGCGGATCGACAAAAATGTTGTTTGTCCTATCAGCGGTACATAATATAAAATAAAAAATTATTCCTAGCGTCTCTATTTACCATTTTTTGCCTTATCTTTTACTTTACTTACTTACGTAAAAAATATAGTGATATAAAAGCTAACTGACAATCGGTAACATTGAATAGCAAAATTGTTTTCTACAATATTTTTAATTCAATTCTCTTTAAACAAAAAACTTAATTAAGAAAGCTGTTATTTGTTATAACTTTATAGATTTCTTTTTAATTAAAAATTTTTTCTAATTATAGATTTATATTTCTTTCTAATTAGAAAATAAATGGTGCACTTGTGTGTCTAGTTTAATAAAATTACTTAGTCCATTTTTCTATCAAAACCCTTGCAATCACTCAATATATCCTATATTATTAAAAAAACGTCGAAATTATTTTTGTATGCAGATGAATAACTGTCTCTCTCTCAAGTGCGTTTTAACAAAAATATTCAAATGTATAAAATATTAAAATATTGTCCCCTCCATTTTAATACCATTTTATTTAAGATTAAATCTAAAGTATTAAAAATTGTTATTGAGTAAATAAAAATAGAGTAACGTAATACAAAATTCAAATAAATAATCCGAGATGTCTTATGAAAAACAAGTCAACATTGTTAATGTCATATTTGAAAATAAATCAGGTAAAAATAAAATTAAAAATTAGATAATTAAAAATATTTACAATAATAATAACAAAAATTAAAAAATTTATTTGTCTCATCACGATGTAATGTTGTTCAACAGACGAGATATCAAGTGCGATTCGGCTGCTTTTACGTGCGCGATAAGACGCATAATCGATAAACACACTACCAAATAATTAAGACTGTACCAAGGTCGAATCAATATCGTCGTGTAGGATGTTTATCCACATCGCGATTTCCAAAACGATCATATGCAACATATTCCAGACATAACGCATACTACGCTGCTCACTACATTATGCATGCAATCAATTTTTGTGCAATATGTATCTTAAAAACGTTATTAATTAGATTTTTTCGACCCAAATTTCAATGATTTTGTGACGCATTCAAATGTAAAATATCATAAAATATGTTATATTTCATTAAAATAATAAATTATTAACGTTAAGTCCTTTTCTATCCTATATTATGTTTAACATATATGTAAAAAAAAAAAACGAATACGATGAGATAGTTAAATCGAAAAGGGAAAAGCAAAGCAGAGACCTATGAAGGTAAAAAACAAAGTCGCGGGCAACACGCGCGAGCAATACATCTTCGCGCGTTGCTATTTGATCGAAGGGGTTCTTGCCCCGGCGTAAGATCAAGATCGCAGAGAAAAGAAAGATTACAGCTTATCCGGCACGCGGAGCACGTAAGAAAACCGAAACGAAAGCGCGCAGATCTCTCGTATGGTCCAGCTGCTATTATAAACGCGTGCGTCGCAATCCATTCGACTTGATCCGGTCCACCAATTGAATCAATTCGCTCGATTAAAAAAGCGAGACAAGATTTACACTCAATAAAACAAAGCTTATTATTTTCTTTAATAATAATTCTCTCGTTTCTCAGTTATTTTATATAAATTGCTTATTTTTTTCATTCATATCCTAATTGTAAGCCTAAAATCTATATTAACTGTTAATGATAATTTATATAATATGCGCTATAATAATTCATAAAATTTTATTTTTTTAAATATCTATATAACCTTGAATTTATTTTTATGACAAAGAACATATATTTGTCCTAAAATATATTTTTGGACGGATGATACATAATTTCAGTTATTACCGGCGGCGGCTCGACGCCAGTCCCGAAAAAGGAAAGCGTCACATAAGGAGAAGCAGCCGCATTCCATTTCACGGGGCGTTATTTGCACAAGAGGGGGCACAACTCGTCCCAGCGCAAATAACCGATAAACATTCGCGATGCTTTGTCATCGCAGTGCAGCGCTGCGTGTCGTGAGGTTTATTTGCGAAACGATAAGCACCCGCGTCAAAAGTGCATTCTCGCGTATTTCGACAATTTTGCGTCGGACTCGCAACTTCACGTCGCCAAAACATTAAAGAATGAAGATATTTAAAATTAAAAGTTATAAACGACAGGACACCAATATTTTCGAGTTATAAACAATGTCAACTTAGTTTAAAATTTAAATACGAAGACCTCAATTAATTAACATTTTTAGAACTAATTTAATGTTTTACAGATTACAACATTTTACGTTTTAAAGATTGCACTTTTCATTAACAGGAAAAAGACTAATATCATATTTTATATTACTATAGTGGTATAAAATTTGTTAATATCTTCAAATCTCTTTCTTTCTTCTATCGAGACTTTGAGATTACTTGACACGTTTACAAGTCTGTTATTTAAAAGATATTGCTTTCTTGATAGGTTCTTGGAAATATCTTGAATGCAATACTTAAAGGAAACTCTTAGAATTCCGCGCCGCAGTGTCGCGTACTGAATTTAATTATTCCACGCCCGCAACGTATATGAGGTGTAAAACCTCGAAATTGACGGAACGCCCACATAGACAGCGAGACCTTCGCATATTTCTTTCTGCAGATTTGCTGCATCTCATCTCATTTCGTTATAGATGACTGATCTCTTTTCGCAAAAAATCTCAATAAGATTTCAATTTCCAATATTGCGAAACATAAAAGCCCATTTCGTTATATTTATTTTGAGATACTCTAAACTCAAAATTATGGTTTTAATAATCTATTAATGTAATTACAAATGTTGTAAAAAATAAAAAAATTTAATAAAAAATTTTACTTAGTTATAAAATGTTATATCGACGAGAATAAATGCAATTTTGAATGCTTTACGCCTCTGTGGATTTCATCACTATATAAATTACTTGTTTGTGTCACAAGTTTCCATTGTGGACAGATATGTATACGATTATCTAAACAGATTGCCATACTAATCTGTTAAAGCAACAGAAGGCTCTTGTGCCTGAGGGCAAACCCGCGACTGCTAGTCGTCTCTGCATACCAAATGATCCACCAACGTAATACTAATACTTCCTTTATCCCATAAAACGCAAAAGAAAATAGCTTATCGGAGGGTTTAAAAATTTTTCTATTGAGGAAATGTTTCTAAATATAGCAAGATGCGACCTTTTACACAAAAACAGCTCGCCCGCTGGCCTCGGTCGATTTTGCGCCGGGTTAATTTGCGATTCATGCGACGAACAAATTTGCGTCAATCACTTTTAATTGTCGCGAATATCTGCTAATGTAAAATATCTTTCATATTAATATAAGAGAAAACAAATGACAAATAAGCTACGTCGATAAATATTTCTAGTTTCAAGTATCATAATAATATATAAATGTGAGAAAAATATTTGATAATAATTTATAAGTTCAAATATATCATATTTATAGTCGAATCGTAATTCTAACTTTCTAAATAAATTTATGTAATGTAAAGCATTTCCGATAATATATTACACTCTATTTTTTCCACTTAACCAGACAGAAACAAGATAAATATGCTAGAGTTATAAAATTAAGATTTAAGAGATGACCTTTAAATACATGCAACGGCTTGATAATTGGCCAATAATATATTTACGAACTTTTTGTGTTTAATTAAACGAACGCGATTTAAGTCGATCTAATCGCGCGACGCGACCATCCCGGCGACCGTCCGTCGCTTACAAATAAATTAATTCCCGATCTAAGTCTAAACGGCCGCGTAAGCCGCGCGATCCCCTCATTTGCATATCGATCGAAAGTCGCCCCATAAGTCTCTGCAAATCGTTCGTTATAAATCGCCGCACAAAACTGGTCGACGGCCGGAGGATACTTACCTCCTGTAATCCTCTTTCCGCAGTATGCTACATTGAAAAGTCCGCGAAACTTATTTCCGCCCGTACCACTTTCGACGGGCCGGATTGCGTCATTAATTAATCGCTATTAACCGCGGGAGATACGACGCGATATTTTTAATGCGATGACTAACTGTGTTTCTGCTTAAGAAAATTGAAGTGGTGATATTTATATCTCACTCGCTCACCGCGCACGGTGACTCGTCTTCGAATACGCCTCGCGACGCCAATTTTCCGTGACGGAGGTAACATAATTGAAATAGTTATTTTAGAAAAGTTTCATTCAATATCTGAAGAATAATTGTAACGACATATTATTCCCTATAGAGAAATTCGATAAAAAAATATTTCAAATTATGTATTACGGTTCTTTGTCGTTTATTGTTTACAAAAATAATTTGCGCAATATCTAACGAGGTCGAATCTATATTATTTGCAAGAAAGAAATTGCAGACAAGCATATTGAGAACGAACAAGCCATCTTCAGTAAATCGGCTAATGTAATGACAAACCATCATCATTGAGCTCGATAACGACAGCTTCATTATCGTGTAAACAGAACATCTTGATGTTTCGCAATTGAGAGTCGTATTCCAAATCATCAAATGTTTGGTTAACAATCCCGCGATGGAATGTCGGCTTCTCAAGTATAAATGTATGCAGCTTTTCTCCAAAAGTTATGTCAAAGACGCGTAATAATCAATAATATTGATTAGAATCGTGACACAATAAAACGTTTGCTCATGCAATGAGAAGTGAATAAATTTACAACTATTTTAATTTTGCTTAAAAAAGCTACGACTAACTTCGTATTAAAAGTAAACAGTACCAACTATTCAAACGAGATAAATTTGAATAATTGCTTTTTAGAAAATATGCGCTTAATTAAAAAATATAAGAACAAGACTTTTATTTACCAAAAATATCTTGATAATTAATTCGTTTTGCGATAAATTTCAGTGATAAATTTCTCGTCTGCCGTAGTGAAATATTTTCATATCAGAAACTGATATGAAAAGTTTCGCGACACGTACTGTTTTCTCATGTAACGTAAACGAATTTCGGTGAACCCGGAGCAAGGTCGTGAGACTCGAGAACTGTACTTAATGAAAGTAACCAAAACCACTGTTTCGTTTTATCACGTCGCGATATCCAAATATATCCTTATCGATCCTGTGCCAAACAAACAATTCGTGAGTCAATAAATCGGCACATCGAGTACGTACCCTCCAAGAATAAATTCGATGGCATCAGCGAGCCCCATCATCGTCTACCAATATCACTGACCGCAGCATCTTCTCACTCAAAAGTTAATCACCTCTCACCCACGCACGCCCCACCACGTTGTCCGCCTTTCGAAAACTTCCGGTACCACGCCGGACTCGACAAATCGAACTCTGGCTTTTCAAGAGAGAAGCTCTCTCGATCTCTATTAAGATTTTTCTTCAAGAATCTTCAGAAATGTTTAAATTCCTCCGTTAATTTCGCTCAAAATGATATACTGCAATTCTGCGTTATAATTATTTTCACAAATTATTATTATTTTCATATTTGTCTTGAAAACTTTTCTCATTTTGAGTTTCTTAAAATAATGTAGAAGTATCTTTTTCAAGAACTTTTCAAAATATTTTACGTGCTTTCTTTGAAGATACTGTTCAAAGTTCTCTCGAACAACCCTTAAGAGCGTCCTCGAGATTCTCGTTGAAACTCCGCCGAGATTTCTCTTTGAGCCCTTTTCGATGTGCTTCGGGATGCTCTCTTCGAGGTTTACCTCGGGGTTCTCTTCAAGGCCGTCGCACGAGTCACCGGCGTTCACGTACGGGCGTGGCGGATGCCAAAAAGTTTCACCGGGTACTGACGGTGATTACGAAAGAAGCGATAGACGAAGCAGAAGCAAGAGGAGAAGATCGCTAGATGCACAAGCGAGGAACGCGATGCCACCTTGGTGAAAGCCACCGCGAAGAAGACGCTCCCTTGCCGCGCCAAGTGCCGCTCCCGCCAAGCGGAAGATTATCTAAATAGACTCCGCGGGCCAAGGAGAGAAGGAGCGGGCGAGAATACGACGGCGGAGGAGGAAGAAGAGAGGGCTCGCAACGAGGTGGTATTTATACGTCGTGCCTTTGGAGAGCCAGTGGCCGCGACCAGGAACATCCCTCTTCGTGTCCGCGGACCAAACGCGCCGCATTGATTTTCTTCGGCCTTCCGTTGGAATTCGCGGGGCGCGCCGTAAGAGGAATTAACAGCCTCATCGGCAATAAGATCTGAGAGAACGGGAAGAGAGGAAAAAGAGAGAAAGAGAGAGACGCGGGTTAATCAGCCGCGCCGAGCGAAACCGAGGACCTTTACTCTTCGGTTACATCGTCCCTGTATGCATTTCTTGGGTGGTAGAGATTACTATGAGATCTAATCTGAGTCCCGTCCCCGGATTTATTTCACTGTTTAACGCAGTTGGAACGCAGTTGTATCTTTCGAGAAGTAATTATGTACGAGCGCGTTGTATCCCAGGCTTGTCGCGTTTCCTCATATCTTTCGCTTTCATCGACAAATTCGGATTTTATTTCCACAGAAATTCTATAGCTGTCATCCGTTTGCGTAACACTTTTCAGCATTCAATTGTAATGTGCAATCAAATATTCAACACTTGTCAGAATTAATTTATAATTCTGTTTGATAAAATCTTGTATTTTACATGAAACTAATTATTAAAGTTTTTAGTTAGTTCAGAACAAAACTGTAACTTGCACATGTGTCATATTTAATTTGTTGATATTATTATTAAAAATTTACTTTTATGATTATTGTAATAAAGTACAAGAGATACGATTGTTATCAAGTTCGACAAGAAATTGCAATAAAGGAAATCTGAAGTTGCACACCTTCACAGCTGTTTTAATACAAGTGTGGATATCAGGTGCTGAATCTTATTGCCGCGTTCGTGCGCGAAATTCCTTAGACGCTCACGTAATCATGGATACAATAAGCTCAGTAAAAAAAAGAAAATAAAGTTTGCACCATTTGTATAATCAACTGCAAGGAGCAACGGGCCGCAAAGGAATGTCTTGTTTGTCCTCTCGTTCCTTAAGACTTCATACTTTACACTTGATGGCACCATAGATTTCGATAATCAATTTGAAAAAAAAAAACAGCAAATATTCGATAAGCGTGGCAAATATTAGAAATTCCACAGATCTTCTAAATTAGCTTGATAACGCGCATACCGGTCTGTTAAAATTAGCAGCAAATAAGACAAATCATTATTCCGAATCTCTTTAAAGATAAGTTATTAAAACAAGAAATTATATAGAAAGAAAATATATTAATAAATATTGAATAGAGAGTGACGATATTTGTTAAGTAAAAAAAATTAAATCATAATAGGCAAAATTTATTTTATATTGTTGTATATATATCGGCTCCAGAAAAGAAGAGAACAAAAAAAAATGGTAAATTATGGATATAAATACAATAGAGAGGGTCGCGCCGGCATTTATGAATATAACGTTCGCTCGTTCCCGCGGCGTTGTTCGAGCGGAAAACATCGCAATTTTTTGCCGATCGGTGAAAGTTCACCAGTAAATCCCAAGCAATCCCGGAAGCCACGTTCCTCCGTTCGTCGTAGCGTGCAAAGAATCGGTATTGTGCACACGCGCGCTCGCGCGCGAACGAACGCGTGCAGCCGCCGTTGGTACAGGCCGTTTCAGCACGGGCCGTTGAACCGAAACGGCCAACCGGAACGACGCCCGGTACTTTTTCCTCCCCTTCAATAACGGGCGATCCGCGCGCGCGGATACTAATCGAGCGAAAATCAAGGACGCGCTGGCGAACGTTGTGCCGCGCTTGACTTCAGGGCCAAGAAAGTGCGTGTTGCATCGCAAATGCAAGAGACCCGTCGATACACACAAGAAGAAGTAAATTTTCATAGATTTTTTCACAGCACTAAATTTTACGAGATATCCTCTTATCAAACTTCAAATTTTCTGCCTAAACGCAAATTGCTCAAATGTATCGAAGTGAAAATAGTCTTATATTATTTATGTGTTGCATAATTTTTTATTTGCTTAAGAATCATATTTTTAGACTTCATACTAAATGAAAAAAAATTATCCGATTTCTAAACTCTTATTTGATATAAAAATCAAATATTCAATGCAAATATAAAACTGGATCAAGTATGTTTACAGTTAAATATACGATGAGAAGATGTATCGAGTGGAGAGATCACTTGATAAATCTTCCAATTACATTTTTGCTCATTTTAGAATGTTAAAGTCTCAGAAGTTTCTCAAAAGTCTCTCAGAGAAATCTAAGATCTTGGGATATTTTAACTTCGTTAAACGCAAAGATCCTATCATCCCTTAAACCTCTCATGTTTCTCGTATAAGGGTCAACTCGTTTCCAAATTCTCGGAGTTTAATCCTTGTATCGTTTATAACATTATTATCTTGTTCTGCGATCTTCGAAGCACACTTCGTATCCGATAATCACGCATTTCGATGATACAACGCAAAAGTTTTACACATTGCTGTAGAAACTTACTTATGCAGACAATCGAAAATACTTTCGCCGATGCCCTCCTCGTGATTACATCTGAGAAAGTACACATGCTGAGTGACAACGCGCAGATCCATCATTCGAAATCCGTCAGTGAGATGTGTCACTTGTCAGACGAAAAACTTGACACTGGAATTTTCGTCAGTACGCCTGCACTCGCCGTACTTGCACGCGCGCTTATAGCGACAGTTATTCGCGTCAGTCACTCGGGAAAATCAGCGATTTCAATCACCCGTCCACGAAGGAGAGATCCAGTCGAATCGCCGAGTCGATTTTACTCAACCGCGCGCACTGGCACAACGTATATCCGTGGCACACATCAGCACAACGCAGTCGTTCTACAAATCTAGATACCTCACTTCCTCCCGATTCCGTCTTCGGACCGTTTCTTTCCGGTTTATCACCTGATCGCACAGCGAGTCGATCCGCGATTGCGATCTCAATAAACACTGCGATATTCTTTTATTTTATAATTATTTTATGAATCGTTAAAAGTGCGACATTTTTTGTCTCGTCTAAATTAAATTCGTGGTTTGATTTGCGCCGATCTTTACGCGTGCCATTGACTCGGAAAGAAATGATATTCAAACATAAGTTACAACTACGATTCATATGTCGAAGTTTTGCTCAGTGATATCAAGAAACAATTTTGCGCGATACAAATCGCAGATTTGCACTTTCCCACTTCACTTCAATTCTGTCGATGGACTTGGAGTCCACTTTTGTTCATTTTTCTCCCACAATAACCTAAAAGAGTGATCACTTAATATGCAGAATCGATTTAGCTAATAAATTTTCGATAAATCCATATTCGTTCTACTTGTTCATTATTTGCATAAGAACACTCCGCACAAGACTGTCTCGATCATTTCGATCTGTCCACGAACAAAAGCATCACGCAATCTCTCGATTTTCAGATAAAACAATCAACATGCATAAAATTGATAGCGGAATTAAGTTATTAATTGACGCGATAAGACTCGTAAAATCCGATTTACGCGACCGATTGTAAAATCCTCTTGCTCCAGACGCGTATCCACGAGACTCACAGGTTTCACTGGTTCTCACGTCCTTCACCCCGCGAAGGTGATCGCCGCGCACAAAAGACGCACTCGCGAAATCGGCTCCGACCTCGATCAGCGCGGATCGGTCCCGGCGGCAGACTCGCGGCGCGCGCGCGAGGACGCGTCGCAGGCGATCGCGGACGATCTACGGGATCGCTCGAACGTTGGGACCGCTCGGCGCGACGCTCGAGTGTGTGTGCGTAATCGCGGCGATATACTACGGCGGCCGCGATGCGGTTTCACGGGTGCAGGGAGAAGGGAGTTACATCAGAGAGCACGAAGAGTCCGCGCGGCTCAGCTCGGCTTATCGTTCACGACGACGACGACGACGAAGGCGACGACACAGCGCGCTAGAACGCGTCGCGCCAAGTTTCCGCTTCGACTCCGCTTCGCTTCGCGAGCGGCGACGACGGGACCGACGAATGGCCGTCCGGATCCAGCTGGGCACCACGATGAAGCTGGTCCGACTCGACGCGAGAGACCATGGCGCGCATGCACGAGGCAAGGCGGACCCGACAGCACGAACCGGCGCGAAGGAACGGCTTCGACGGCGCGGGAGCGCGAGCGAGAGGGGCCCGATGGAGCCTAATCTGACCGGAGGGGCTCCTATATCCTCTTTGTGCTAACTCCACCTCGGCGAAAGGTGGCCGCCGACCGTGTGAGATTCTGCAGTCGGTCGAGATTTTCCTTGCCGACGATGCATTCAATAGTGACGGTGATATCAGTTTCAACGAATTTTTACATGTAATGTCGGAAAGCTTGTATCAATTTTGGTAAGCAGCGAGTAAATTTAATTAATATATCATTATTCTTTTCATGAGAATTCTCCCAAAGTTTAATTTAGATGTTATATTTTGAATAGCATTAATTTTCCTGGGATTTTTATTTTTAACGCCTCATTTGCTTGGACAGTTTTATTTAAAATCTTAATATTACTGAGAAATTTATTATCATGCATCTATAGATTCTTTAGTCGAGATTCGTATTTCGCTTGAGCGGGAGAAATCTTTGATTCAAACATCGCATCGCGTGGCTGCGCTCCGCGCCACGCCGGCTAAATATTTCGCGGAATATATTAAGATATTAGTCACGTAACTAACCGCCACCACTATCAAAGCAAAGTAATTTTCACGCAATCACGGAGCACGTGATCCAGAACATGTGATACTTTAATCTTGATACTAACATTTACACGTTCATTTAATAATAACCGATAATTCACTAGGATATAATTATAACTGCTTTCTAATTTCTATCAAACGGCATTCTTTAGATAATACTTTTTCAAGTATGA
Organism: Linepithema humile; assembly: GCF_040581485.1. Taxonomy (NCBI): domain Eukaryota; kingdom Metazoa; phylum Arthropoda; class Insecta; order Hymenoptera; family Formicidae; genus Linepithema; species Linepithema humile. The sequence continues at coordinate 24,820,398 of NC_090129.1, read as the reverse complement.
TTTTAAAACATGATTTACGTTAAACATAAGTTAAATTAATTAATAATGTAGAAAACATACAATATTATTAATCGTAATATTTTTTTATGTAGATATGAGAATATTTTAAGAAAGCTTCAAGTATTAAATTTAAGTCCTGCAAACAAATAAACCTCAGATATGTCTCTTGTTATCAATTCTTTAACTCATTGTCAAACTGCGTAGACGTGCAAAGGATCGAGTTTCGAGTTGCAGATAATTCATCTTAACGGTGAAATCGTGACATGAATATTCAAGAAAAGAAATTGTTCTTCGTTTTATCATGCACATAAATTAACATTTGTATTAACATATTTGTATTTTCACACGTTTAATGAACCTCTTAAGATTAAGTCGAGACTGTACGGCGTAGCTTATTGTTGAGTTGTTCGAGTTATCGCGAACGCGGCATATCTCAGCCTCTCTGTCCTCTCTCTGATGCTGATATTCACTTCGTTCAACTCGAGTGACTCTAGTACTCCAAGTACGTCAAACTCACTCGAGCGGTTACAAGCAACGGCGGCATTACTCCAAATTCGATTCAATAGTCAAACAAATAGCGCATTCCAGCGACAGATAACGCGCGCCGCCGAAATATTTTCCATCCCGGCCGAAATCAGCTGACTGCAAAATTAAACAACTGAGACAAGGCGTGCGATAACAGTTTTATCGCAATGATAATCATTTTAAAGTCTGTTGTGAACGCTCTTATTACAATGCTCCCACTGCAACGTTTGAATTCATCCTGCAGCAACAGTTGCATTCATATGCATCACGCTTTCCGTGCACAATTTGGCGTTATTTTAATATATCTTCCTCTATATTTATCTATCATTTAGTAAAATAGCAAGTCTTTTGACGCTTCGAGCTTCTTTTACTGACATCTTTATGCAGACGCGATTGTACGATTTACGGTTGAAAGTAGGATTGTCTGAAGAAATTTACATCAGCCAAAAACTGCAGACGCTCTTCGATAAACAAGTCGCGTAAGCAATCGTGCACGCGATACATATATACGTGCATTCGAAATCGTCTGCGTTCATCGGCAGAAGCGGCGCGACGGAATGGCTGCTGGGTTACTGATTACTCCGATCTGCTCAATTTGACCGAGGTATGAGAAAAGCCACGTGCCGGGTATTGGTTGAAGATTCTCGCAGCGTTGCCAGCCCAGGGTTGTCTTTTCTCCCGACCATTGACGACGTTGAAGTTCTTCTCGACAATATGGCAACGTTGACAATGTCGCGTGCGAGCTGGCATGATGCTCCGAGCCCGACACCTAAATCGAGAGGCAGTTTACAGTGGTCCACCGGGTGCTAAGAAGCTTAGTGCTGCCGATATAGTAGCACACGATCGTGGAAAATGATACGGAAGAATGGAGAATGGGAGAAATGTGTATGCCCGCGCATACATACACATACACACATGTATTTATAGCCTCTCGACTAGCCGGCATCGGAGACTATGCGACGCATCTCCTTGCTCCGCGTTCGGCGCTGCCGATTGTGTTAGTGGGAAGTTTAAAACCACGCGCCGATCAGTAGGCGGATGTTAATGAATGAAGAAGTCATTCGAAGGATTTTTGCGGAGAAGAACAATGCTCCAGAATTAATTAATATTCTATTATCAAAGAAAAAAACTTTAGCCATCTCTCAATTTAGAGATCTGTTTTTTTTCCATATAAAATGCATCCATTTAGTTTTCTAAATAAATTAATCTTTCTTACGCAATTATTTCTGATTAAAATAAAATCTGACAGAATCGCATATCTCATTCTTTTATTCTCTATAAAGATATCTTTATTACGATAATGTAGACTCATCGTTAAAGCTTATCGTATGACGTCACTGCGATCGTCATCTGCCCTGCGAGATTACCGATGGACGTGATATCTCTCTGAAGATGCCTTTGATATTAGATATGCTTGCAGTAGTATTTCTCGGTAATGCAGTGTCAACTGTGACGCGGGTTACTCTTGACGCCTTTGCAGCGCATGGATCAAAGATATTACAGCTTCTTTCGCAACTGTTCCTTCGCTTGTCATTCCCCGAAAAGATTGTGGGAAGAATTCAGAAAAAAATTATCTGCGATTTGTATTCACATTCAATGCGATAAATAGTGTTATTATTAAAATCCCTCAACTTTATTTAACCGTAATTTTATCATTACGACCATTTGATACGATTAGTTTCTTGTTTTCATTGTAAATTTTGTGTCGTCTCCGACTGGAAATATCTTGCGCTTTATAATATTGCTAATCCCGATGACGTTAATCCTACTTGTCGATGATCTACGGCGCCTTAGAGCACCGCTATCCCGAGGAATGTCTGGATCCATTACGCCGTTCGTTGTTGCGCCCAATGACTGTGAGGATTTATAGATGCATGTAGGCACTGTCCTCTCCGGAGTGAATGGGTCTTATCGTTTCATGGAGCTCCGTGAAATTCCTCACGGCCGGCCGACAATGATGGCCAATCAACAAACCATTCTGATCGCCGCGTACGTCGCTTACAAAAGAAAACTTTCGAACATGTCTGTCCAGAATTTTTATTAATCTTCGTAGCTCTTCAATAATTTTTTTGGTATCACTTTCGGGTTATTTTGTTTTGATCAAATTACATCGTCTTTCGCGATAGCATGAGATGCATAAAATAATCCTCTTGGTAGAATACGGCGCTCTTCGGAATTACATTTTTGTCGTCAGTATGAATTATCATCGATAAGTCTTGCGTTATTATTTGGTTCCAGACAATCTGTTTTCCCTTGCGGTACCAAACTGGTGGTTCGCTACGGAAACCGCGGTCAGGTAACACGAAACCGTTGCACTACATTTTCCGCGGGTTAATCACCGATGACGCTGACGGCGCGGTAATACATGTGGCCATAGCAGCGGACTTACTTCAAGAATATATTAACAAAAAAAAAATAGATTTTTCTTTTTCTTGCTCTATTTTGAGAAGTATCTAAAAGTGTAGTTGCGACACACGTTGTATAATATCTATTTTCACCTCCATTCATGAAAGAAGAAATTATTTTTCGTCGTAGAGAGTTATACGTCACGTAACTCAAGAATCACGCAAATTATCACTTGTTTGACACAGGCTTTGCGATACGCTCTTTGAAATACGCGGCGAATTACAAAGCAGCGTTACTTTACTCTTCAAACGCACAGCTTAATAGGAAATAAAAGTGTGGCTATTGCTATTTCTATCCAGACTGACCTTGTGTCGTGATATTAATAGAAATATTATGGTAAATGAAAAAGTATCGATTGCTGTTATTGTGTATTGAGTTTCGTAATTTCTATTTTTATGAAGTAAATTTAATATTAATTTCTGCAGAGTTCTAATTATTTTATATAAATTAATCATTATATTACTTTCAACGAATAATGCTTGTGATATTGATAAAAAAAATAGTTTTCTTATAAAGAGGCATTTATAGAGTTTCAAAATTTTATTTTTATTTTTTAAACTTCTCTAAATTTTTTATCCATTAAAAATAATACTATTAATATAATCATGTTTGAAAATATAAATCTCTGTAGAAATGAGATAAAGAAGTATATTTCAAACTTGGCGCCGTAGTAACATTGTATAGTGATCTCTGGTTATATTTGATCATCAGAGGTGCTGCACCACTGCTGTACACTTAACTGGCGGGTTGATTCGATTCATTGTTGAATCACAAAATTTATTAAATTTGTATTTTAAAAGAAAAATGAAAATATATCCTCTATTTGACATAAAATAAGATTTATCTCAATATTCTTTTTATGCACTTGAATAAACAATATGCTTGACTTTTATTCTAATATTGATTTCTTATATCGTAAGCTATAAACATAGATATAAAAAACAAATTTGTTTTATAAAACAGAAAGATTTTTTTCTTATAAGTTAATTATAAATTTCTACGAACCAAAAAAGTATACAGGTAACAAGAGATTTTTAAATTTTATTAAAAATATTATTTAAAGTATAGAAAAATATATTAAAATTTAAAAAATCTTCTGCAATAAATGGTCTAGTTATGTATCTTGCAGACACTTGCAGCTATCATTTATCATAGTGCATGATATATCCAGCTGCCAATTGTCGAAGCACCGGCAGGTCTATTCAGACAGGTAGTTACATACTTTGTGTAAAAGGGAGCAGCCGGTGTAACCTGAAAGTGGAGGGGGTTTTCGACGATGACACGACGCCATTAACTGTACGCCTGCCGACGCGTGCATGGCACTCCTCACCAGTTTTGTAATTATTCCGAAACGATTCGAGTATTCGAATCTTGGCGATCGTGGCGGTAGTCCATACTCGTATTAAAATTGTGTTTTTTACATAAATCGTAAGTACCGCCAAGAGAAGTGTGATTTTGGAAAATAAATTGGTGTTCAGTCACATGAATCACAATTGTATCACATCGTGTGCCATGGCATTGAAAAACACGCGATCTTACGTATCCCAATTTTAATATTATTATTGCGTCGAGTGAGAAGTGACGTGCTTGTTTAAAAAATGTGAGTGCGTTTTAATTTTCTCGTACAATATTCAATCTCGTATAGTATTTTACATATGCAAAATTGAATATGCGCGTCTACTCCAAATGTTCTGCTTCTTGTAACATGAGCCGGCAGCGCTGTCAGATATTGGCGCACTTTTACCGCATTTTCGAAATTGGCGCTCCGAAATGTTAAGAATAGATAGCTAACATAATTGTGAACTTAATTTTGCGTTAATACAATTGTACGAGCCGTTTTAATTTTGCAATAAAACGTGCAGTTTTCTTAGAACAAATTTACGTTGGTAACTCTGACAAGCGTCGACGCCCAAGTTTTGCGACGATCGCTTGATATCATTGTTGATTAAGGCGCGTATTTTATTCTTTCTCAAATTTCAACTCTAATTTCAGCGTAAACAATGGCAATCTTGGAGTCCTGCTGGTCACCGTGCGTTTGGTCAAACAGTGTTAAGTCTGGTTGCAATGCTATTGCATTTTACACAGTGGTAATTATCTCTTAATTAATTGTAATTAAAAAATTCCACAAAGTTAGAGGCAGATAATATTTAAGTATATCTAATAAAAGGTCATTTTACTCTATCATAAAACTTTATCCTAATAATTAATATTTGTTTTTCTCTTCAGGCAATTAGTATTGTCCTAATTACACTAATTTCCTATCAACTGGCTGGAGGTGATTCTACGCAACTATACAATCCATTATTCGAGGCGGATGTAAGAGGCTGTAAGTATGATATAAATTGCGTCTAACAATAATGTTTCAAAAAGAGAGTTTAAATATGTATAAATTTCAAAAATATACATTCATATTATGTTTTATCTTTACGAAGATTTTCGAAAGTATACTTGTATCGCTCTTGACGACAATACATTGGAAAAATTTTAATTATTAGTGAAATACAGGAATCTAAAAATGTACAGTGAGTCATTCTATTCAAACGACCCATGATACATTTATAATAGAAGCGAAGAGAAGTGATTTAGACTAAGCGATTATGTAAGCAAAAATTCTCGTATGTAGTTTAGTTCAACACGTTTCAGTACTATATCATTTATCTGACGTACTGTAAAAACTCATGAATTTTCGTATTCTAATTAAATTTTATTGTTTTTAATATTTCAATATACATCTCGAAACAAGATGAATAAAATTTAAAATGTTTTTTACTTTTGATAGGCCACTTATAGCGCTATTGACGTATAATTAAAGAAATTGCTTGTCATTTTCAGCTATGCAAGTTTTTGGAGGATTTTTCATCTTCTATCTAATACTGTTGATTATTTGCGCCTTATTATTGGTTTACGGCGTAAGAAAAATAGTACGTGGATGGTTATTGCCATGGCTTATTATGTGGTTCATCGTCTGCCTGTTTCAATTCGTCTTCGGATTGTGGCTTTTAGGCGGCTACTATATCTATGTGAGTTTTTTTCTTATTTTGACGATGATTCTTTAATCGTACGATAAGTAATCATATCGTTTCTTTATGTTTTTCCTTCAGTTGGACTCCGTGTTTGCGACATTATGCCTCTGGCTTTGGATGTCTTACAACGTGAGTGCATTCTATTTATTTTGACATTATCGGTTAAACATTACTGGTCTAATTGGTTATAACGCTCATGTTTTTTTGCAGATATATTGTTGGCTGGTTGTTTTTTCAATGTACAAAATATTCGCAAAAATGCAATCTCCCAACATAGAACTTTTATGGCCTTGAAGAAGAGTACAACAATACCCGTACGTAAATAATACGTACGTATACAATAATTGTCACCAAAGTAAGGGAGAATCTCTATTTAAATTTACTCACAAAAACCTATTAGGAAAAAGAACACGTAAACTTGTTGAAGATAATTGAAATGCAGAGTTATAGAGGCATTTTCATATCTATAACTTTGTTAAAAATCTTAATGAACGCTTAAAAAGACAAGCTTCGCCTTTTCATTGCTTCTTATATATTTTTATAATTTTTGTTTTATAATTTTTACAATATACTTTTAGCATGATACCAATCATGGCATCAATCATGATATCATAAAAATAACATTTTAAATCACAAAAGTAATTTTAGACCGCGTAGATTGTAACACAATTGATTTTATATGAATTTCAATTAATGTTAACAATATCATAGTAGTTTTTTATTTAAATATCAATAATATATGCAATTTAATTGATGAAAATTTAATTAATAGATTTTTATTTAACGAAGACTGAAGGAGAGACCTTTTATAATATCCGTCCAAATCGCTGTAAGCTAATAGTTATACATGAAATTCAGAATCTCATTTACTAAACAAATCAAAATAATGACTATAACATCACATTAATTGAAAATTCGTGTCAGATCTTTTTATATAAGACCGCCGTTATTTTGATAATATTTTATAAATATTATACAATTTTTCTACGAGCTTTTTCATGTTAATCAAATATTATATATACATGATTAATTGATGTATGGAAAAATAAACATCTATTTATATTATATATGGGTTTCAAAATAAAAAAATTTTTTTGTTAAATCCTACAATACAAATAAAATAATTCCATATATTATCTTTTTTCCCTACTCCGTGAAATGCTTTATGTTTGTTCAAAATATAATAATATTTAAGTAACAATCTTTAACTGTAAATATATACGTTTAACGCAAAGTTTTATTCTGGCAGAATGTTTATAAAAAAGATAGTAAATAAATTTTGCATTTAATTTTATATTCCCACATTGCCCACGTTATATGCAGAGTATATGCAGAGTATATGCAGAGTATATGCATAGATGGCATAACGATTCACTTTATTCAAGCAAAAAGAATTTATCTACAGAAGATACGACACGCTAGTTTTGAACAAAAATTTAAAAAATTTTACAATTTTGTAATAATTAATATTTATGTATAATATTATATTCTTAGTGTATTTTTGTATTATCTTTTTAAATTATTTGCATATAATGTTTTGTTGTTATATAAGAAAAGATTATCATACACATATTAGATACAATTTTGACCAAGTATGAAAATTATTGCAAATTATAACGAACAATATTAAATAAGATTTATAATTTAAAATAATGTTACTAATAACATATGAAATGATTAGTTTCATTCATTAATAATATGTAAAATTTATACCATGTTACTGCATTGTAAAAAGATTCAATGCAAAATTTGTTTAGTTGTAAGTTTACTTGCGATGTGTCTACACATTGTGCGACTAAGAGGTTTCAATGCATGCGTACTCGTGCGTATCTGCGCGTTCGCAGCACGTGCAAAGCTTGAAATCGTATATCATTTTCTAAATATGGAATTCAATGCAAATATCATCTATCGCGGGATTAATTTACGAGCGATGGGGCGAAAACGCGATGCGCGATGTCTTTGCGAGAAACCAGGCGCTTTCTATAAGCGACCCAAGATCTGTTGTTCCTGTTTCAGTGATTAATGACAACGCGAGAAATCCTCCCTCGTGGGACCACCGGGTTTGCGCGCGAGCCCAACTGTCGAAGGCGATATTAATGGATTCGTCCTAGTAAAACGTAGTTTCGTATCTTGCATCCAATTAGCGACGCCGCCTGTCGTGAGCGGAGAGAGCGCGGGGACTTGACAAATTCTCGCGAAATAACGGCGCACGTTCGCGGATTAACGACGCGCATGTCTGTATCATCGCCCGTGGCGGCGTTTGAAACATAATTAAGCAGATATTTCGTAGTGATAGCAGTTACCGTTTGTCTTTGCTTCGAATGTACTTCGAATAGGCTGTTTCGTGTATTCTTTACACTTCTAAGCAATGAGTAAGATAAAGAATATTTTCATTATCTTATCTGTTGCTCTTTCAGTTTAAATTGATAAGCATGAAATTAAAAATTAATCTTAATTTAAATTATAACACATATTAGAAAATATTTTTATTCAAGTATTAGGTGTCGAAATAAGTTAAATAAAACCGAGATTACTTTTATTATCAACAATAATGAAGAATATTTTCATGATTGAGCTTTTTTAATAAAGTTTTGATTCTATCCAAATCAGAAAGAATGTATTTCACACCTAATACATTGAAAACTTTAAATAATTTTTTTTCTAATATTTTTATTACACATTTATTTTAATATATTCGGGCATATCTTGTACTTGTACTTTACTTTCGATTAATAGAAGCTCTATTTTTACAGAAGATAAGATTCACAGCTATTGCACTGCAGGTAGTGTTTTCTGCAGTTGCAGTCTTTCCTTTACCGATAGCTCTACATACGCATACACGTGCATTGAATTGCAGGCGGCCTAGAAGTGCTGATAAAACTGATATCGCGTATAACGCATCCATAAACGGTGTGTAAAAGTATGAATGGGACATTCTTCTTGTACTGATAATAGTGCGAAAGGAAAACCTTGTTATACAGACTCATTCAAAACACGCAGTCTAAAAGTACTATTCGCAATACACGTTTTTACTTCATTATGTCCATATTTCCCGCATTTAAATTCTTTTTATAACTTTATTTTTGTATGAAAAGTATTGCATATTATTTATGCGAATAAAATTGAGTATGCCGTATTCACATACCTTTCCAGTTACTTTTCATCTTGAATTAAGGACAATAACAATGACATGAATTTGAGCATTCGCGTGATTTGCATACGATAAAAGTTCGCAGACTGAGAAAGTGACAGCGTAAAAGAATCGGCACGAGCGACGACAGAGCGTACTTGCCGTCGTACGACGGCAAAGTCAGACGAGTCAACGGCCCTAAACGTCAAGCGGAAAGGGCGGAAACGGCGGGCCGCGCATAAATAAGCGGTTGGAAACCACAATGCGTTTGCGGAGACATCGCGTGTGGGCAGCGGCCGCGGTGTCGTACCGGCCACCCGACCTGAAAATCAATGTGAAACAATTTGGCTGACGGCATCTCGCGTGACATGCCGTAAATCTCCCGAACGTCGATGATCTTTGCAGATATTTTGTCTCCGGCGTGCCGCCGTAGAATGTAACATTACACTTCGACAAGAGACGAGTTTGTCAAAGTAAATTGAAATTCTAAATCATGGAACATGCATAACATGCCGTAAGGTATAAGATACAATAAATAATGAAAAAGAATCAAATAATCATATAATAATATTCTTCGAGCTAGCAGTAATGATAATTAAACGATACTCACGAAAGCAAAACCATAAAACCAAGAAATAAATCTGTTATCCTTTCTAAAGATAATAAGATTATGATATATTATATTATTACTGAAATATCATAATTATTTTTGCTCGTCGAAAATTTAATTCAATTTCCACTACAACATTAGAACAATTACTTCCGTAATAAATTTATTGCCACGGTATAATAAGAGTTAATGGTTATCATAATAACCATAATAATCGTTATCGTAAAATAGATTTATTACCATAATCTCTCTTACTTTCGTGTAACTACAATATTTAAAGATGCTTAGGTTTAATGCGATTCTCTCATATATCTCTGTAGTTTCGTGATTAACAATAATTACGCCCGCAAGTGCCGTTTAAGGACATTGCGAACTTTCGACTTTCCCTTCCCTTCGTCTGCCAATTATAATCGCCGCGTTTGGATGAGTCTTAACGTCTTCGGAGCATTTCACAAGTTGTTGTCCACCGCTCGTTAAGCCGGTTTCACGATTTACGATTCCGCCGAGCGAAATGCGAATAATCAAGAAAGAGACAGCAATGGCAGAGGAGGTATCGCGATGCCTTGAGAGAAAACGGGAGGAGAACGAATTAAAGGAAGCGGAATCACTCGTAATGACTGTAAGTACCTCGTGCTGCATCCATGGCAAGCATTATGGTTTCATAAAAGATCACGATGCTTACTCCCGTCAAGTTTATGCAGCGTCCGACTTGTTCTCCGTAAAATGGAGATTAATCTTTTGCCACTCGTGTTAATCCGCGACGAATTTCAATGGCTCGCTTTGACTTCTTGTGTGCTCACGCTTTATCGTTTTCATGAATGAGAAGCGACGATGAGCATCCAGATAAGCTATCAAGCTGTTGGATATCAATCTGCGTTGAGTTGTTTTGCAAGTCGTAATCTTACGATACGTCGTTTCGATTGCTTCAGTGATTCTCAATTCATTATTTTCCAGAAACTTGTAGATTTCGCAGACGTATGTACAATAAACATTCGTTCCTAATCTTTAAATTTGAATTTTTGGGTATTTTTAAATCAATCTTATCGCTACAATATATAAGTAGAAAAGAATTGTGGCGATATCGGTCAATTCACGCATGATTTACACTTGTTCGAAGCACTTTTATTCGATGCGTGAAATTGAAATCTCGATGGAGTTCAATGTTTATCCTTCAATCTTCTTCGGAAAAAATAACACCCTCGCTCGGTGGCTCCGATTTCATCTCGACGTGGGCTCATCAGAATACGCCGAAGAGAAGATGGATACTTTTTAAGAAAACACTTAAGTTACGGTCTGCCCCGCATCAGGTTTGAGACGCCCCGAGGTCGAGCGATAACCATTCGAAGAGATATGTATTAAGTAAACCTCTTCGAGCGATCCCTCCCCAGTCGAGTCGAAGTGCATTCGATCTATTCACGCATATTTTCAATCCTTATGTTTTATTATTCACAGCAGCACGTAGGAAAACTCCTCTACCTGAGTTTCTCGCATCGGAGAGCTTCTTTCAGCCTTTGTTATTGATCCTTCGTATCGTATGGCGAATCGTTTCCTTCCGAGCTAAACCTCGTAATTCCGCGCAAAGATAATAGATAAAAATAAAGATAATCTTTGCAAGAGTGTTTCGTATAATCAGTGAGTTCTTGATACTTTCATACGCGATGGAAACGAAGTGAATGGCAATTTGCGCGTTTAATCAATTTTCGGTGAATTCACGCGAAAGAATCGAATTTCGTATGACGCAACCGAGAAACGAGATTTCTCGGGGAATCGACGGAGATTTTTATCGCGGCGGCGCGTATGCAAAGAGGCAAAGAGACGGTCTCATAACGTATGTATCTCGCTTTCTATCGGGGCCCGCGGAACCATATTAGTGCATCTTGCATTGCACAAACCGCAATGGCCGGTTGCGGCTTGGCTCCATATTAGCAACGCGAGTGCTTCATTGATAGTAGCAACATATATTTGCACAGTATGCGCTCGCGTATGCGGCATTTCTCGTCTTGCATATGCCTATTGTATGAATGGCACGGTTAGTCCTCTTTTTTACCTTACTGAGACACAAATTACCTAGTGAATTATAATACTTGGAGATAACTCTCTGTTTTATAGGCAATATTTCAATCTTAATTAAAGTAAAATCGGCACTAGAAATTCCAATTAATTGTGACTTTAAAATCGCGCAAGATTATTTTGCTAATTGAAATAATTTTATACAGATTAGAAAACAGTTTTTAAAAATTTATTATGTAAAAAATTATTAGGAAGGAATTTTCATCGAAAATATTAAAGTTAAAAATAGTTATTTTCTTAAACAGCAACTACACTAGGACACTATATTTTGCATTTTTGGGGATATTTATTAATGCCGCTCAATTGCACAAAGACGATGTAATTCTGTCGAAAAACTGGACAAAAATCCTGCCGTGCTGTATCCTTTGTGAACGATCCGCGATCGTAGATCATGTCTCGTGCGAACCTCCGCGCCGCGGGTTATTTGTAATTGTTAGAAGCGCATTGTAACGAGTGCCTGAGTTATTGGACGTCGCAAGAGATATTGTGTCCTCCTTGAACCTCCTGTCACGTCACGGCCACGGCGCATACTTTGTATCTCAGCCGTTATACTTGCGAGCTGCTCTCGGGCGACGAGGAAGCGTCGCGATCCTCGACCGACTTAAACCGCATTTTCTCGCTACATCACGAATCCCACGGTTTCTATAACAAGTTTCGCGGTATATTTTCAAGTTCTTTATATCTCAATTAATAGCCCAGCAACAGGGCAAGAGAATAAATTAAAAGGTAATCAGATGTTAAATTAAGACTTTATTTAATGAATAGCTCATGAATTATTTCATTTCCTCTCCTGGTAGCCAGGAAATAATTAATAAATATGTCCAATTAATATATACATCTTCCATTAGAAATACTTATATCGAATTAATATACATCCTCCATTAGCTACAATTTTATCCCGACAGATAATAATTAATAAAGAAATAAGTTACTTTTGCATATCTCTCTAAACAAAACACATTACCGCAGTAATAGTTACAGCAATTCTCGTAAGGATTAATAAGGCTAAATAAGATTTAAACTCTGTCTCTGTATAATTCCGCCATATAAGGCGAGAGAATCGGGTAAGTCTCAGTTAACTTCAATTAATGTTTACGGTAACGGCTTTTAAGGCTCCCGTGGAAGTCTAAATCTGCCGCTGAATGCATGTTCTATATCTTTTTGCAGTTCTAATACTCCCATAAAATTTCACACAGAACAACGAGACTTAAAGCGAAACCTAAAGAGACCGTGTGCAGTTCTCGGAGAGGTTTCTCTCTCGCATCCGGTCGCGTGTCGCAGATCCGCGTCGCCTTCATGGCATCGAATTAATTTTCATGGATTTCCGCGGGGCGAACGAGACAGGCTCGCGCCGCGAACACGAACCGTTCCCGACGCTCTCCCTTCTGAGGAAGGGAATTAATTGGACGCGGCTGCAGCTTTACGACTGTCACTATTATACGGCCTTTACGGGCGACTTAAAGCGCCGTACGAGATAGTTGACGATTAATGCGATCGCGTCCGTTCGCTCGCTGGAGTTCACCGGCGCGTGTTTCACACGCGGGACCTCGGCTGGACGACGTTAATTGCGCTATCAAGTAACGCGAGGCGGCCGCGTACCGTCCGCGATAATTGTGTCCAACTCTGATCGCCTCAATTGGGACGAATTGTCGTTTTTTTTTTTTCGTCGTCTCGTCTGTGCGCGCCCGACATGTATATACGCATTTCACTCAAATGTATCATTGCTAAATCAATAAAATAAATTAAATCGCTGATGAGTATTCCGGAAGTCATAAAAACAGCTTTTGTATAAAGACAAAATGGAAAGGTAGACTTTTAAAATTCTTCAGAGAGAAAAGTATGTTTCATATCACAATGTGCGTAATATATAATTGACATAAAATAAATTCTTTTTAAAATTAAGATCACGCATCTAATTATTCCAACGTACACAAATATATTTCTAATTTATAAAAGTTGCACATTCTTTGACAATTTACTGTTACTGTAAGTAGTCATTCAACACTCTTTTTGTCATGCAAAAAAAAGTAAATATCTAAATTGAGTTGTTTTATGTTAAACGCGTGAGTCATTCAAGCAGTGACCGTGATGCGAAACATTTACTTTGTCGCAAACAACGTTGTGATAAACGTAGTTCCTGCTACGCGTTTTCAACCCGCAAATAGGTCGACAGTGTCCAATTTCGCATTACGCAAAGCTGACACCGAGCACGTCCGTTCAGTTCTCCATCTACACCTGGACATCGTAATGCAAGCGCCCGCAAGGACGAATCTAAATTACTGCTCTCGCAATTAATACCGTGTCATGGTCGCCGTACATAAATAGAAGATACAGACATACAGACTGTCGCTCGTAAACTGCAAATTGCGGCGAGCGTAAATGTAAATCGATAACAATTCTGCGGGTTGCCGTAACTCGAACACACGGCGGTGCGATGATCGCTTTCGATTGCGCAATGCTGATCGATGCGCAAAGTTGCTGCAGATCATATCGCTACGGCTTATTTATCCCTCTCGTCGGAATCGAGTGCGAGGCAAATAAATTAATTGAGCCGGCCTTTAATTCCGAGCGGCGGATTAATTGGAGAAATGCTCGCATTGGTCGCGTCGTCGGTGGTGCATTTATTATTCGTGCGAGAAACTCTTTCCCACGATCAGGACAGCTTTTCCTCCCGTTATCTTGCGAAAGATTCGGAGATTCCGCCGATCCACTCTTGAGAGAACCCGGATGCTCGTGAGATCAAAGGATGTGAGGAACGCGGCGCGCGGCGACGCAGTATTAATACCTAAATCTCTATTATTATTGAAATCATTCGGACCCCGAGGGTGTCACGGTGCATTAAAGCTACTACGTTTGTTGCTGGTGTGCTATTATATACCGGGTGTATGCGAATGAAGAATTATTGAGGCGTATGTGTGTGGTCCGTGGCAGATAAAAGAGGATCGATCTTGATCATTATTAAATGTAATATTGAATTACTATGGTTAATTTGCAAAATACTTATTACGGTGCGATTTTACACCCTATTTTATGGCCACAATTTTACACCCGATAAATAAATGGCACTATAATTTGTATGGATTTATTGGAAAGCAATTTGTTTTTTGAAATTTAACATTTTCATATATTGAAATTTGAATTCCATACCTAATTCTGACAGAGACAATTACATTTACAAACTATTGTCACCTCACTTCCTTCGAAATGTAATATAACAATAATTATGCGATTAAAAAAATATTAATGATTCTGAGAAAAAAAACTTTTGCGTAAAATCTTTTTACAAGATCGCGATTCCCGCGTAAACCACAAAATCCCGAGACGGACATGCCGACGAGAGCTCATAAAAGTCGTGGATCTCCCACGCGAGTGGATTTCCCGAGAGAGATCGCACGGAGCGACGCTGGTAGAGCGGATTATGGAGTTTACGTGTCGTATTATCATAGACAGTGCAATGTCACGAGCGCCTCGTCTCGTGTATGGGGCCTTAGGAGCGGCCGGGGCCGATCTCCTCGTATAATGCGCCGATCCGTATTGCGAGATCGATGCGCAAGGCGCTGCAGCTGGCACACGTACCGCGTATGCACGTCGATGCCGGTACACGGACCCGTCCCTCGTAGGAATTAATCCCGATCGTGGTACGACGATCCGTCATTGGACGGACCGACGGACTTAGCTGCGCATACGACGAACATTCAGCAGATACGTTTCTATCGACGGATACGCTGGGAATCAGTAATATTTGTAACGCTGACAGAGACGAACTGCACAAATCCGTTACGGAAAGAAGAGAAACGAAAGCGAACGTGAGACTAAACGCGAAACGTGTATCCTTCACTTTCCAAAATTTGCAACTAAATGGAGAAAACGTGACTGGAAATTTGAATAAACCGCCTAAATCGTTTCCGAATGTTTTTCCTATCAACTTTTCATTTAAAATATGGCACGTTAAATTTTTCTATGATCTTTTGTATCGTGTAGATATTCTACAAATGTTACACGACACAATACATCACAATATCTAATGTCGTATCTTTTTCTAAACATTTTCTTTTCGTCAGACGAATTGATACGCGACTCAAGTTTCAAAGTTACAACACTTGCGATTTAAGAAAAGATTGGACTGTCGAAAAATATTAAATTTGCATCAGAATTTACCGTGACATCAAGTATTTTCGGATTATTTTCTCAATTATTTTCAATGTTATTTAAGTCAAATCACTTACGCATTAACATTAGTGCATCATTTAGAATTATCTAATATCGTTTGCCGCAATCACCGTTGCACGATGCTCGCGTACTAAGTGTAACGCGTAGCTAGTGCGATTAAACGAAATTGGACGCAAACATAATGATCGGCGGTACGCATTATCTTATCACGCGTGGTGCATCGCAACCGCAGAACGGCGGCTTTAATGACTGTCGGGAGCCTCCTTATCCGGTAAGAGGCGGGTGTACTCGTTTATTATTCCTAGCGGAAGACGAAACAAGGACGAGAGAAGGTAACGCGAGTATCACGTGCAAGGCGACCATAGCTTCTGCGCCGAGAGACGCCTCGAGCATTTCGGCGCGGAGCTCTCGAGAAGAAGAGCACGCTGTCCCGCTTCGTGGGAAGAAGGAATTGGGTTAATCCTACGAGCCGACGTTCTCCATTTCCGAGGGGGCAGTTGCGACGAACAAGGCGCGCACATTTGTCAAAGTCCACGGATTTCCGACGCGGATGAAGAACACGCTTCATGCAGACCGTCGCGGAAATAGATTACACGGCGGCGGCGTTTATCCGCAAAACGTAAGAATAAATAAAGTCTGCTGAGTGTGCCATTTGCGGTTTCTTAAGACGGCGTATGTTCTAAATTAAAGAGCCGCTTTTATCGCATTTATGACGCGTGAAATGAAGAAGAAAGCTTCGCGACGTATCCTAAATATAAAAACCTAATTGTTTATTAATTATTTCATTATAAAACCACGATGCATCTTATGTCGGGTAAAAGTTAAATTCTCACAATGACAACATGTACTTAAATAAATTAAATTCTTTTAGAGAAAAATGTGATGAAAGATTAATTCCGCGTGGCCAAAGGGGAAGAATGTGTAACGTGTAATATTAAGAATATAACGTGGACCGAGCCAAAGTATTACCGATTTCTTGCACTCGCCATAATGACGAATAAATTGCTACATATATGCAGCCTAGGATAACCTGTCGTGACAGCCGCAGGCTCCACGAAGTTCATTCGTTTTCATTTTAGCGCGGCGATCGATTTACGTTATTGCAATTTCCTCGTTCTTGAAAAAATTATTTAGCTTCGCGTAATTTCCGTTCGAAACAAATTTTTCATACGAGCCCCGAATAAAAAGGATCCTTATCGATTATCGCATATGAGCAATGTGCAAACCTTCGATAAACATTTCGCGAAAATTTCGTAAGAAATTGTACTACGCGTCAACGGATTCGTACTTGCAAAAATAAAAAGATACGTTCACCGCAATCGGCATTTCGCTCGAAAATGCACTCGTTACAAGGCGAAACGTTGAAGACTCTGTGCCACTCCTGTTAAGTGTTACTTCTCGAAGGATTGTTGCTGCAGTCAATTGTTGCCGCGCCAGTGCTTACGCACTCTCACCTGCATAACTTCGTATCGCGCGAAATTAAGCGCTTCAAGTACTATTGACTATTCGAGCGTGGCCGCGGCTTTCTCCGCCCATCGCCGACGTAATTCCAGGCTATTATGAATTGTTAACGTCGGGTGCCCCATCATTACGATTAGACGTTCGTGTCAAATCGCATAATACGCTCCATGCCACGGCGAGAGGCTCCGTGCGGCCACTTTGTACGCGAACCTAATAGCATGACGTAAGAAAGTAACAGTCCACGCGCGCGCGCGCGCTCGTCATTTTTCATTTTACATAAGCGCGAGCCCGTTAAGGCGGCGTTCCGCGATAATATCGTCGAGTAAACAGAGACCGCAGTTTGTTTGCAAATGTATGCTAAATGGAAAAGCCGTTCCGTCCGGCAAACAGTCACGGCGGGCGATCATAATCGGCCGTTTCGCGGAAATTCGTGCATTTCCCTAATAGAGCGATTTGCATAACTGCATAACAATATTTAGTACGACATAAGTGCGGTTAAACCGCATACATCTTAAGAAAGTTGAAAGGAATATTAAAGAGAGAAAGTTGCTAAATTTTTAAAGCATTAATATATCACAAAGATAACGGACAAGTAAGCTCGCAGCATCACAACGAATAAGTTTGGATCCGAACTATTCGTTTCGTGCAACGTGAAATAATTTCAGGGTTCTTTGATATCGCGGCTAAGTGTGCCATTATTACACACGCATTCCATTCAGACATATCTCCGCCGCTGCTCTGCTCCACTTTCTTTTATCACCGCATTCTTTTCTCCCTCCAAATTTAAGCTCTCTTTTATCGTCGTCCCCTTATCAGCGCAGGTTATCGCACGCCCGTTAAGAAGAGAGACAATAATTCACCCACGCTCTCGCCAACGGTCCAGGATTTGTCTAGCTGCATTCCCCCGCCTCCCCATTTGCCAAACGGAATAATCTCACCTCGGAGAAGCCCACGGGGCCTGCACTCAGGGATCACGCACAGGGGCTTTTGGCGCAGGCTACTTCGGCGCTGACGTCTCAATGCAGCCACCGAGTGGACCACCCAGCCGTGATACTTCCTACGACCGCCCAAACCAGAAATCTCCCAAAAAGACGAGATTGGACGAGGAGTGAAGGATCCCTTAAGCGCCGAAGAAGAGGAAAGATAAGGGAGCAGCTAGCTCAGAGAGAGATGTGACTAGAATTAAGTCAAAAATATTTGCATTTTGAATATTTAATTACCAGAAGTTATCAAGCAAAAACCATTCCAAATCTAATCATTAATTAATAAGTCTTAAGAAGCGTCTTAATGATTTTCTTTAGATATATGTGACGAAATATTAAATGTTATGCATAAAAAAATAATAAATAATTTTCCACAAAATACGTATTATTTATCTGTATGTATTATGTTATATTAAACGCGAATAATTTTTTAAAAACTGCTGTATTGTAAATACCTAAAGAATTTGGAAATTACAATAAAGTAGTATATTAATCTTGCAAAACAATTTCGTGTTCTCTGAATTAAAACTCATTACACTAATGTATATTAATTTTAGAAGTTATTTTTCATATTTGAGTTATGTTCTCAAGTGTAATTCATAAAAATTCGCCGAATTCTGATCCTAAAGTTAATGTGTTACAAATTGTCGGGCGCAGGTGCGCCGCTGCCACGCGGATTATCACGGAAGAGTTCGTTGCGTCGCCCCGAATTTGTCAGCAAATAAAAGCTTATGTTAATTCGAGCGGCGAACGAGAGCCAAACGAGATATTTCACTGGATTAATATTATGCTTACCGATCACGTCCGGAGTTTAACCTCCCGCGGACTTGATCTTTGAATTTAATGGGATTCACAAATCAAAAATACATTTGTTGTATTCGCGTGAATGAAACGAAATTTTGAATACATTGTAAATATTATTAATATTTGGAAGATATATTATGCGTAATTGTATTCGAATTCTCATGTAAAAACTCGTCATAAATCTTAACCGAAAGTGCAAACTCAAACTGAGAAACTTTTTATAGCAGTTTCTAAATTAAACCTGAATTTTTATGATAAAATTATAGATCTAATGTTGACAACAAAATTTCTTTAATTTTATTTTAATTTATGTATCTTAAAGTTATTACCGTTCACGTGCAATCCCTGATTCTATATAAGAATAAAATAGCGCTAATACGAACATAAATCGAACACAAAGATCGGATTTAAAAATTTCTTATTGGAATCAGAATCTTGACCAAAACTTACTATAAAACTTCTATCGAAAGGTAACTGGTTAAAATCGAGGTTGAATCTGTAAAGATTTAGAGCCTTCTCATTTACGTGATCTTAATCCGCGCAAGTCCGGCTCTGAAAACGATCCTACCGTCGAGCTTCAGCGCATCCCGTACCAGTGGAATCGAATTATAGCATTCCGAGAGCATTTAATTCGGAAACACGTGTGATTTATAATCCGACAGCAGGGTCCGGCTGATCTGACGATCGTCATCGGTATCCGCGGAATGCCGATCGCCGAAAGTGAACCGGGCACCCTGATCTGAGTTTACGAGGTACACCTGCAGTTAACGACCGCGCGCGTGCACGGCGATTTTCTTGCCAATCAGCATGCCATCCGTAATTGCTTTACGCTCACGCAATATTGATGAGAAAAAAATACGGACTCTTCCGAAATTGTATTATATAAACTTTTGTGAAATTAGCACCTCGTTTGTAAAATTTCGATATACATAATTGATAGAGAACTCTGACTCTTCTCTAAAGAATTATGGAAAGCGTTCTTAATATTCTAATGAAGTTAACTTTTATTATCTAAAATCGAATTTAAAAATTTGACAGATAAATCATCGATTATAAGAAAATTAACAGAGCTAATTATACTTATCACAATTTTAATAGATTTACAATAAAATAATGTTTCATTTAAGTAATATCTGGCTTGCACATATTTCAAACGTTCACTTCTCTTTTCGAGTTCCTTATAATTATACTCAATTTCATTCTTTTTTTTTTTTATTTTTATACCAACTGAACAGAATTTTACCTGAACGAAATGCGTACAAAATTTGTATTTTAACAAACACGTCAGATTGAATAATGTTACACATCGTACGGATAAGATCCGACCTTCACAACGAAATGGTTCACACAGCGTGCTTTTAGCGGACTTAATACCGTACACGGCTAAGAGTCGAGCGACCTAATGGATCACGCATAATGCACTGTAATTAACTACTCCGGGACGAGAAACGAAGGCAGATTGACGTCGGTGAATCTACAGTGAGCCCCCGAAGTTTATATAACACTGGTTCTTTATGATGCAGACGAGCTTGCTCGAGTGCCTCGTAATGGCCGACACGACTGTCTTCTCCACGGCCTCTCGCTTAAGTTACACTCTGTAACCGACTCCGATTTCCATTGTGACACTCTTTAAGCATACGGCCGTCGCACTGACGTGCACTGGCTCCGTGGACACACAAGCATAAAGAAATATTTTGAAAATGCTCGTCGCTCCCTCGACTTATTCACGCCTGTCGCGAGGACAATAGCGGAACGATTAGCGGCACGTATACCGCAATGACGCCAGGCGGCTTCAGTGATGCGACTTCAACTTTGGACGCCACAATGACAAAGATCTTTATTAAAAAACAATTAAAGTTACGTCAACGTAATTAGAGAGGAAGGCAAACACGAAGAGAATACGTCATATTCTTGCGAAAGCTAAGAAACGCTTTGTAGAAAGCTACTATATTATTTTTAATCATTAGTTTAGCGAAGAATTAGTAACATTCTAATAAAGACATTAATCTGCTATAAAATGTGCCTTTACATACATTTGCGAGCATTGATAAGATTTGATTGGAAGTTTGCTATGCATATTTCCTCGAGACACTATAATCAAGATTTATATCTAATGCAGATTAGTGTAGAGTTAGGAACGCCGCGGGTACGATAAATAATAATATCCTGCGCATATTATCTAATGTTTTCTCTAAACTCTATGCGCAAGATGAATAGAACTGTGATTAAACGTGCACGTTGATATTTGCCGCCTGTTTATCTAAATTACGCACCAGGTGAAAGTTTAAATATTCCACACGTGGGTTATGATGCATAGACGTCCGACGCTGGATTAAGATGAGACGCCCGTGCTTTTCTCGGTCACACGCTCGGCGCGATTCAACAAGCGCCGAAACATCAATCCCGCTGCTCGGCCGCTTACGAAATCGCGTCGCGCGGAACACGCAAGATCGTCGAATCAACGAAGAGGCACCGTTAGACAGTTCATTTAATCCTACGCGCGTCATACGGAAATACATCGTAATTAACTGCTCGCAACGAGGTGCAAGCCGGGATTGACTGACGTCGACGATCCGGCCGCGGGATACATGAGTTTATGTAACCGGCACGTTTATATCGCGCGCCGACGAGCTCCCCGACTGGAATTTAACCCGCACATGACGTAATATTTATGGGATGCTTTTTTTCCCTCCGACAGGAAGTTTCTCCTCGTTTAATCATCTTCGCCGGACTAATCACGCGGGACAGAGTGCAACGCGGTACGCATCTGAATAATAATATGCTAGCTACTAACCGCACGTTTATTATGAATTATTATAGCGCCTCCCGGGCAAGAAAATATATGGGTATATTATTATTTTCTTGAAAGAGCGATTGTACGTGCGTGAATATTGAAGCGCGAGTACATGTGATTAAATAAAAAAAAGTATTTGGCAAAGTATTTTTTTTTCTTTTGTTTCTTGCTTGTAATCCGTTCTTCGAATGTGATTTCGGTTCAAATAAAATGTTGGATAAACGTTTACAAAAAAGTTAAAAAAATAATTCGATGCGATACTGATTCTTGACGTGGAAAAAGATGAAACGTCACCTATATATAATATTCGCAGTTAGGTCGCGAAAAAGAGCACTACTTGTCGCAGTGCTTCCTCAGCGTCTAGTTACGTTAATACCCAAGCAGGATGCGCATAATGATGCGTTACACCATCCTGATTAACGAGCGTCGACGGTGCGAACCCGTCGTTGCCGGTGTGTTGTTACGCGTTGGCGGAGTCGACGACCAGCTCGATCATGGAAACACGTCCGCGCCGTCCCCATGATTCAGCGGCCGGTCACGCCGAATGACATTGTTATGCAGCGTTTGCATCGGGGCGAAGGAGGCCGCGAGATGGTGGGGGCCCTACAAAGACGCGAGAGGCTGGCGAGGCCATTGTGCGTAAGAGTGCAACGGCGCAAGCCAATGTATTATCTCACGCAATGGGACACTGACACCCCGTTTGCGGTCTCTCCTGCGGCGTAAAGAGCCACACAAAGCGACACAGAGAGCTGGCGGACGAGCAGCGACGGGAAACTGATAAGCCGCGACACGAGATTACGTCGCTGAGACGTGTCGTAACGCCGTGAATACAAATAGACTCTCAATTCCATTGTCTAGGAATTCCTTAATTGGAACACTCGATGAATGCGAGAAAACTCAAGTGGAAAAATAAGCTTAATATCAGTGATTTCAGAACAATTTTGTTCCTCCTCCTTCAGAAAAATATGCTAGTTACAGGAATAACATTCATGATCACGTGACATCCAGAGTATTCTAGATTTTCAATATTTTTCTCAGCTATTAATTACACGACTAATTTGGAATTTACTTTTTTCTTTGTCGATAAGTCAATGGACTTATTTTCACATTGTAATAAGCATTTGTAAGCTATATTTGACGCGTTTTGCTGATATTTTGACTGAAATTTTGCTTAATAAAGTGCGATTTCACGAAATCGGAGTAGTTTGTGACCGACGATGAGGAGAAATCATCTCCATTAATATTTTGATTGTTGCAAATATAATACAGAACTCGGAATCGAGTCCAGATGCTTCACAATATTTAAATCAAAATTATCTAGCTCTCACACTCTATCAACTCTATCCGACTTACAAGTTGTTGTATTCAAGTTAAAATTTTGTTAACAAGTTTATAAATTAGTTGAATGAATCGCTAGATTGTTTGGGCAAAAGTTCAATATTGAGTTTACAGACGATATTTCGTGCTGGAAATATAAGACAAGTGAACTTATGCATCTCTCGGTCGGACATCCATAACGACGGAAGGAAACGCGATTACGTTGACGACGGACGAAAACTCGTTTCCCCCGCATTACCATTCACGTCCGAAATGCAGTCTCCCACCGTGCAGCGGTATCGTTTGATGTGCTCGGTATTCCTGCCGCATCTTTCTCTTCTGCTGCTTGCCACACATTTCTCTTTCCTTTTCGTTCCTTTTCTCCTTGTTTACTCTTCTCCGCTTACTCCGCCACTCTCTCTCCTTCTTTATCTTGACAATATCTAAGAGTGGTTTTCGTCCATCCCTTTCTTTTTATATTAAAGTGAAGAAGAAAAAATAAAACAACTGACAACTGGATAAACATCCCAAAATAAAATTAGGTTTTAAAGACGCTTGATATTAAACACAAAAAGGTATGAATTATTATTTTCCTATGGTTTCAATTATGTCGAATGCCGAATATAATCATGATTTAAAAAATTTTTCTGTTCGTACATTTTCTTTCTCTTCTTCGTTCTTTGTATTCTCAATATGATTGTTTTTGTCTTGTTTGTATGTTTCCCACAATCGCCACGCACGCAGATCCATTAAGCTAAAGCGGAAGGACATTGGAGTGGGACAGCGCTTTAAGGGCCCGGTGGCACGAGTCAAGTGGTCTCCTCGTTGTCGCAATTATCGCGGAAACGAAACGACGACGTCGGCCAACAATGCGACAAATACTGCGCAAACAGCCATACAAAAAGCGAGAAGAAAAATGCGCGGGAGAAGAAAGAGCAGAAGAAACGTAGAGAATATATGCGCCTATTACGAAAATTAATGAAAGGAATTTGCGTTAAGCAAGCGATTGTCACACAACGTTTCCTATTAAAAATGAATAGAAGACAAATATATTCTTGATGTATACTTGAGATGGATAATTGTGCGATGTTAATTATTCCATTCAGAAAGTTCTTTCTGTCCGTAAAAATGTTGAAATATAACTGAGACAAATATGCAAAACTGAGAATTTTAAGATTGTCCCAAAAAAAATCAACGCGACGTGTTGCTTACAGTTCGCCATTATTTTTGTGACAAGTATGAGAGGAGCGGCCAAAGTAAAGAGAGCCATATTAAAAAGCATGGGGGGTCTGACACCGCCTCTGGCCCTCCGTTGGTCGAGGATTCCTCTTTGTATGTGAATCGCGTCTGGTCCCTTCATTAGAATAATTGCGTACCGTGAGATGATTAAGTGCTCCTTCCACACGCTTAGATGTTACACATATACACGACAACAAATCTCCTTTCATATTCTGCGAATATCTCGCGGATGTCCTTTCGACGTCTTTTTTCTTGCAACGCTTGCTTTCGGGAGCATATAAATTTAGGTCAGAATCCAAGACTGGAAAATCGAAGGTTAAGGACTTTTTACACGGTCCATATGATCGGATGGCAGTGTTCTGTTAAGGTGCGTTTATTGTTAGAATTTCGCGTCCTCAAAAGACTTAATGTCTTGTAAAATTTTTTATATTTGTAAATTATTTCAGTATGTCGACATGTAATTCTTAATTTTTAATCCAGAAGTCTTCAATAATGTTGCGCAACAGGAATCATTATGCACAATTGTTCTGTAAGATTCTACGAAATAATGTCAATTACGAAGCAGCAAATCCTTTTCGAAGAATGCGTCTTCTCACTTCCGTTTTTAATCTCTCTTCTCTTAATCCTTTCGTCTCTCTTCGCTCACTCGTCCAGGGCAAATGTCACTTCTCACACATACTCAAACCAGCAGGACCATTGTTTGTTAATGTTCCTTCAAGTTCTTTTCTTTTCTTTCCTCTCCTCTTCTCTTCATCGAGAGATACATGGCTTCGTGTGTGGCGATTTTTCTCGACGAAGTGGTTCATTGTTGAATGAATGTTGGTATTCTCGGCAACCGGCGCTCGGTTCAGGGCTTCTTCGCATGCCGACCAATTTACCGGCCGACAAATACCGTCTTTATAGTCTCTCGCGTGATCGTGAAAAAAAAACGAGAATCATGGATACGCGTCGCGTCGCGTTGGAAATCGAGCCGATGCAACGTTACAGCAAAACTGCTGAATGACAAAATAATTATAGCGCTTACGGCTATGTATAGTAGTAGTAAAAAATTTTGCAATTTTCCAATTGCATATAAAATAGTTTTGCATAAAGCATTAAAATTAATCTAAATTTGAGTCACATCTAAAAAGTTGTTGCAAAACAAATATTATAATATAATTTATACATATAAAAAATACAATTTTAGAAAATTATTTTATATTTTTGTTCAAATTTCAGTTAAACTTTGCTAAAATTTTATCTAATCAATTGTCTCGCCGAGCTTAATAAATTTTTCCTGAATTTCTCCAAATTTTTACAGGAAAAAAACACCCCAAGAGGCAATTTTCAATACACTAGTTAGTCAATCGTGAAATAATTTCACGCTTTAACGCGCAGTCTCTTTCATGAATCACGTTCGATTGGGACTCGCAGATGAAATAATTACATCGCGTTATCGTCCGTCGAAACGTTCCCGCTTCAGCGGACGCGAAACGGTTTGTCACCCGCGGTGAGTTAATGCAGTCGATCGCACTGAAATCGTGCTCTTTATGATCTCTTATACGACACGAGCGACGCTTGTGAGAGCTAGCGTTCAGAACGACGAGAAAGGTGGTCTCTATTCGTTGCGGAAACAAATGTGCTTGCTGTTTCCTCATCGATCGACATTACGCCGGATAGACGTCGGCAAACAAAGTACCTATATATCAAGTTATACATATAAAAGCGTATCGATCGACCACCCTCCGTGGAAAATAACAGCTTCTCACGCGCCAGAAACTCACATCGCTAGATTTAAAGCTGTCTAGATATCGCACGCGCAGCGTCTACCGTGTTTAATTTTATCGGCGCGTGAACTCTTTATCGGGCTATTTGGTCGTAAGTTTTCACTTACCTTATATTCTATCACGAGCGTTATGCGGCATCCCGCATGAGTGATTGTACAATATATCTTCGCAATTGCAATTAGGTTGCTCATCTCTGCTTGGTGGGAGGTAAGTATATTCCAGTCTCTCTGCAATAAAAATATTCGTCTGTTAAGATACTTTAACAATATATAAAAAATAAATACTTTCATGTTTATAAAAAAATTTAATTTTTAAATTATTAATATAAATATTAAATATATAAAGGTTGACATTTTTCTTCAATTTTGTTGTTAATAAAAATTATATTTATGAAAGTATAAATCGTTTGGAATGTGTCAGAAAGTATTTCTTGATATTTTATAGCGCAAACACTTGGATGTATAAATGTTTCTCTCGTCACGATTTATTCAGTTTATATCTATAAATATTTTGTTGGTGACGCTAGATTTCTAATACCATCTTATGGTTAGAGTCATTTCTCATCTGTTCACATCGTCTCTCGGAGGAGTGAAACTCATTGCCACGTTCAGCGCTAAATCTGTCATACGGGCAACGTAACGTGTCCCGTTTTGCAGTGAACTATGAATCTGGGCCTCGCATAGATCTAGTTGATCGCATATGGAAGCACAATCACCTTCATGCAGGGAGTGTCCAATCGAAGCATCGAGATAGTTTCTCGTGTCTTCGTGGGAAGCTCAACGTTTTATATACAGCCGACACTAAAATCACGATCTTTAAAGTTCTTTACGCGCAGTATATGTCCGTATTAAGGTCCGGGTTCATAACCAGGTGGTCTTGGTGCGTCGTTGGAATAAGTCTAAGTTGTTACGAAAGTGCCCTCACACGAGAAAGAGGTCGGTATGAAAACAAATCATACTAATGTGAAATTTCAGCTTCAAGTGCTCAATTGCTAAGAGAACTCGAATAAAATAAATTTATTCAAAAATATTTTTGCCAATTTTTAAATTTACAATTTAAAGTATGAGACATTATGCAAAACAGAAGAAAATATGTTTCCAATTAACGCTTTGGTTATTTGCTTCTGCTCGAAACATTAAAAAATTATTAACTGCAGATTAATTCCAAGAAGTCACACACATTCCTGATTACATTCTTGCAACCAGTTACAAACTGGTTCATAACGCACTGACATCGAATAAGATGTTTGTGCTGGTCTTTACGATTTCGTACTGTGATCTCCTGATAGAAATCAGGAAATGATCGCCGCGGGGCTGCCACGTGCGACGTCTCGTGACCGTTAAGTCTTTCCAGACTCGTCAGCAAACTCCAACACAAATCAGGACGATTTGAATAAACCTAAGATAATCCGTTAATTTCAACTAATCCGTTCGGTTTAACTTGATTTAAGAAAAACGGAAGTGTCTGCGATTACCGATTAATTGTCTGATCGTAACAAACGCGTTATTTCAATAACAAAAGACAATGTTAGATATTTCGCGGTATATCTGCCAATATTAAAAGTCTAACACGCCTATAATACTTCCTTCTTCAAGAGAATTGCAACAAAACATTTGCAGACTTACAAGTCGATTGCATTATGTTCTCATAATATGATTGCAAAATCACACAATCGCTCGTACTTTATTATCAAGTTAAATTAATACAAATAGAAAAAACGCGGTCTTTTTATACTTCCGATGTTCTTATTACTTCTGATGACTGCAACTTAAATCAAACTAAAGACTCAAATAACATTAACAAAAATATTTTATTCGAATTTAGACCTACATCTCCTGTGATCTTCTACATATTTTTCACGTTTATCTCCTTTTATAGCAGCGCGATTTACAATTGTCTGTCAGATTTTACAATTACAGGGCTTATGCATACAAGAATGACAAGTTAATTAAATTACAAAACGTAGAAAATTAATTGAGTTGCAGGAATTCAAACTGTGAAAAGTTTGCTCATTTCACTCTGAGAATTAATTTACCGATTTAATAAATCTCCAAATTTGCGCGAGGATATGAGTTATGGCGACAAGTAAAATGTGTGCTGCATACGCGACGGCAGTTCTATTAACGTGGCACAGAGAACAAAATTAGATCGGCTTCTTAGAAAGGACAGCCATTAAGGAAAGCTCGCGCTCTAGTCGTGGGAAGGTTAACGTTCCGTCGTCGTAGCGCCGTGACGAATCGCACAAAGTGTTTGCGACGAAATTGGTCTCAGAGCTGAAATCTCGTCTCGTCTGTAACCCCTACGGGCAAGTCCGCGCTTTCCTCCACCTCCTTCAGTTGCCCTTAAATTCATTTCGTAATTTCTCATCTCGTTTTTAACGCCTCGAGCATGCCGTATTTAAATCCGGAATTAATTGTCGGCCTTGAGCTCATACGCGCGTTTCGCCCATTAAAATTCGTACTCAAGAAGCTAGATTAATTAATCGCTCCGCCTTAATAGCTCTCCCTTGATTGAGCACCGTGGACAAACTTCGGCCGATCGATTTCCGCGAACGACAAATGAAGCGCATAATAAAGCTCTCGATCATTGCGGCCGCCGTCGTTTCTCTCTTCGCGAACTTACAATTTGCATCTTCACAGCTTCGCACCTTCGGATCGCTTAAAGCCGCTGTAGATCTTGCGACCGCTTGCTCGGAGGCATTTAAACGAAACCCTGATCGACGATGTGCATTCAGATCCGCCTCATCTGCGACCATAAACGGTTCGGCTCCATTCATAAGCTACTGTCATCGAAGAGAGTTTGTCGTCGATTCGTAAATTTGTTCTTCGCTTCGACGAAGAGAGTGCGAGAAGTCATAAACACAATGTGTGAAGAAATTGGAGGGCGTGCAAAAATCATGAAAAGATATACGACGTTGCTTTCTCTTAAAGTCAATAAAAGAAACTACGCGGAGGTTTTTGAAAAAACATAGTTTGTTGTCTTTCAATGATATTTAGATATAACAATATTTATTCTACTATATCATTATTATAAAATTTATATTTTATATTTAATGATATTCATGCTGTATAAAATATCAAGCCGCGAATAAAATCGTACGCTAAATTTTAAGCGGTGGACTTGGGGGAATTTTTTAACGTGACTCATCGCATCATACATTTTCCGCCGAAAGACACCCCGATATCGCTTCGGAGATTTATCGAAGGTAACTCCTTTCGCGGGACTCGAAAGGCGAGGTATCGCCGGAGGAAAGAAAGAGGTTTCGACAGGTCGTCTTGTTCATTACATCCTCGCAGGGTTAATGCACTGGCCACAATCGTGGCGCACGCACCTACGTGACCGGCTTCCACAAGCGTTGACACATCCTGTCGCAAGCCACACCTGCGAGGGTATACAAACGGCGAGGAGGTATACAGGTACACACGTCGGCGTCGCGCCGAGCAGGATCCGCGGGGATCTCGCTCGCCGATCGCCGATAGAACGAGATGGAATTTAACGAGATCCGCGCGCGCGCGCCACAAAAACCAGTCCGCTTTCAAGCCGCGCCGAGGGAAAACCTCGCGGCGGAACGAGAGCGGAATCGTTCAGCGAACTCGACAATGGTGCTCGTCAATGAGCTCCGGAATGATTCCGCGATCGTTAAAGGGCGATAGCTGCGGATATAATATGCAATCATGGCTATGTGCTGATCTATATTGATAGACTATCGTCGCGGCTTGCCGCCGTTTAATTCTCTCCTCGATGGACTCTCCCGATAGGCAGTCCCGGAGCCCGCGTCACTCCGATAAAGCGTCTTGCTGGACGTTGCGTATCGACCATTTCTATCTCGTAGAAATTCTACGAGGTGGGTCGACAAAGTTACGAGACTGAATGAATTAGAACAAAATAAGATTTCGATGAAACTCTCTGTTATTTATCGCCACAAAAGCCTCTCTCTTGGTTACATTTATAGCTTTGCTACATTTAATAAAAAAGTTCTTTAAATAATATTATTAAGTAGATAACTATTTTTGTGTTAAAAATTTGAAATAAAAAAGTATTTTTCTCTTATCTGTGCATTTCAAGACTATTCTTCCAAACATTATCTTTAACACTTTCGCTGCCGCCATAAAAGCATTATAATGCTTTATCAGGTGCCGTGCAGAAATAATACACATTGATTAATCGCAAATAATTTATTAAAGTGGAAATGAACAAAAGGATGTCGCATGACGTTGCGTCAAGTATAAATTTATATTTCTGACAGGCCACTACTTTGAAGTCACCATTCCTTAGAATGCATTAATTACAAAGTATTATATATTCTGAAGAATGACTTGTTGCGACCACGGGTGATGCACACAAGTAAAAATTCAGTGTGCATCACCGGTGATGCACAACGGCAGCGAAGGTGTTAATAAAGCATTTGAAAAAAAATGTTGAATACTTCCCATAATATTCGGACAATCTCTCTAAAAAATTTTCAACTTAAAATTTCAATTTAAAAACAGATAAATACATATTAAGAACAAAATACTTGAGAAACATAGAATTGTAAAAATTATATAACAACCGTTTGCAATTTTATTAAATCTTGCAAGTAAAATTTCTAAGCGTGATCGGCAAAATTTGTGCAGACGCTGTCTCGATAATTTGTCACAAAATTTATCGCGATTACTTACGTGCGGCAAACAAAACAATTTTGCGGAACGAGCGCAGGGGGGATCGCCAAAACTTCCTCATAAAAACGTGGTTTTATCGTTCTAGCTGTTGATGATTCGAAAAGTGGCTTCTCCCGCATAAAAGATCTGCAGTGAATCTTAACCGTGCATTTTTATGCGCGCGGTCCAACACTCTCGCCTGCTTTTCGTCGTTGCGCAATAGGTCGGAACGGAGAATTGCCGCAGTTGCTTCGTCACCAATACAACGAGTGAGACAATGGCCCTCGTCCGATGCCGCTCGCCCCCCCTTCAATTTCTAAACACCTTCGACGAACAACTAACTCCGTCATTGACGCCCACGTGCGCCATTGTCAACCGGGCACTCGATGATGCCGCGAAGAGTGCGGAAACTGCCTCTCAATGGGCCTCGCCTGCCCATCGACGATGTGTCAATATTCGAGCACGAGTGCGCCAATGACGATATCCACGGCGATATATTTCGCGACGAGAGAGCCACTGTGACACGAATGCAATTCGCAGCACTGCTGCATTAACGTTCAGATCTGTCCTCGACGAGTGAATTTCGATGTCGTTAGGTTAATGACATTTCTTAAATGAGATGTCGAGTGAGTTTTCATTATTTCTTATAGTAAGTTGATAACTCATTCGGCATAAATGAAGAAAAGAAACGCTTTTGCGTTGCAAATTATTTTCGGAATTTATATACACATTTGTTGAATTTTTTGCATCCTTATTGAAACGCAATTTTTCGAATCTTTATTAAAACTGAATCAATATTTCTATAAACGGCGGATTTTATTCCAGCGTAAGCCAAATCAACATGTCTAGATCTACAAAACCTTTCTGCGAATTGTAATTTTGCATTGCATCGCACAAACCTATCCTTCGGCTTGATAAGCAACATCGCCATTTCCGAAAGAAATTTCCGAACTATACTAATAAGAATCTAAATCCCTGATCAAGAGAGTGGAGAAAAGGGAAAAAGTATAGGCACAGGATGCGCACCATCATGCAAATGCGGCGATGTAATAAAAAGTATTTACAATATTACCTACATTTAACGCTCGGCGGCCACTTATCAGCCATCTCGCATTCCTCGGGTTCCCACTTCGTAGGGCTTCACCGAAGACGTTAGCCCTCAACGAACACTAAAGTACATCGATCAAGCGATCCGGCTGTGGAAGCAAGGAATCCGAAAGCTTTTTTAGCGCCGCGGGATGGCGACTTATGCGACGGCATTAAGTATTCACAAAGTACATTTAATATTATTCGCGTAGTGTGGCGCGTCCGCAAACCGCGCGGTGCCACGTTTCGATTGGCTGCGGTTACCCGCCGACGATGTGTCGATACTCGAATACATGCACCACGCAACACGAATTGCATCCTATGCATTTGCAAAATGTTTTCTCGCGATGATGACAATAATAATTAAGTATAAACATGCAAATTAGTGGAATTTTTAAGCTTTCGCATATTTCAGTTTACTACCTGCATCGTTTCACTAAATAATTCAATTGTGATAAATGCGAAAATACGTAAAGAATTAAGAATACTAAATTTACATGTATAAATAAATCCAAGATGTGAGAAAAAATAAAAAAAATTAAAAAATTAAAAAAAACATTTTCAATTAATTTGAAAATCAAAAAGGTCCTTTTACAACTTTTTTTAGTATTTTCTTTCATACACTAAACATTTTTCTCTCATTTATTGTAATATGTAAAATTTTAAGAAAATAATGCACATAGAACCAAATCATATTTATAATAAAATCGAAACATCGATAGTTCTACTAAAGAATTATTAGCAATTCTTGTATTCATTGCTCAATAAGTAAAAAACGAACAATTTAATAAGTTGTAAAAACTTTATACTTGTAAACAAGTATTTTAATACATGATTATTTCATGCTCATTGGCATAATTTAAAATTTATCAAAAATTACGTTATAGCTCGAGATACAGCTTTAAATCTCTCGATCAGCTCGTTGCCGATACGCACGCATCTGCTTCGTCGACGTGTGCATCCACCGAGTGGCGTGGCTCGCGCGAAACCACCGCGTATTTGCATAATAAAACAGCCTTCGCCCAGGTGATTCCAGGGTCGGACTAATGTATACGCAGCATCATTCCTATTCTACTTATTACCTTGTTATAGCATTAATATATTATTATAGAACGCTATAGTGTGAGTCGCCTTTATTCTACCTCGCCTACTCTAATCGCCTACTGGTATGAATTTTGTAATACAATCCTGTCTATGTTTGTCTAATTGATACATTCAATTTTCTTTGCCTTTCTATTATATATATAGTTGTTAAGTGATTGTGCTGACATATCTATTAACTATGCGACAAGAAAGTCGAGATTAATTTGCGTGGATACTTAAACGCGCAGTTTTATCAATCTCGGCATAAATAAAGGATTACTCGAGGAATTATTCAAAGGTTCTGCATATCTTTATCCGAGCCTGGGTGATTCATCCTGATGCACCGCTTGAACGACACTCAAGCCGAGGGGCCAGCGAACGCTTTATGACTTGTACGGAACCTGTCCGAAGGCGACTGAATGTCGCTCATTGAGGGTAATAACTAAACATAACATTACTAAGTCGAGAGATTCGAAAATGTTTGTAATTTCACGAGGAATCGTTATGACCTATTTCTTGCTCTTCGCGCATGTGGCGCGTATACTCGCGCAACGAATTTAATTTTCTCAATGCACGCGAGGGCGAATAATGCCGCATGACGTTAGGAAAAAATTAGGTTAATGAGACAAATAACTAGATAACAACACGACGAGCATTCCCAAGTTGGTGATTTTCTATTTCGTTCGAAATTGGAGCAAGCATGTGCTCGTCAGAAGCGAGGAATTTGTCGCCATTAATTCGTCCGCATTCCAATCGAGTCGCACACATCTGGCACGCTTCTACGATCCAAGAAAATAGTCGCAACAACGGATGTCGACAATCCGGTCTTTCATCTGCGCGTTGCCCGCGATACATTATGATCGCCCATCAATAATTCACTGTCCGCGATTAGAATCGCGGAGCCGGCAGCGCATGCTAAGCCCGCGAGTCAAGCGGTGCCCGATGTTCATTGTCATTGGCCGCGAATAGCCGCGCGAAATAGTGCAAAGCGGTCTTATCGCGGAGCAAAGTACGGGTTGATAGGCAATGCAGCTGACGTTTAATTAAACGCAATGGCGGAGGAGCGTCGGACAGAACAAGCGATGAACACGAAATCACCCGTACTTGACGATGAGTAATCAGAGCGAGATAACCAGGTGTGTTTATTGATATTATGACACGAAAACATGAGTACGAAATGTGATAATCAATGATACTGCGAAAACGAAAACGTGATACTTTATCGCGAAATAAATAATATAACACAATGTGGCATTTCCGGTTTAAGAATTATATATAATTAAAATCAACTAACCTGCAAAGAGAGTTTAGCTTTCAAGAATCGAGAACGCGTTCGAGAAAAACAAGCGAAGTCTCTGCCTTTAATTTCCGATTTATTCTTACTATATAGCATCGCGAAACCGGCGAAGATCGCGTGTGAGTCTCTCGCTCGGGCGAACGCTCGTGCGTGGGTGCTCGCACGCGTGCCCACACGGCGAAGAGACTTAATGGACTTCCGATGGAATCACGTACGTATGCCCACGTGAGTCGCCTGTTGAGCTTCTAGACTCGCGAGCGGCGGAATCTTCGCGCCGACGGAAATTTATTACCGCGCGGCCGACAAAACGGCGCTTCGGCGTCCGCACGTAGAATCATTCAATGGCTGCTTCGATCAAGCTTCGGAGAACGCTTTGCACTCGTTATGTTACGTCGAATTCTACAAAAACTTGTCGCCGCTTTTTCGACTTCCGTTGTCGAGAACGTTGAATCTAGCAAAAATAACGTTCGTCCGCCGTTGTCTCGATCGACAAATGATAAGACGTTTGTCATTCGACCACAATTTTAGGGCTGTCTGAAGCGTTATTATTTCACAGATTCGCGTTTTTTCAAGTCAGCACTTTATACAGATTAACTTTTCACAATTTTTGTTATTAGGATATTGAGACGATCGTTTCGATACTTTTTTTGAAGACAATGTATAGGAAAGAGAATTTAAATTAATTGTTTAAAAATTTTGCTATATCAAAATCTGCAAGCGTATTATTTTCTGTTTGCAATATTACTCGCAACAACGCAACAATATTTTCTTTTACCGTTCATATTACGTATGAAAGCTATTTTTCGATCATTGCAATTTTTAAGAGAGCTTAAATTATTGTCGATTTGTTGATTATTTTTACAGATAATCGTAAAGCATGTAGCAACAAAGCTAATGAAGACTGATAACAAGAAAGTGTGCCATCGCGCATGGAGGTCCACATTGCACATGCAAAAGTGCATCTCCATCATCGTGGCGGGTAATAGCACGACCGCGACATTAATCATCTTGAGGATTCCGCATTAGCCACTTGGTTACTATGTCCCCTAGTAATGACCGGTAAGTTCTTAACTTCCGTGCATGCTGGATACACGCGATTAATGAGATACACGCGGACCGAAAGCCACTCGTTAATCATCGCTACAACGTAATCATCAAAAACTGCGCAAACTCGTCCACCGCGGACGTGATAAACAGAATTAGATGTTGTGTTTTTCTAGGAAAAGCCTACACGCCGTTTCTTATCGGTTTTCGTCATTTCCGCGACCTGCTTGCAATGACCTGTCGGTTAAACCATTGCAATAAAGTAAGTTTTTGATATTCATCAGTTCTTCAATGGAACTGTTGCAGAATAATACATAATTTCGATAATACGTATACAATTTTACAATTACAGTCAAATTTCAATATTTTTTCTTGTGATTTTTCTTTTTTTCTCGCTTCCTTTTTTGCGCTAGCCTCCGTTTATTTGCTTAATCGCATAATCACATGATCATACGAGAAAACAAAAAAACAAAAGATATATGTAATGCTATTGATTGATAGAATAGGTTACAGAAAAATCAAAGCTTCTTTTTGTCTGATATCATTTATCAATACTAAAATTCATTGTATAGCCTTTCATTAATTTTTTTATCTTAACATTGTCATGTTAGACAAATGTAAAATATTACGATAGTGCAACAAAGAATGTAAGAAAAAAAAATGACAAGGAAGAATATAAGTTTGATTGTACTTTGTTTCGTGCAGTACAGAGAAGAGAATTATGACTTGCAGACCAAGCGAAATGATAGAAATCGTGACCGATTTTGCAATGCCGACCGCTGGATCAGCTGAAAGATCAATCAACATGAGCGGAATCAAAGACTCGGAATTCTCACTGAGAATGTCGAGGGTGTTAATGTAGCCGACCCTGCGCCTCGTTTCCTACAATCACGCTGCGATTTCGCAAACTATCGAAGGCGAAGCATTTCCTTTTGCGAAACATGACGCAGTTTTGTCGAGTCGGAATATCGCCGTGGGAATAATAATTGACCAGGTGTGATGAAGAAAATATATAATCTTATGCAAATTACGCAACTGCATTGAAAATTCTATAAGGTAATGAAAGGTGTCCGTCCGAACGAAAAGTAACTGCCTTTCGCATACATTCAGAAAATTTATACTTTCGACAAATAACGAATAAATAAGACACTTTCAAATACATATCTGTCAAATTTTATGATTTCTTCATTCCAGTACTCAGTAAAATTAAACTGTCAAAAAGTCAACTTTAATGTAGACTTAACAGCCTTGCCACTTGATCTTTCCGAATCGCACGGAAAATACGCAATGAAGACCACATCCTCTACGCCACTGGTTGTAAACGACACCATAAGTAACAGTTATTTATACTTAAAGACACGTTTGTGTGCATTGGCGTTCATGATTGCAGCATGACTGCGAGCGGCTTACGCGGCTATCGATTACCGGCGATTTTATCGATTAGATTAATGGGCGAGAGCTGCTCGCTTCAAACACGAAATCATTTCGCTATTCACGAAAGTCGAACGTTCGGCGATGATCGCGAAATCGCACATCCGGAATTTACGAAAGTTTCATAAAACAAATTTGACGTCTTCACATATCATCGTATATCGCAATTCTTATATGAAAGTAGCGTAGATAAGTTATCCCAACGTATTTGAAAAGCAAATGCGTGAGGAAATAGTATCTGTAATTGAATGTATGTAGACATCTGTTGATAAAAGATTCTAGTTAATAATTAAGTGAAAATGTAAATTAAGATTATATCTTCAATACGTGCGCGCAATCATTTCGGCAGAATACATTTATCGCTCATGATTCACATTTTAACAATGCGTTCTTGGAATTTCTTACGATTCGTGCGGTAAATTTTTTTGAGTCGAGAGAAATTGGCGAAATACACGAATGGTATATTGAGAGTTGCACGACAACAATATAATTTCGTCCCTTTGCCACGACGCGACGACGACTCGATGGGATCGCGTGGGACTAACATGGCCCATGAGAGTGAGTACGACCGAGCCTGATGATGACGGTTGATGAAATGATTGAGGAAATCTCCAAACGGTAGTCGTCCAATTTAGTCGTTTCGTTTTAACGATCTCGAGCGACCACAGCTGATACAGCTAGTTTTACTGTATCCTGCAATAACACGGCGTTACCGTTGCAAATTTTATAGATCTACATAATTGCACTAATAGCAAAAAAGTGAGATATATTTTGTGCGAACCTATATTATTTATATTAAAATGTAAAAAAATAAAGTATATAAAAATATGACATAATTAAACATATGTATAATCTTTTTGCTTCAATAAAATAATTATTTTATCGTTAACAGATAAAAAATATGCAATTTTAATTAATTAACAGAAATATTCTCTCATTATCAGATTGTGCTTATGAAAAATATCATATAAAAATATTTGCAGTGCTGGCAAAATTTGTGTCGCGTCCGCAGTGTCTTCATCTTGTAACAAATTTAGATTCTGACCCATAAGACCATTCACATATGTAATATTATTTCATCACGGCAGTTAAAAGTTAAATGACACGAACCCAATTTTATAGTCAGCAAACTTTCCGCGGCCCAGGGCGATTACACGCGTTTGAAATGCATACCGATGCAAGTCAGCCACCAGGAGGGAAGGTGCGCGTCCGTCTTTAGCGGCCGGCACGAAACTTAACCGGCGATTAAACGATGAAAGAGAGAATAATGACAGGCGGGCAGACCGGTGTAACGACGTCGTACGGCGTGCCAACGACTAATTTGTTACAGTTTTAATGTCCGAGATAATTTTAAGTGCGTGCCTAGGGCGTCTTTATTCGCGTTAAATCTCGAAAGGCCGACTGAGACGCGCCCTCAAACTTTAATGGCGTTTCGAAAACGCGAGGCTATCGGATTACGACTTACAGTAATCACGGCGTGACTCAGCAAACTGATGTAATTTTTAACGATCGCGATATATATGTCCGTATTTTTCACATTTTGTGATAACAATTTAGTTTACGCGCCTCGCGCTTCTCTAGTAAAACAACTTTAACTATCAAGTAATAGTTTTTTTCTGCCTCGGCAGTGTTGAGCAGTGAAGCAAGGACGCCTTTCGCTTTTTTTTTATGAATTCTTCAACCATTGTCAGGGTAGCAACAATGATTGGTGCGACGCGTTTTAGCGCCAACAGCTATAAACAGGTAGACAATCCATTCAGTGTCCGTCGAGTCAACTTTTTGCGGTCGACGACGATCTTCCTCGAATCGACCGATGAATCGGTTAGCTCGATAGACGCACCGATTCGTCCGCCGTCTTTACAATGTCGTCGACATGAGCAGACGACCGAATCAAGTTCAAGGCGACTTGAATAATGTGTGTGTGTGGGAATGCGAGTCGTGTTCCACCAGAAGATCTCATGCATGCCGCATTCAAGCGCAACCTTCCATAGAAGGCCCACCTGCCTTCTCTGGAAAGCTGCGAATCCATCGGATTAGTCAATCGATCAATTTATCAATAAATTTAAGAAATCTCAGTACGATAAGTATTTCGAGTGTGAAAGCTGCATTTTCTTCGAAATATTAATACGCGTTAAAAATAATCATTTTTTAAGGACAAATTCATTCATCCAATCTTATAATAATTTAAAAAAAATACGATACATCGAACGGCACGGATTAAAATAACCTTATCTATCTTTCTATCTTTCTGTACAAGTTTGCGTAGGTAGCTTCACGTACTTTGCGCGGTATAATGCATGTCGGGAATCAGACGTACGTTCGTGGTAACCTTTTTACTTAAGATGACTTTTACGATCGACTCCCGAAGAGTATCGTGGCTGCCTCGTGATTCACCGTATATACGAGCAACTCATTAGCGGGAAAGCGGAGCCGCGATCCATATCGAGCCCGCTCCGATCGTCGCCCACGAACACGCGCGAATCTCTGTCTGATTTGGTCTGTAGGTTAAACGAACTCCAGTCGGGCGATGGTTACAAAGTGGCGGGCGCGCGCGTCTGCATTATGCGGCCTACGTGCGTTTTGCATTTGGCACGCGCGTGGGCGACAAATTGCGGTAAATTGCCACGAAAATCAGGAAACCGTACGTTAAGCCGAGAGCGAGACTGGATCGTCCTTATTTCGCCAGCTGCTCCTCGTAACTTATATCTGATTGACACGCGCAAATTGAGATACTGGCGAGTCTCTCCACTTGCATCGCCCGTTGTTTACACCAGACATCAATAATGCTTAGACATATTTAGATATTTATGCGTCATAACTCAGGATTATCTTTGATAATTTGACATCTTTAATCGTTTTACATGTAAAATATTAATAATAGCTCGTACAATAGAATCAATAAAAATGTAATTTTAGATTTCCTATTAACATTCATCACTAAATATGTAGATGCAATCTTGTTTGATGCAAAGCTTTAAACCGGAAGTGTAAACAATTTTTGACGTCTAATGTACATGCAATCAGGAAAATTACATTAGCGATATTTACTGGCATTTCAATTATTAAACACTTTGCAATTGAACTATTGTTTTAATCTTCAGAAATCTCTAAAGAATTGCGATTTAACTGCTAATAAATTTGTCAAAATTATTGAAGACACGGTTGTGGAATTACGATTAGGAAACTCAAATTTTTAGGAAACCCAATTTATAATATCGGAATGTCAATCTTTTTACAGTTAAGACGTATAAAATTAAATTCATTAATGGCCCTCCACATCGTTCTACATGCAACTAATTATTGACTTTGCCCGATATCGCAACAATTAACGTTATATATTTCGGTATTTACCGCTCATTAACTCGCGTAACGGTATCTGTGGCTAATTAATAAGACGCAAAAGTTGCGATCGCTGTATCAGCCGATAAAAAATATGTGGGCGCTCTCGCGCATCTCGGTATAAAGTTATAATGACCTAGAATCATAATTACAATGGTACGATATATGTATCTCGAAGCATCCGTTAATGGTAAAGCTATGTGTGTGTCGGTCTGCTCATTCTTTTTTTACAAAGTAACCACACATCACAATATCAGCACTGTACTTCGCGAGACGTATTGATAAACAGTGCGTTTGTTACGTCATCGGCGCTGCAACGACTGTTTCGATCTATTGATTGCAATCATTAAAATTAACTATCTTTAATTGCTGTCTTGTTGTAAGAATTATATTGCGATATTGCATTTTAATTAATTGCGACCTGAAACTTCTTGCAAACATAAGACTTATGATGTATTATAAAAAATTTCCGAGTTTGCATAAGAGAAAATTAATAATCAATATTCTTACTCTCAAAATATTTTTACTTTAAAATATAGGAAATAATCAAAATTCGAAAATCATTGATTCGCTAATGTTATAATTAAAAAAAATTGATACTCCAAATAGAAAAAAATTCTGTAATAATTTCTTTTTAATTTTATAAAAATTTTTAAAAATTTAATAATTACACTATTGTATCTAAAATTACAAACTTTAAAATTAAACGTTAAATATTTTTTTGCAGATGAGGCAAAAGAGCATAGCACGATTACATTCGCGAGAATCGATGATCGGAACACGTGCGTCTACGAGACGCGATAATGATCGTACCTCGCGTATCATTTAAGTGTGTAAAATTTATTTATTTTATATAGCGTAGATCATGTCGTTATGCATGCCGATGTCGCACGGTGCTAGTGA
Source organism: Linepithema humile (assembly GCF_040581485.1). Taxonomy (NCBI): domain Eukaryota; kingdom Metazoa; phylum Arthropoda; class Insecta; order Hymenoptera; family Formicidae; genus Linepithema; species Linepithema humile. Next base: position 24,779,277 of record NC_090129.1, on the reverse strand, counting down.
CGCGCTAATTGTTGCATAGGAGACTCAGCAATCTCGGGGCATACGGCTCATAATTGACTACCAGCTAGTTACTTTAGACTTCCTCATTACACTAAGAATTATTTTATATCGCGATTATAATTGCGCTGTTCAAACTGGGCGGCAACTATACTCGCGCTGGTGCAATCGACGCGTTAGATAATGCACCGGAAGCATCGCCAGTGCATAGATCATGCTCGCTTCATCTATTTGGAACGCGTGACCTACCGATCGTTACAAACAGATATAGAAAATGTCGGAATATTTTACGACTTGTTAATAAATTTTGTTGGAATGCATACCAAGATTTGAAGCGTATATTAAAGATTTAAAATATTTAAACATAAACAATGTAATTTGTGAATGCTGAAAACTATTTCCAATGTCTACTAACATTTACATTTTATGTATGAGTAAACTAATTTATACATATATTTAGGCAGATTATATAATGTTAGAACCTTCGTGATCTGCCTTAATGTACACAATAAAACACAGTATGTATTTCATCTTAAAAAATAATTGATTGTCTAATTATAAATCATTAATAAAGTTAGCATTAAAAATATTAAAAAATTGTGTAATTAGGACATTAATTACTGCTAAGCTGATACCAATTATCCAACGATACGAGAATTATCTTTTATGTCCGGCAAACTATATATGAATCGTGCAGTAGAAAACTTCACTAGCGATTTATGTCCACGCGCAGTCAGGAAGTCACTTGATAAACCATTTATCACGTTATTTATCATATTTATTTTTGCAGGTGTCGCCGATTACTGCATGCGCGTGTAAGTAACGTACTGTGGTGATACAACGCAGCTACCACATCTGGGTAAACCCGCTTATCAATAGATTATCAATGTAAACTGTTCATGACGCCTTTGGCCGTGTACTTTAATGTATATATATATATATATATATATATATATATATATATATATATATATATATATGAGTATCTATTATCAGCACACGCACAACCGAATAAGTATTGAGATAAATGATTGTATTCTCAACACTTCATTGTGATTGGAAATTTATAATTCATGCTAGCAATTCAATATTTGATCGCGCCTTATAAAAGTGCAAAGTTAATTTATTAATATAATAATAAAACACAATATTCTTCTCAAAAATACTGAATATTCTGTTTCTACAAACGCGTGCGCTTTGTTAAAAGCATACAAAAAAGACTGAAAAAAATTCCCGGTAGCTCAACCGTTGCAAGAAATCCATCGTTCTTTGTGCGCGTCATTAGCGATGCAAATTTGCATCTTGTGGTACATAATTGGCCGATATTGTGCCTTCGTTAGGAAGCTATTCTGCAAGTTATCGGCGCCGCGCCGCGAGAACGAATGCCACGACCAGCGGCTTTCCGGTTAAAAGGGAAACATTTCCACGTTATGTTGCGATTTCATGCTTCGACGATGCTGGCAAAGAGCAGAAGAGTAAAAGCAAGAACGTTTCGCGGAGATCTCCAATGTAAAGGTAAATTTTTTGCAAAGCATTCATCAGTTCAAGAGTGCCATGGTCAAAAAGAAACGACAGACGAGAAAACTTATTAATATGTTTTGTGTTTGAAAAAGCATACGCGGCACACGTAAGTGAATATTATTCATGAAGACTATGAATAATAATTACATGTGTTACTTAAACTCGCGTTAAATGGAAAATAGTTGAAAAATTTCAAATTAAAAAGATTGAATAATTTAAATCACATTTTTTTTTCAAGTTTTGATTCGTCGCCTAAAAATAGCACCCGGAAGCACGTAGTAAAATTGTATAAACATCCCCCTACACACTTCCCTGTACTCCGTATTATTCCAACAATAAACATTTCGCTTTACAAACTGACAGCCGGCAGTTCCATTAGAGAAATAGCGCACATGCAGAATCGGAGGCGACGCGACTGGCGAATAGCCAATTCATCAGATGACGACAAGTGCATTCGATGTGGCGAATAACGGACGGCAAGCGAGTAAAGCGCATCGGTTGGCCATGCGCATTTCGCTGGCATATCTCCGCGCGTTTACGAGCATAATTAATATCATTATTGTGATGTCAACAGTAGAAAACACTGCGAACGCGTTTTACACAAGTCGTATATATACGAGTGAGTAAGGCTACCATGCGCTGCATATGCTAACAAGTACAATCAAACAACGTTGTTTTATGCTAAGTGAGTCACGGCTGTCACGTCACCGGGAAGGAACAATGCGGCAGACTGCATCGCGAAACGCATCAGGATATGCGCTCGGCTGAACGAAAAAAAAGTCTCCCGACCGAAAGAAGTTGCTTTTCTCACACCACGCGCGGTTTTAGGTCACTTGAAAATAAGGCTGCATTAACAATGGGTCTTAATGCTGGGAACAACATTGTACCATTATGATCTTGTTAGTTTTATTATTACTCTAACCGTATTATTTCCGGCCCAAATAAAAAAAGACATGTATTTAAGATAAATAATACATGTTATAAGAAATTTAGGAAGTGTAATTATAAAATTTATTCCTGCATTCTTGTTGCGCGTAATTTTTTCAGATACGTAAAATTTTCAAAAAAACTAATTAAATCTATCGGGAAAGTAATTGTGAGATGCGCTTAATTATAATATCAATATTAAGCATATTTTTCATCTTTAATTCGCATGTAAATCGATGTTATATTCGTTAAATATTTGTCTAAATAAGACATTGCATGTCAAAATATAAAATTTTTACTAAAATTTGTTAACAATTCCTAAAAAAACATTTAGTTTCATATTTTTTCCTTAAAAACAGAATACTTTTGAATACTCGCGAAAAATGTTTCTACAATTTTCTTCTAGCTTCTTTTGCGACTAATCAGTCGGTAGTCGCTAATGGAGTTCGTTGCGAAATTGCAGGTCGTGAGTTGGCACGCATGTGCTGATCGTGACTGTGAGAACCTGTTTTTTTATTCACTCACACTGCGAATGCACTTGTATCCGTGAGAAAATCGAATTTCACTCGAAACAAAGGCTTGCGATTGAATACTCTTTAGTCATATAATTAGCCTAATATCGTCTTCACTTCCATTTCTATTTCTATTATTCATTGCATGTCAATGGCAATACTATTGAGACAGATTCGTTATTATGCTCACTGTTAAATTTAAAAATAAAATTTTTATGTTAAACAAAAATCAATAAATAGATATATGTGTATTTTTACATGAAAAATACTTTGTAAGATATTTTTAATTGTTTTATAATTTGCAGATAGCAATTTGCTATTGACAGAAGCTTCTCTGAATACTTTGTTTTTCATAATCTTGTTTAAAAGTTGAAAATATGTAGTGATTCCATTCTTACATATCGATTTATCGCGCTAATTGCATGAAAAAAATCTCTTTGTTCAGTGACAATCGCATGATTAATCATACACTCTGTTATATTGACGTGTTGGAAAAACATTCATTAAGAAAAGGCGGAATAATATAAGAACTTACACGATAGCGCATCAATAGTTGGTCATAGCAGCTTACAAGTCATTTCGATCTCGGTTTGACCGTGGCGATCGATTCGACACGCACTCCATGCTCTCGAGGCACCGAATAATCATCTCTCATCTCGTGTGACGACGTACTAACGAGACGATAAAGAGGCTTTTTCTACAGAGGGGGAATCGCGGCTTTTAAGAACAACCTACATGTGCTAAATCCACATGCTAACGATAGCACGCATTCTTAAGAGAAAGCGATTAGTATCGTTAAACGGAAGTAACATATTTTTCATCGATTCTTCCAAGTGCTTAGTGCAGCTCATGTAAACAAGGTTTATTCAAAAATATTTAATGACAAAAAAATATAAAATGTATGTAAATTATACAACTTTCTGCTTTAGATATTAATTAATTCTTTCTATTGATAAAATTTAATTTAAATTAATTTTTCCACTGTAAATTAAAGTTTTATTTGATTAAAGTTTTATTTGATTAAACTTTGTCGTATTATTCCTGTATATTTCAATATTCAAGACGAGAATTAAATATTATTTACTTGGAATTAAAGTTTATTACAAAAATTTCTTTAGGGTAATCTTATCCCTAACGGATGTTTTTAATTCTTGTTAAAATCGTTTTGTGTCGAAAAACTACATCAGAAGGCTGTAAGGCAGTCATAGCAAGATCACATATGTTACAACAGATTTGGTTAATCGAGAACATGCGCGTGCCATCGTCGACAAGTAGGAGATCCAAACGATCTTGCGATACTAAAAATACAGCTAGGTCAGCCGCGTCTGGGGCTTGTTTAAATCGAAACTGAGAAGGCGAAGAGAGCGAAGCGAGGAAAGCCGAAGGCCCTTCAACACGCTCGACTGGCGTTGCAATCGTATACGTTCGGCTAAAGGCTCTATGTAGAGGGTGATTTTCCTCTCTCCCGCATCCCTCCGATATACTTGGCATACTCCGTTCCTTCCTTTGCCCGCAATGAAAACGTCGCGGTGACTTGTTTTATACGCCATTCGAACGGTTGTTAACGGACGGCGTTGAGCAGACGCTTTCAACGCTGTTCGCGAGCACGGGACAGACCATATAATTAGAAAAAGTCTCATCGGATTTATTACCCCTTCCGTGCCACGATTGTGATTTATTTATCGATACGATCGAGGATGGGCGGGATGTTTACGCGTAGTAGCGTTCCTATAGCGCGTATTGCAAAAGTAGTTTATTGTAATATCAAAATCCTTTGTCTCACATGCCTTTCATTCTATTTAAACTTTGCATCCAACTAAATTAGATTCTTTTCTCATAAGTTTTCTGAAGTTTATGTATTTTTACAAACACAGAAAGAATTGCAGAAGATAGTTAATAGAAATAAAATCTGAAAACTTTAAAAATACTGTGTGGAACCAAAGACTTGAAAAAATAATCCAATTTTGTTTTGTAAAACAAGAGATGCAAGAAGTCACGATTCATATTGCTTTTAAATATTCATAAAAATGTAAATATTGAGAAAAGTATATCAAATTGTACATATAAATTAACATTTTTACGATGACAAATATAGGTTGATTTTCTATCGACAAAAATAATTTTTATTTTTGCAAATACGAATTTATAGTCCACGCACGACTTTCCAAACGTTCAACTTTGTGTTAGAAAAATCCATCGACTCTTAATACTAGCACACTAGCACAATCTCTCTCATGCAAACATCAATGTATCGTTTTCACCGAGTGTTTTCCACAACACGTAGTTCATAACGATGGTTAGAAACTCTTTCGTAGAAAACCGTCAATAGAAAACACGGCACTTGAGTGTCGTGAATCTCATTCTCATGCGATTTATCATCGTGTATATATACATATAAAAACCAACAGCATTGAAGATCCGGTATACTTGTGTAGTCTGGCTCATGCCATGTTTGTACATTTCTCGGACTAAAGTGCCAAAACATTCAATAAAGCATGAAGCTTCCACAAATGACAAAAAATTGTGTTTTATTCCGTTCAACGTCAATTAATATAATTTATTATTTATAGCTAAAATAAGATATATACTTTCTCTTTGGTATGCAATATAATTCTCGTTTATAAAATCAAGAACTAATTAGTATTGTATTACCAGAACGCATAATTAATTGTGTTAAAAACTATATCAGAAATACCAAATTAAAAAATAAATTTGATAATTTACCAAAAATATTAAAATTTTATAGTTATAAAAATAAAAAATCTTGTATAAAGTAATATACAATACGATACTATACAAAATCTATTAATTCATATAATTAAAAAGTATTATTTTTATAAAAATATAATTCCATTTCCATTCAAACAGACTAAATATTATTTTAGTTATTAAATTTAGTGCATTAGATAATGTAAGAAATAAAAAAATATATTTTTTACTATTTAAATCGTAAAAATAGATCAAAGAAATTAATATTTCATCTATCATAATGTATAATTATATAAAAAACCTCAAGCATGAATCGCTTAAAATAATAGTAAAATTTACTCACCAATTGATGTCCTATTGCTGCAATCTGCTTATTCTCTGCCATTATTCTGCCACTGCAATCCGTTTGTTACATCGTTACAGTCCATTAAATTAGCCATTAGCCAAGTTTCCTAATAAAACATAAAGTTTAATGCAATACAATTGTAGTAAGAGAAAAATATTTTTTTGCTATTTATTTGAATTTTTTAAAAATAAAAAAATCAATAGGTTAATTACTATAATATTATAGTATTAAAATATAGCAAATAAAGATTTAATCACACAATATAATGCTAAAATTTACTTACCAGTCAATATTCATTGTTGCAATTTGTTAGCACTGCCGTTACAATCCATGGACATTGTCGTTACAGTCCATTAGCTTGGCCATAAACTAACTCGTGTTTCCTAATAAAATATCAAGTTTAGTTGTCTTTATAACACAATATTATTAATAATAAAATATTTCTTTTACTATTTAATACAAAAATAAATTCAAGAAATTAATATTTTCATCACTAGATTGTAGTAGTATTAAAGTATCATAACCAAATAAATAACTGTACAATATAATACTAAAATTTACTCACCGGCCGTTCTACAATCTATTGAATATGCTGTTCCAAACACACGCTATGTAGCACGAATTATAATTCACGATGTAACCGATACTCGAGTTTCTATAAGCGCTATGCATTTTCAACGCCAAATACGTAACGATTTCGAAACAATCTCGATTATTCTAAGTGTGAAACAATTCTACCAACCAATAAATTACACATCACAATGACACAGCAATAATTTTGATATGCAATTACAGGCGCAATGCGCTTTCGAACGTATAAATAATGCAAATGACATTTGTTAGTAATTTTGTTTAACATTCTCGTCACTTTTGAGATTCCAAAACATTGAGAACACAACGTGACGAGAGCAATTGGAAATTTTTGAATGTCCGAAAAAGTTAGAGATTAGGTCAAGTTAGGTTAGGTTATGATCATATGATTAGTTTAACAAAACACTGGTAATCGTGACCGTACGCGTTAATTAACATTTTATGACAATTAACTATCACTAGATTCAATACTTTGAATGATAATTTACATGCGATTTCGAATAAAGAAAAACTCGAACGCGAACACAGAACGACACTCATTTCACGTCCGACAATCCCAGTATCATTCTGTGAACTAATTCACGCGGCTAAAACTGCAACGTCACGTTCATGTAACGGTCACGCGATTACATTAAAATTTTCAAAAAACAATTTATGAATTACTTTAATATTATTGAACCGTACATTGATCAAGTATTATCATTTGCAAATAATCTTTTTTATATTATCTTACTATATCTCGGAACATCCTATCTTATTTGAGTAAATTTTGCAAAACACATCGATCGTTTATTTACGTTGACAATTGATTTTCATATAATAAAGCAAAAATATAAAAAAATTTTCAATTGATTTATACTAAACAAAATCTTGCAGAGAATGTAAAAGTTTAAATCTTGTTTACACTAATAAAAAAATGCAAAATATCTTATAAATAAAAAAATTAATATAATCATAAAATATGAATGAAAAAATAAGATAAAAATACCATTCCAATTAATTCGAATACTTTTCAGTAAACTATTATAGTTGTTATATAAATATTACACGTTACTCTGTATTCAAATATAAAATATTACGGTATGATCGTGAACAAAAAGGTCTACTTACTATGGCTGCGTTCCGAAATTCACTGCCAGTACTGAAAATCTACAATATACATAACGTAAACTATAGATTTTCAGTACTGGCAGTGAATTTCGGAACACAACCTATACTATAAGATGAAAATCGTAAGATTATGCTCTTATTACTCGTTTTACGATATTACAATCTTTTTGTCCACCATACACTACCGCTTTATGAATGCATATTTTAGAACACACTTTATGCACTTAGAGTGCAATCAATTCAGACAACGAAATACAATCAACACTTTACATACTTCTTGCATTTCATATGATGTACTTCAGAGCATATCGACGCGTTTAGTGCACCGTCATTCGCATACAAAAACAGAATTATATGAAAAATTTTGATATATGTACGTATAATTACAATTAATTCTTTCCCCGTTTGAAACTTTTTCTTTGTTTCAGTCTATCCCTACAACGACGCGTGATTGCGGTACGTATCGAACATTTGACTGTCGACGACATTCGCGCGACGAACCTATACGACGCGCCTTTTCTAGAAATGCGATCACAATAGCTGGCATACGAACGCTATGTTTTGTTTACTTCGCGACATTGAGTAAAAATTATGTGAGCGTTTCACGCACGACGCGTGTTTGGAATTTTTGTTCAGTAAAAATATAAACGTTTGATCATATGATCATCGTATAAACGTGACGTCACGGGATCTATTTCACTGCCATATCGGTTAGTTTGCGGGAAGATGGCGAAGATGTTGGACGCGAGTGAACATCGTTTGCCATTTCGTGCGCGTTTATTTTTATTCGATATGAATTCCATACACAAATGTATGCCGAGAATGTTATATCCAGTGTTGGATAATTGTAGAGTATTAATAATGTGTAGTCGTGATTATCAATCTTTGAACATTCGTACAACTAAACGCAGCCGTCGCGTTTTGTCGAGTCATCATAGTGAAGTTGTCGAATATTTGTCCGTTTTTTTTTTATTTTTAAACGTATGTATATATAGAAAACAAGCAATTCTAAAAAAGTAAATCACCGCGTATAATCCTAACCGCGAGCTAACTAACCTCTAATTCATTCAATCTTCAATCGATGTAAAACGGCTTTATTTGGTTTAACCTTTTTATATACATATATCTGGGAAATGTTAAAAAAGTTAAAAATGTTAAACTTGAGCAAAGTGTTTCACATTTATTCGTCCAATAGTGCGTATAATAATATGAGAATATTGAATAGATTGCCGGTCGACGGGAGATGATAAAAGCAAATAATGGTGGATTAACATCTTCGATAATATTCGCATTCGGCATTGTTGGCTCGCGATACTGTTTCATTTAACATTGTCTCGCGATATTGAATCAATATAATTGAGAGAATTGTTTCGCGTTTACAATGATTGAGATTCTTTCGGAATCGTCACGTATTTCGCGTTGAAAGTGTATTGTTAGCAAAATTCGGGTGATAATTAGTGCTGTACAAGTGTGTATTTGGAGCAGTGACAAAGCCGATGAATTGCAACAATAGAATATCAGCTGGTGAGTAAATGTTGGCATTGTATTATGTAATTATTTGTTTCTTTGTGATATTTTATTTTTCCATGATCCATTTGAGCCACATGAACCATTTTCTTATGATACTCAAAATCATTTTTGTAAATCAAATAGAAAAACAGAACAAATATTTTTTTATTTATTATATTGTATAATATATTAATAAATTGATATTTTGTTAGGAAGCAAGATTTGGTTAATAGCCAAATTAGTAGTCTACAACGATGGAATCAACAGATTTCAATGACAGAGAAAGCAAATTGCAATGGCAGAGCAACAAGCAACAGCGAATTACAACGGTAGGACATCGGCTGGTGAGTAAATTTTAGTATTCAACATATATTGATATGCATTGACTTATTTTTGTGAACAAAATAATAACAAATATTTTTTTATTTGTCACATTGTGTAATGCATTAAAATTAATATTTTGCTGGAAAACTTGGCACATATAAATGAAAATAGAGCAATCAGAGTTTCACAAAATCTATTTTTTTGCTAATTGTACATATAAATTGCACATATAAATGAACAAATTTTATATAAAACTGCTATTATTCAAAGCACAGTAATTACAAAATTGTTAAGTTTCTTCCAAAGTAAGAAGTTTATTTGTTAAATAATTATTGGGAAACGAGCAAAGAAATCTCAGATTTTACACTTTTGAAAAGTTTGTATTTTGAGCTGCCTGCGTAACTGTCAGTGTAGTTGTTCTTTTGAACATGCCGTGAGCAAAGCATATACTTCACAGTTTAATATTGTGTTTTATCGAGTCGTTGAGAGCTTTACGCCTTCTTCTCATCGCTAGTTGCTAGATCATAGATCACACGCTTGTTATCGATGTTGGGATCGCATTGAGGAAGAAAATTGTAAATTCACTTTCCGTCGGCCTACGTTAAGTCGTTAACCTGATGATATGTTCCCGCGGAACAAATGTCATTTTATACAATGTTATACTTTTATTAAAATAATTTAGTTAATGATATAACCAACGTAAATGTTATATTATAAAGAATTAAAAGAAAAATTAAGATTCTGAATGATTATTAAAAGGTTTAAAAATTAATACACGAGGTATAAAAGAGATATAAAACTTTTCGTTTAACTATTAACTTAAAAATTTGCATATTTTATGATTTAAAAATCTGATTTTTAGTCGAAAATCTAGCGCGTATTTAACGTAACATTTTCGAAATATATTTTTTCTATTTTGTCAATTATTTCTCTCGAGCAGTTTTATTTATATCTAAGTCCTGAGTCGGGGTTTTCACTTAAATATTGTATCAGCTGTCGACGAGGGCGCATAGATAGAAATATGGGAAGATATGCATGAAGAGCCATGTAAAATATGGGGATTTGAAAAATGTCTATCCGTCTCGCCGATGATGTATTGCACCATAGAAGTTTAACGTTTTTCAAGGGTCAAGTATACATAAGAAGATAAGAACCTCGAGCACGACCCTACAGTTTTTGCCATAGAGTCGAAGCGGTGAGTTAGCGCATCCTTCGAGGAAATTCTTCGACGATGCCTTTTACTTCCATTTAGTATTTTTCCGTGGGCCGTTGTCGTAACGACCGTGAAAGCGTCATCGTTGCACTGACAACCGAACCGAACAATGCCTCGTCGTGGTAACAACCATGCACGACACTTTGTCTCGCAGAAATCGTCTGCACGTTTATAAGGCAAAACGACTTCGCCTCCGTTGTTCCTCGCCGAGCGTCCTGCCGGAAATAATTTATTAGACGGCGCGTCAATAAATAATTCCGTGCCGGGGACCGCGTCCGACGCCGCGACGCTTTGTGACTCACGTGACGTAGTTGTGATTCGGCTGCGCCGGCAAATAAGAGGCACACGATCTTTGAACGACGTAGTCCTTAGTCACGTTGATTGATGAAAATTTAGCGCAACGTATAATTTATGTTAGGAAACGAAATGCACATGAAAGAATGTCGGATTAATTAAAAGCTTACTAAAATAGAATGATATAAGACGATAGGCCACGATCTTGTAATTTCTCTCACAGCCGTTTGTTAACTCGATCCCCGCCCATCGCGGTTTACTGTATTCCCAGAAATAGACGTCTAGATGTCGAAAGTGCGAGAAACCAGTGAAACATTTTCCGTCGTTGAAACCCTTTCACCCTTCTCAGAGTGATTCCTAGGAATGAGACGTTAAAGCATTTATGTCTTTCCTTTCTATTATTCTCTTATTTCAAGTTATTGAAACAAAACTCTCAAAAGGAAACCTATCTAAAATCAAGGTATTTGCTTAATCTTTTAAGTCTCGAACGGCGGATAGTTTGACCATCAATCATATGACACCGAGTCATGTTCGGGTTTCCACAAATTTCTAGGAATTTCTAGGATTCGTAGGAACTCATTTCTACTTTTTAAATACAAAAAAATACGAATAGGCAAAAGATAGTGTTTTGTGTCGTAAAATGTAAACAAAATATTTTCTTCATGTTTTTTAAATATTTTGTAAAAGCCAATTCTTTACAATTTTAAAAAACTCCACTTGATTTATTATCCATTTTATTCTTATATTTTTAGAGAAAACCATATAAATTATAATTATTAAATTATATTGTTACTCTGCCTTTTATAACAAACCTACTTATACTATAGAATTGCGTAATTATGCGTTTTAAATTTAAAAAAATTATAAAAAAAAAAATCAGTTTTAAATTTATCTAAGAATAAATTTTTAAAGCTCAAAGTATTTTGATACGCTTTATGCAAAGATAAGTACCTTTGTAAGGATGCAGTAACCAGCTTATCTAATGATCGAACGCGAGAAAGTGCAGTGGAACGATTGAGAAAATTACTAGGAAAGATTGGCACGATGGGAGCCCTTTTATGCGCGCATTGAAAATATTTCGGCCGTGGAATGTGCGGCAGATAAAAGCTCGACGGAATCGTGTTCCGCGACTCTTCAGACTCTCTTTACGACATCTTTCCATTCTAATCTCCGACTTTTCTGCGCGAAACTATTCGCTCGGTGAGAAACGTGCCATAATAACCGTCGTCAGCAACGGGAATATCCATTAGATTCCGCAAGTAATATCCTTAATAAATAAAAATAAATGTAGTAGGTAGTTGATTGCGATTTTAAAAAGTTTTCCGTCGCTTTTAAAGCGCTCGCAACGCATATGATATCGTTTTAAACAATTAAAACGGTTTTAGTTCTTTTAACGTAGATGGAAAGTTTAACTTTTGCATTTATTAATTTTCTTAAAATTACAAAAGCTTTATATATATAAAGCGGTATTATATATAGCCAAAGAGTGATATTATTTTTACAACGTATATAATTTACATGAGTCATTTTTTACGCAACACTTGTGTTTAATTATAACAAGTTGAAGTCACTCATAAATTAGTCACTTCTTGTTAACTTACATTTCTTATTGACCCATTTCTTTGTCTGAGCAACTTGCGTCATTCTGCAACAATTAACGTTGTTCGGTTCACCGTAATTCTATAAATGAAAAGCTTATCTGCCCTGTCTTATATGTAATATCAACACTTATTATTTACAATGTGCCAACATCGTCGCGGGGAACTAAGGCCACAAAAATGGCAGTAATAAAATCCAAATGATTAATCATGATGAATAATAGATTTATTTCAAAAAGCAGATTAATGAATTCGTGACCAAAAAAACTCGATCAGCTATTCTTAGCTATGCAAAATATAAATATCCGCCATTGTTTTACGGACAGAAAACGGAGGTCTCCTTCAAGGCTACCTAGTTTCTCTAACACGCAGCGCAGATGATGCGACACGCGTACGCGTTTAGTTGCTGCACCAAGCATGCGGACGTGTGCATAAGTGAACGAGCGTGTCCGCGAGGAGGAGACGTTAACTACCGTGTGGAAAATATTCGCGGACCGGTTCGATGCCTTCTCGCTGAATCTTTTCTCGGGTGGAAATCACCGTTCGTTCCGTTGTGCGTTGTATAGAGCATGCAAAAAGGATCAGATATCTTTTTAGTAAAAATATCTTTGTTCAATGTAGAGCCGATTTTTATTTAAAATGTAAGGACACCAACAGTTTTTGAATTAATTTGAAAAAAAGAAACGTTATTTTTAAAGGAATAAAGAAATTTTATGATAATAAAAATAACAAGTTAAAATCAGCAGAAAATAAACACACATTATTGATAACAATATCCGCCAAAATAGTAAATGATGGAAGGAATGATAATCACGAGATTACGTGTCGTTTCGTAATATGAGGAGCGGTCGTTGATTTCACGTTCCGCGTTTGAAGCTGCAGCCGCAAGCTGTCCCACGGTACTACTTACGTGTTATCAATTATCTTAAAATGAGCTGAAGCGCCGCGCGCCCGTATTGTAATACATACAGCTTTTGTTTATGCTGATAAAGTGCCAGTGATAAACCGTAACGAATTCTGCATAATCTCTTGCATCACAATTAGCTCATCGACGTAATTGGAGTAGCTCTTGATGAATCGAGAACAGTTTAAGATTTCGAAGCAAATTCTTTCTCTGACAAACATCTGACTTCGTAAGATTTGTTACAAATGATTGTACTGAAATGTCACATTGCAGAAAAGACAGTAAATTTTTTTACGCGAGTTATTTCAAGAGCATTTAAAAATACATAGATAAAAAATTTTTAATATATTTCATTAATTTGTAAAAAATAAGACATTTTATAATAACAATAATTCTTAGATTACGTTAGTCATATTTCTTCTTGTTTTTGGGGAAATCTTGTTTTTCTGATATATTCTTTTTGCAATGATCAATTTGATTATATGGTTTCTTTATTTTAGAACCGATTTTTTGGCTTTAGATTATTATGATAAAGTAACAATTTCATTTAATGTTAATTGGATTTTATATTATTTGTCATAATAGTTTACCAGCATTTCGAAATTAGCATAAGAATGGACGAGAACGGCACGACGAACGCCGATGAAAAACCGAAATAAAAGGAATCGTTTTACGCGCGAACCGGTTGGACATCCGATCTTCTAAACGAAAGAGTAAAAGCAACCATCGAATGCGCGCGTCACAGTAACAATGAGGAATTTCCAATGCAACGGGCATTGGGATGGAACATCTTGAATTTCATTATTTGTTCGTTTCGTCAAAACATGACGCTGTGCATCCTGTGAGAACCAATCGATATAATATTACCAAGAATATAACTCGGAAACGGAAAATAAATCTATGAAAATACAAGATTTTATTAGACAAGATTATGTATATGTGTGTGTGATAATTACAATCTCTATTAATTATTAAAATTGTATAAGAATATTCTTTTATTGTTAAATTACTACACATAGAAAGTAGATACTTCTTTTTATAGTATATGTGAAATTTTTTAAATTCATAGATAATATGTAATTATTGTCACACACATTGAGAAGAATTGATGTAGAATCGTGTATCCGATTTAATATTCTTACAGTATATCCAGTTTATTTTGATTTTCTTTTCGATTTATTAGTCTTCTAGTCGTAAAGAAATTTCCAGTGCATTCCGCTAAAGTTTTCATGCAAATTGACACAAGTCGCAAAAAAGTCTTTAAAATGATCCCTTAGAAAAAATTGATAAATTCATTAGATGCTTTTACTGAAATGCCTTGTTTTATGGAAATATCGTAAAGTATCTCTATTTTATTTGGATATCTTCTATTTTGTATTGAATTATTATTTTCTATTTGATTTTATTTTGATTTCAATTTTAACGTGGGATTTTAATTTTAGGATTGATTAGAAATTAACGAGTTCTTACGCATTGCGAAAGACTGTTCCCTTTAGTACATAATGACCTTTGCACTTGCCTTTTCGAGACATCGTCGTCATTGTTAAGTAAATCTCGTGTGTCAGTGAAGGGTGTAAGGGTGATAACGAGGTAACTTAGGTTTGTGCCAGTCGTTGATTTAACGCCCGCATTTCCGTGGAGGCCTTCGCCGGGGCGACCGCGAAACGAATAATTCTTGCCGCGAGAACGAACGTTTGTCATTATTATCGAGAAGACCTTTAATACGCACCGCTTCGTGCGAGAACGAAAGTCAAAGTCGAGAGGCGTGTGCGCGCGGCGATGAAACAACCGAGCGGGGACCCCTGGAGCTGTAGGTCCCATAAGCCTGACGCGTCCTTGGCGAGAAAAGGAATGCAAATGAAATCGACGATGCGAGATATTCCGGGTCCCTCTAATGCGCCTTGATGAATTCGAACACGAAAACACATATATCATAACTCAACTCGGAAAGCAACGCGCCCAGATCTATACGGTGTCTCGAAATTTTGATTTTCGATCCCGTGCGTATATAACTTAAGAATTAACTATAGTCTTTTGTTTTTTATAGAATAAACATTGCAAATGAATGATATAAGTAACTATTATAATGGCTCATTTTTCTTATGATTATAAAATATTCATAAAAAATATATTACAGTTATATTTTTGCAATTTTATGATTATAAACGCACAAGTTAGTCGGTGTTAAAAAATTGCAGCTTTTATATTCTTTCATTCGTTTTATCGCAAATATAAATAACGTACGTTAAAATAAATATAAAAACGAGGAAAGAACCCGATTACTAAGGTGGGCGCATCTCGGTTCACGACCCCACTTTCGTTAACTGCTTTTAATTGCGCCATAATTGAGATTAATGGAAAGGCATGCGGGCGTTTATGATATCACCCTTGACAAATTAAAGTTGAAACGCGCGATGTGCCGCAAAGATGCCGCCAGACTCTCTTGCGACATGCAACGCCGCCGACTCAGAAAAGAGTTCTACAACGAGCCGTCAATTTTCATTCAACTGAGATATTCCAATTATATTTGAACTAATATCTTGCTTGCGCAACAAATCATAAAGTTATTCGCAATTAATTCTTTAGCTATCAAACTGTTCTTGTATAAAATTTTATTGAATTCTGAAATTTGTTACTCGTAATATTATGTTTTGCATTCTTTATATTGATTTATACAAAATTATGTAGAAATGATTATGTGACATCACATTTGCCAAAGTTAACGAAAAAAATTTGAAAAAGGAAAGAAAGCTTTTTCGAGATAAAATATAAATTATGAATTGCTATAACATTTGCATTTAAAATAAATAGTTTCCTAGGTTTCACCATTTTGCAGTCGGATAATATTCTTATGTCTGCAATTATTTGATCAGGTTATTAAAAGAAAATTTCTAATATCTAAAGAATCAATGGGATAAACAGCTGGCCACTATGCTTGCTTAAGTGAATATTTACAATCGTTATAGTGTAGGCGTGCAAAGAACCTCGCGCTGCTCTTAGCAGGAGAGTTGAACAACCTGCGCGGTAAATAGCTGATTATCCTAGCGTACCCAAAGCACGGAAAGCCACGGGCTAGCACTATCCTGGACTAGATGAAGTAATAATAGGGTAATTTTCCTGGCATGCGGCGAGCATGCCACACGGTTACGATGTATGCACGAGCTTAGCTTCTTCCTCGTCGATTATCGATTTCGAAAAGATTTTGTGAATTTCACGCCTCGGAACTTCATGGTGTTACGTGAAACGCATATTTTAACATATAATAACTTCTATATAATTCTGCAAAATTAATATAAAAATAAAAAAAAGAAATATATAATGTTTCGAGTAACAAATTGCTTGCTGCATAATTTTTCATTATTTTTGCGATTCTCAGAACTGTAAAAATCCATATTAAACAAGATAAGATTAATGTTAAATAGAAAAAAATTATTTTCGATTTAAAATCATACATTTTATAAATTTATGTAATGGAGAAAGCTTTTTTTTTTTATTTTTTGCGTCTCATTTTGCCGCGAATGAAAGAAACAGCTATCATTTATCTCAAACCGTATAAATTTAAAAATTCAACAGACGAAACTTTCCTCATCGACTTTACAGCGGAGAGGGAAGATCTTTCGAAGTAGTAGACCGTGAGGCGACATGGTGGCTGGGACTATTCACTCAAGATAGTTGGGAACGTGTAGTCCCCGCGTGCCCTAACATGCTCGCACGTTCCGTGAAACAGCTGAGTCTCGCGAGGACGAATGTTCCCTCGCGCGGAACATCCTCCGCGGAATTAATGGCCCAGGATCCTTGGCTTCAAGGACGCGCGCGCTCATAGTCAAGCGGACATTCCCGCGAGAAGGTGCATTATTGCATTCCATCGATCAGTCTCGCCATGATAAATTTTGGTCTCCGGAGATCCACAATCGCGCCCGAGGATGTCGTGCGAAAATTGATTTTGTCAGGACGAGCACTTTTTTCATCATTATTTGAAAGAGGCTTTTTATCGGTCGAAACGACGGTAAATGTCAAAAGAAAAAGATACTTAACGCGTGATGGAAGCTACAAAAGAGTTAAGGACGTAATAATAATAATTATTTTTCGAATGAATTATTCATTATGCGGTTAGTCCACAATGTTATACTGCAGTCAGTAAAGTTTTCAACTGTGCGGCGAACAATCGGTAGGCACGCACACGTAATTAGACTCCTACATCCCCACTGATCATTCCGTGAAAATCGAAGACCGGCGCCTGCGGCACGACGGACGCCTACGCGTACACGCACGTGCGTGCCTCCACACGGAACAGCTGAGAGAGTGCGTACGCGTTGACGAGTCGATGAAGGATTTATCGTGCCGGAATCGGATGAGAAAGAGAGAAAGATAACACCATATTGCCCTCGAAAATCACAAGGCAAAAGAGAAAATGCATTGCTCTGATAGAATAGAAATATAGAATAGAAAATAGAAAGAATAGTTCACTAAATTAGCAAATTATTCTGATAAGTCGGACAATCCTGATAAAAATTATTTTCGTAATAATTTACGAACAATGTCTTTTTATTCTGACAAAAAATTAGGTAGCATTCCTAATTTCGAGTTATGTCATGTATTTAAATTTCTTTGTACATTTTCACATTCTAAATTTTAATTTTTAATGCCTTTTAAATCATGAATTGAAATGTATATTAGTTCTTTTGAGTATTTAAGGCGACGTGATTGCGGTAAGATGTTTGAAAACCTCTGATGTAAACAATCGACGTTGAAAGAAGTGGAGATAACGATTCTCAATGAAGCGTGCGGGACGATAGGGAAGACAGAGAGCGATTCAATCGCTTGGCGTGCGAGCGAGATGGCAAAGCAGATCGGAAGCGAGAAAGACAGCGGATACGATACGCAACGGTGCACGTCGCAAGAACGACTGAGAGGGGACGACTCCGTGACTGGCTCGGTTCGCAGCAGAAGCGTGCCGAGCATGCGCACGTCGTACACTTCTCAGTCTTGCCGTGGCGGTCGCGGGAGTCGGTCTCCGCATTTCGTGGCGCTAATTCGATTTGAACGCATCGCTCGTGAACGCGCGTGGTCGGCAGTGCGTCGTCGCGTTGAGTCGAGTCGTTCTGAAATTTCGATCCCGGTGTTTTGCGACAGTGTCCTTCGTCCGTTCAAGAACGAAGCCGTGATGGAATTCCGAGAAAAGCGTCCGAGCCGACGTAGTGTTTTGCCATAATTCGTTTTTTGTGTGCGATTGCTGCACGTTTTGCGTGGCACCTAAGCGGCAGTGAGATTGATTGAAGGTGACACTCGCGGTTGTCGAAATCCGTGTGCATTGACTTCGTGTAGATACAGATCCTTGTGATGCGTCGCACGTATTGGAATTTCGCGGGAATGTACTCCGTCAATGAGACGCTCGTGTCCATGGCGAGAATCAACAAGTGCGGCGAGTAATGGTCGCACCCACGTGATGCGCCGCGAGGTATACAACACAGCGCTTTCAGTCGAATTCCTGTAATATTCGTTTCTAAACTTGCGCACGAAGAAGCTCCGTGTCATGCATGTCATAGTATAAGCATAGTCAAAACGAGAAATATCAAGATACGAAGCATTAGGCATTGCGGCGTGAACTCAGCTGACGCAGCTAAATAGCAGTGCAACCAACTTCGGTCTATCGATACAAGCTGAACTCATCACAACAATCGAATAGACAATTCGATAATTTGTTCGATGTATCTCGCGAGGAAAGTGACAAATTCGAGTTAAAGAAGTAGTACGTGGTGTTGCTCGCAAAACAAACCGTCATCGCGTTTCGAAGAGGACGTTGCTCGGAATTTCGCGGAAGTGAAGTTACTCGGAGTTTCGCGGAAAGTGAAGCGTCGGAAACGCAACCCGGTTCAAGAGGAAGGCGGCGTGACCGTGGTGATATAATCGCGGGATCGTGAAAGACGCCGCGGTGGCTGGTGGTTTCTTGTGTTCGCCGTGTCGCACGTTTGTACAAGTGAATTTTAACTCGTCTCGTACACGTGGATGCATGCTGCCGTTTCGTCCTCGGCGTGATCTTGAACATCGCCTGGGAATTCTCAGGTGTGTATAGTTTTTACTTTTTAAAAAACTACACCGTATCTATCGATGACAATGCGGACGACGTTTGTTGACGATCACGTAAAATGGAGCAAGTGACAATTTAGTGTCGTTTTATTTACACATTTGTTTTTGGAATATCGACAATGATTTAATGAATATTTTTCGATAATTCTCTTTGTATTTAATACTTTATATAAGAGAGAAAACTTGAAGGAAATTTCATAGAAGAAATTTAGTTGATAATCACATTTTTAAGAGGTTAGATTTTATTAAATTTTACTTGATTCATATATGTTCATTTACAGAGTATTGAAATTCTCTGCAATATATGTTTTTTTTTGTTTTGAGTCATTAATCTTCGATTGATTATCTAATATTGTGTCATATCCCTAACCTACATAATTTTTTATTACACAGAAGCATTTATTGCACATTAGCACATGCAGCATTCTCGTCGACGTACATAGAACATTTATTGGAGTAGCAATTTAAATATAAATGTGCAAGCAACCACGTACCGTACATGATTATGCTAACTAATCAACATGCGAGCTGACAATAAAATATATAAATGCTCTGTTTTTTCTCTTCCGTTTAACATTTGCAATACTATGACGTCAATTCGAAATTCATTTATATTCTATATAATAACCGGTAACAGAATAATGGCTAAACTGAAAAAATTATTAGCGTCAAGAATGTGTTACGATTATTACATATATAACATTATTTATAATGAACAAAATCTCTCTTTACGATAAATTTACAAACGATGCCAATTAGTCTAAAATTCACTACTATTTATCGTTTGAACAAAATTTTGTTCAGATGAAAATAAAACTAATCACAACATTAGTTGTAAATCTTAGAACGATAAAAAGTATCTTTTTTTTTTCATTCCGCTGTTGTATCGAATTCGTATCGTTAAGTTCGATAACTAAACGGTGAAGCGGGAGATCGTTAGATCGGGCATGACTCCGATCGCTCGATCATCCAATTAAACGCGACAGCCGATCGACGCAAATCGCGCGGTGATATCGCGGTTTAAACGACCGCGTAACGGAAGCGGGGCGCGTTGTTTACAGGAGCCGGTAGCGAAGTATGTACATCTTACATCTCGGATCGAGCGCGGGCATGCCTGGCGTCGCGACGCGAGCACGGCGGTGATTCGTAATCGTTCGATTTATCGTAGTGGTGATCGGTATCTGCCGCGGCAACTCGCTCGGTCGGTGCGCACTGATCCTTGAAGGCGAAATCCTGATTACGATTCCGCTCGATGCCGCGGTGACATCATCGCGAAATCATCATCCTCTTGGAATGCCTCGTCGATTAAATCTCTTTGTGTCTGGGTGACACCACCTGTCCGGAAAACTACTAACTTTTTCTTATGATTTTTAGTTCTTAATTCAAAAAGCAGATACGCCAATGATACTCTAATATAATATTGCAGGTAGTACAAAGAAATTCATCTAGAATTCATGATTTCCAAATTTCTTACTTTTTAATTTATTATTATTTATTAGTATAAACAATGAAAAACACATTTTAATATTTTTAATTACATATATCTAGCGTTTAATAATTAAAATTAAATTTTACATTGATTTAATTAAAGCGAATTTTTTTCTCTTGAGGATATTACATCACAGAAAGCGAAGGAATCATGTTAATGATTCTTTCCAACTTTGACCTTCTCATTCAACACGACTGTTAAGGCTCTGAATGAATATTACGACACATAACTGAAAATTATGAATGCCTCAAGGCGTATTAAAAGAAGCGTGTTTATTTATGCTTACTTCATAATATCATCATTGGTGTGGACAGTTGGACGAACGGTAACAACCGCGGATCATCGCCGAACGTTATTTTATACAGTACGTGATTGGTATAACAGTAGAATAATTTTTGAAATAATAACACAAACATTGACACCGTAGTAGTTTTAATTCATTTAATTCATCGCGCAATACGTGAATGTGGGTGGCGGGCGAATCGTAACGTGCTGATATACTAACCTGACTCAATCAAGGCAATATGACGCGATAGATCGTATGATATGATTGACATACATATTATCATCACAACTAAATATAAATTTGCACTACAGTAAAAGACTCGCGTTACTTCAACTTTTAGAAATATATCGAAGAATAGAAAAATTATATTGAGAAACATTTATTTTGAGAAACATACAAAATTTTTCGAATTGTACACAGCATGAAGAAATCAGTAACATTTTCTGATTTATGTGTAAAAAATAAAACATATTTTATATATTACATATATAGCAATAGTAAATATTGTATTTACACGTAATTGCTATAATTATATTTTTTGCAGAAATCATGATTTTGCATGAAATAAACAATCATCGGTCGTAAATGATCATCGTAATATAATTGCGAAACTTAAAACTTTTCGTTGCGTCGACAATAGCAATGCTCGGTTTCACACTTCAAAGCGGGAGGGCGAGTTATTTCTGCCAAGCAGATCGTAGCAAAGAGAGGTAGTTTTCTTTTTCAAGATATAACTTAAATTTTCGGTTTCATACGACAGAAATAAAAATCAGTTGTATTCCAAATTTCTAATTTTACGTTTTACTGGTTATAACATAATATACCGTAATTTTATGAAGTGAAGAAAAGTTACTTCATGAAATTTCTATTTATATTTTTTATCTTTGTAAAACTCAAAAATTTATATTTTAAAAATACATAAATTTTTTAGTTTTTTAAAAATGGAAAATTTGTTTCAGAAATATAAAGCATTGTATTGTTAATTAGATACCTATGTAGTAATGTTTTCCAGGAAGATTTTGAAAAAAGAGTTATATTGATTGATTACAATATTGCAAATATAACTACTTTATTGTATTTATTACTCAAAGTGCGAGATATGGCACTGAATAACCGTTTATCTCCGAATAGATATCATGGCTACTCCTTCCAAGAACGAGGAGTCATAGAAATATTTGTTTTTCATGTATACGTAGAAACCTATCAGCTAAGATAAGATTTCATCTATGACTTTTGGAAACTAATCGACGTTCGTAAGTTTATCGTAAAGAGGCAGAGACGTATAAGAATTTCTCCAATCTTCAGTAGTTAATATATAAAAATATACAATGATCACTAATCGCACATTAAGAACGGCCGATGTTTAGATCTAATCATTCATTACTAGCACGCGATAATCGTTTCACGAAATTTATTATGAAAGAATGATGAAGCATTTTCCTTTGTTCGTTGATGATGAGCGACAAGGGCCATGACTCCTTTACCGCGTTCCCAGCGAAACACGTGGTCAGCACGTGTAGTTGCTCTTCCGAAAAGTCCCATACTTTATGATGCGCTCCGATTAGCTGGCGGAAATACATTCTTTGTTCATATTTTCCTTTTCATGAGCCACAGCAGGCCGTTAAAAAATGGATGTATTCAACCCAATTTATCAGACATTCCATCTTAATCCGGGAAATTGTGATGTTGAGAATTATAAATATCGCTGACAGATATAATTTTTTTAAATAGAATTTTATTTTTATTGTTTATATAAATAATAAAATCTAAACGAAATATTGAAATTTAAGAACATAATGTTGAATTAAACGTTATAGCAGTTTGCGTTTTATTTTGACGGATTTAATAGATGATAAATATAGACTTTCTCGTTTCGCAGTTTTCATAAGAGATTTTCAAGTTTTATGCAATATATTACATAAATTTAGAAAAAAGAATAATCGTCAGATCCTACTTACACTGTACGAGATTAATTGCGTTGTCGATAATCTTCTGACTTCTCTTTGCTTCCTTCTTGATCCTCCATCTTTTACGCGCCTCCGCAGAGTCGCTCGTGTCCCTCGCATGATTTACATCCCGCATTTATGACGCAACGTAAAATCGTACGAAACTTTCCGCGAGCCAACCCCGACGCGAACTGACGCCGGGAGCGCTCTTCTCTTCGCGCGCCTTTAAACGCTTGTATATCTCGATGGGTGATGTGTGAAATATTTATGCGCGATCCGGGCTTTATTCCTTAGACGTGAGCGCCGCAAGGAGCAGCGGTAATACGTTTCTATCGTTGTGAGGAAAAATAGGAAAACAGGAGCCTTTGCGCGCCGCAAGCTCTCTAAAATGCATTTTCTGCTCGGCAGTTTTGCCCCGCAGCTTCAAGTATCTTCATCAGCTTGAAAAATATTCAAATAACAGCGTTGAAAGAATTTTTCTCGTTTTATCTTTCTTTAGTTTAGTACTTGTGTAGAAACAGTGTAATGGTGTAGCGAAAACGTGCATGCGTATTCACGCGAGCGGATTTCTAACGCGGTCGGAAAATGTTAATAGCGCGAAGACGATCTTGCGTGGGAATTTAATTTTCTTACCGCCTGCCGGCCGGTTGCGCACGCGGTAATGACCGGTACTTATTGTGTCATTGGGTCATATTTCTTCAGGAATTATGGTTATGCTGCAACGCGCTTCTTTGAAATCGAGCCTGCAGCCTATCGGCTGTCCCTCACGAAGGACAGGCTTAAAAGCGTCCCCCGTTAACCGGAATTACTGTTGACGGAATATAAGGTGTAATCATCTTACAATTTTTTATAGAAGCTCAAAAAATGTGCTTTCATCTGGGAGAGGCAAAAAGTATAAATTTCTGACTATGTTTCTTTATATGTTTGTCAATTATTATGTATTAAATATGTGAGAATTGATATCTTTTGATAAATCAGATAAAATAAAAAACAAAATTAAGCAACAATTAAAGTAATACTTATTGCATTGTTTTAATTAAAGAATTCAGTCATTTTTAAATAATAATATTTTATTTTCAATATTTTTTTCTTGAAAAATTTACTATTAATTTAGAACTAGATTGTGAATTAGTATAATTAGGAAGCATTAAGAATCTACCGCGATCGGTTGTGCCGACTAAGAGCAAAGAAAATCAATAGGAAGAAGGAGAATTTACTGATCGGATCGTGGTTCAAATATGCAAATGGGCCGTCGATCTGAACGACCATTCACATACGTACACACACACATGCGCGCGCGCGCGATTACAGCGCACTATCCTCGTTACGCGGCGCACAATCGACGATCGAGGAAATCGAAAGCAATTACAGCCAATTAAAGAGTAAGAGGCTATTGTCACTGCTCGGTACACCGATAAGAGCGTTCGCGTCATTCGTGCGTGAAATGGAGCGAGAGCGGAAGAGAGGAAAATCGAGAGGCGCGACGAGCACGCAATGCGTGTGGATCACGAAAATATCACTCTCTGTTCGACACCGGAAGGCTGCAGCATGGAAAACGTGGGTGGTCTTCCGTCGATAGAGCCGTCGATAGCCGCGTGATAAAACCGACCGCGATGTCGCGTGAGCGCTTGTCGCGAGCTCGGGATCTACAGACGATTCCGATATACGATAGAAAATCGAACCGATCGATCGATACAAGCGATTTAAACAATGCGAGATTAATTGTAAGTAAATATAACAAGTTAGAAATGAAATATTCTAAAGATTGAACGCAATCAACTTTTTTCCGATATCTCACTTGATAGAATTTAGCGAGCGTTATATTATCATTTATATATATTATTGATTAATAATAAATTAACTAATATTTTTATTGCAAACAAGATAGGAAATATTTTGAATTAGATGTTTGAAAATATAATATTATACATAATATTCTTTGACAGTAAAGATTTTTTGAATTTTATCAAGAAAGTTAAAGCAATTCTCGCGTATAGAAAGTAGAATTTGAAGTATATTGGAAAAAGTATATTATGAAGGTCACGATGCATATGTAGCAGGCCTACTTTATTGAGGCGGTGATGAAGAGTCGCGTTGAGAAGTCATTGATAGTGCCGGTATCAACGCCTCTGGAGAGCTTCTCGTCTCGCACAAGGATTAAGTTCTCCGAGGTTGTTTGTAAAGATCTAACGGATGAATGATATCACCGCGTGTCCCTTCCTGCTGATCTACTCCGACGTTTGCTCGCAATTAGTCACGCATATTTGAACTTGCTTGGATTCGAAAGAAATATATTGAATTCGTGGTGGTTTTCTGCAATGCTGCAGAATCGATTCAACTTTTAATGCCATTTACTCGCGATTACAACGCGATGTGAGAATATTTTAGGATTTCTTATTTTAACGTATTATTTATCGATTTGACGATATTATTTATATACACCTGTCTTCATTATTTCCGATTAATATTTTTTAATAAATTAATATTCCATTAAAGTCGGCAAATTTTTTAGTAAGTTTAAGTACATACGCAACAGTTTCTGTGTGACCTTTTACAATCTTGACAAGAATATAAATGATTACTATAAAATTGCAATTTGAAATAATATAGGATTCTCGTAATGTTTTCGCGCAATATTTTCGACATTTTTCTGTACTAAGATCACTATTACAACATATTCTATTAATAGCAGTTGATGCGTATCTCGCACATATTGCGTCTCTTTACGGCTAATATTTATTACATTTCACGGATGCTTTCAGCTGTTTGTATACAGTCCGCGAGTTTACGCTGCGTAATTTATTTTTGATTTTTTTACCCCGTGCGGTAAAATCTAAATGGGTTGTAAATTTCTCGTTATATTGATAGGTTTATAGACAAAAGAGAATGTACGCATGTGCCAGCGTCCTCACCGTAATTTATTCGAGAAGTATTTGCTGTTAATCAATTCGTAGAAAGCTGATCCCGCGAGGCGCGTATCAAAAACGACGTTTAGAATGCATGGAGTTAACGGCGTATCGCGGCAAGAAACGCACGTAAAATTTATTTTTATCTGGTATTTATTTGACCTGTGCGTATGTAAGCAAGATTAATTAGAATGGTTCATCATAGCAGTAGTATCATAGTAATATTTCTCAATGATAAATCTAATAATTAAAATCAATTGTGGATAATATTATTAGTATTATTTATTCAACAAAGATATCAAAAAGTTACTTAGAAACGATGATTCTAAAATTGCCGTAATTATCGATCTTACATTTTTATTACTATCGTGAATTGAACGATTCTCGTACTTGCTCAATGATCGGATCAAGAATAAACGCGAACAAATAAATATGGCACAGGAAGGATACAAGGAGAGAAAATAAAAGTGTGCACAGTATAAGGATCTGTTAAATCGACTTCGCGTTTAAACGTAACAAAAAGTGGAAGTTGTCCGCTTATCTGTGGCACCGACTCACGATGTCACAAGAAGAGTTTCACCTCGTTTTAATCAGACAACGCGTCGGTGAGCGATGAATCGCGTAGGACCGCAAGGAGCGAGGGTCCTCTGTAAAGATCATCGATACATCTCTCTCTTTCGCTATCCGCGGCCTCCTCTCATCCCTGTTCGTTCTTTATATATCGGAATCGACCGCGTGTAAAACCAGTTCTGCGACTCGGGGATGGCGAGAGGATAGTACCTTATAGCTCGCGCACTCGCGACTGTTTCAGAGCAAAATGGATCATGCTGATCACGCTTCATTGTATTTTTCTTATCCTATTCTTTATCGTTCTCTTCATTGAATTGTACATTCGACGTCCCTTGTACCTGTCGAGACGC
Organism: Linepithema humile; assembly: GCF_040581485.1. Classification (NCBI taxonomy): domain Eukaryota; kingdom Metazoa; phylum Arthropoda; class Insecta; order Hymenoptera; family Formicidae; genus Linepithema; species Linepithema humile. The sequence goes on along the minus strand of NC_090129.1, from coordinate 24,752,088 downwards.
CGTCTGATTTCTATAATATTTATAACCCTTCAAATACTAAGAAACTTTATGACATGCATTATGGACAGAGAAATAAGATTACAAAAATTTATTGTAATTAATTTTTATTTTACGTAAATTTTATTCGTTGAAATGTTTGTCGCATTCGAAAATATATATGTAAGTTACAAATTTTTTAAAATTTAAATACGTTTTTATTTTAATTTAATTTGACGCTTAAAAAATCTAAGCAAATTCTAAATTTAAAAAAATACGATATACGGGAAAATTAATTGCATGAAAGTTGTACTTCGCAATAGAAGTAGATGCAGATATGCCGGGTTTTATCTTAATAAATTTAATCAGCTCAGTTTGTGGCAAAAATGGCGGAACATGGCGAATTGATTGGAAACTACATTCGATTTAATTTCACATGCGTCACGATTTTAACGTAATTCACAGTTATGGCGTTTATATCGCGCGGGATTCAACGCGAACGTGCGCCGTGCGCGTCGCGACAAGATATCATAATTCTAAGTTCTACGATCCGTACAAGTATATCGGCGCTGCACTTTCGAGATCCTTTCGCGCAGGATTGAGACGGTAGATAAGGGCTCTCACAATGTAAAGCAGCCTCTTCCCTGACGCGATCCGAAGCCTGTAGAAGCGAGTCGGACGATCTCCGCGGATAACCGACGGCCGTCAGTGAAGTAGAAGTACAAGATACTCGCCGTTCAAAATGCAACGAGCTATCGCAGTGGAAGCACGACCACCGCGCGAGTTATTCGCCGCCGCTCGAATGCCACGATGCAATCATTGCTGAAGAAGCACGACCACCGAGCGATCGCATTAACCGCATGATAGGAAAAACGTGGCTGTTTACGACTTTGGAAAAAAATTTTATTTTCATCGCGATTACGCGGAAAAAAAAGGAGCGAGCACAGTGATTACGATAAACTGAAATCATTCGAAATAATCAATGATGAGTAAAAATAATACGATTTTTGTGTTTTTAGAACTTTTTCATCAAAATTCTTCACTGTCGATGAAAATCATTTTCTTTTTCACATTCTACAGTTTCCTTATTTTAAAGTATGTAAAGTTGCAAAAAAATTCCGAGCGATTAAATTCTAATTCTGGGCTATTTAAAAGTCCGGGTTCACGCCGTGTGTCCCTGCCCCTCGGCACTTAAACAAACATTGCGTCGTATCTGATTCGAGACACGTCGTCTTCTTATTCTCTCATAGACATTACAGCAACGTACTGTTTGTTTGTATTACTGCAATAGCTCAAGCTATGACCTAAATATTTTCCAGTCATCTTATGGGGTGCATTTACGTTAACTGATCTCTGAATGTGCAATGTGTACGCATGAACGCAGATAGATATGGAATAAAATCAGGTAGATTAAAGTAACAGTTAAGTAAAATAAATTACGCGCATATATTTACATAAAAATAGTGATATTTAAATTCACGTGTGTGTGCGTATGTGTGTGTGCGTATACGTGCGCATATGTTATAACGATAAAGCGTTGAACGCCGACACATTATTTACTCTGAGGGATGCACCATCTGTTACTTAATAACGACTGTTTTGAAGCTTGTTATTAAGTTTTCGCGCATCCGAGTCACGAGGTGAATCGTACGAAACACGCGATAAACTGTAAATCGTGTGATAATAACTCCCGTCACGCAATCTTCACGATCACGTTATGTCGATATTCCTGCACGACTCCGTGTACATTTTGCAAACGCGATAAATCATGACGTCGCGCTATGCTCGTTTTCATGCTTTCTATCTCATCGTTTCCCTATTACGCTCGTGCAGCATACGCCTACCAACAAAGTCAAGTCTTGCTAAATGGCACGGAGGACGTATGAAAATGGATTGCCGTAATTCAGGAAGAAAATGCATATCAGATTTAATAATCTTTAACCTTTATTTCTTGTTACCGCTTCTTAAAGGAAAGTTTCTTAAAGGAAAATAAGTACCGCGATGTTGCAACGTAAATATGAAGTGGATGTGTTTTCAAACCCCTAGAATTTCGATATCTCTAATTTTATTAGCTAAATTTGTTGCAGAAATAAAGTTGAAATAGTTAATTTGGATACTTCATAATTTTTTTTTTTTAAATAAGCTGTGCTCGAAAGAATATTTTGCATTTTTAACGAATGCAAGACGCGATTTGAGAAAAATGGTTAAGACGAATAAATGTATCGTTCTTGTTTATCATCTCAGAATGGATATGGCTGAGTCATATGTGCAAACCATAAGAACATTATGAAGTTACAAAAGTAACAAAGGGGCCACACACTTGCGGGTGGTATATTTGATCCTTGAGCGTGACGAGGAATGCAGTAAAGAAGGGATTCTTAACGAATTCTTCCTGGTTAACTACGGAGTCAATTGGGAATCTTTAAAGCGAGAGTTAGAACTCGTTATAAATTTCTCTGTTAATTATATCTAATGATTCAATAAACATTTTATTGCGCACATTCCTACGGTATACATCTGCAAAGCACTCGATTTACCGCAACAGACACAGCGAGTGATTCGAAAATCAGTTATAGAAAACAACGATTTCCGTTATTGTGATTTTTTATAATTTTTATTGTCATTCTTTAAATTCTTGAGAAGATTGTAGCATGGTTCTTCAAAGTTTTTTGTTACAACAAAAACTTATTTTTTCTATCTTTATGTTGTAGTAAAAAATTTCTTGAATTGCAGACAATTGTGAATGAATCGATTAATTTATATGTTAATGTGTTTAAGCAATATCTACTAATTTTGATTGAGATCAACGATAGACCGGTACAATTTTTAAGTTACTTATTAAAAAAAGGGACTTGAAATATAATCTATACGAATGATTTACGTATGACGAATATTCGTAAAAATTACTTAAAGATGATAAGAAATGATAAAAAATATTACTAGAATAATTTAATATTTTTTCTGGTAGGAATAAAAATTTTGTCCAATGAACGGTTTATTTTTCATACTTATATAGCATTAATATATTCAGTAAAAAGACTCTCAGTTACATGCCGAATAGTCATATGCCAATGACTATTGACAAAAGCTGAAGAATTTCTGTCAAGTACCTACTGAAAATTTTTTCTTTTCCGAGTGTGAAGCCGGAACCAGCTATTCCGCGATGAATGTTTAGAGCCATTTAGCGAACGCTAAACACGGCGGGTAGCCGGTATCCTGAACGACCAGCTCCTTTCAGCTCACATTTCCACCCATTGAATATCTCATAGCGGGTTCTTCGGAAGGAAAGAGACGGCGAAAGGTTGTAAGGAGGCCTTGCAAGGTTACCTATCTCTTAGCGAGGTCTACAAACTACTTTTGAGTCTTTCTATGCCTGTATTTTGGCCATATTTTTTATTAGAATTATACGAACTATTTTACATACAACGAAATATTTTAAGCATTCTAAAAATTTATTTTGAATGCGTAACATAAGTCTATAAATAGATAGAAAAAAGTACATTTTTAATTTATGTCTCTCTAGATAACATTTAAAATTATTCGATATTTTCAATCTCCATATGTTGCACAATTAATAGGAAGATAGCGAGTAAAGTCGAGATCTTCATTAATCTTTCATGTTACTCAACATTTTGAATTATTCAGTCAATCCAGCCGTGACTTGGTTAGATCGGTTAATAGGGCTTTCATGGTGATTTCCTCTTGACGTCAAACATTCACGGAAGCACTTCGGTAGAAATGCGGGTGCGATTTCCGCGTGACAAAACCGTTTGCTCGTTTGTCTTCGCGGTTTGGCATACCGAAGTGCACGCTGGCACGTTAATTCCGATGGTAACAGGGCGGCGGTTGCGTCGCGAGCGTAACGCTTTGTAATTACCGGCCGTCATTATCGTGCTACTCGACTTGACGCGATGATTACGGTGCACCGGACAGAAGCAAATCGAGAGTGCTCGCCACGGTGCGTGGCCGCGCGGAACACCCCGAAGCGCGAGCGGCATCGCGGGGCCTGGTAGTGCACCGGACCCCCCCGATTAACGCGGCCTGACGGGGGCCTCTCCCGCGGAATTATCAGCACGGCGAATTGAATTTTCGCCGGCAGCGATACGAGTTACGAGCACTCGCCGCTGTTGCGGGGGACGTGACGTTCTAATATATGTTAGGCGTTAGGCGTTTAATATTCCGGGTAGCCGAGATCTTTCGACATTTGCCGCTGTGCTTTCGATTTGGCGAGCTCGTTGCGTCACATCGTGGAATTATGCCGTCAACACAGTGGACGTGGAAAATTATTTTACTATCGACATTATTACGCTCGGTCCCCGACTACTCGCTCGTTTTCCGAGGCTCGAGGTCAGTACGCGTATCAACAGTTTCTATCCGTATCAACGCTATAAATTATTTACATTAGGAAACGTGCCGATAACCGCGTACCAGCGGCGGAGTCGATAGCACAACACGAAAAATAGAACCGTGGCGGAAGCCAGCTATTAACCGAATGACTTTACACATCAATGATCGTTGTTCCTACAAATATTTTGAAACTTTCTATAACGCTATTCTAATTTTTTTATTTTTTAAACATTTTTACATTTTGCAGATTGTGATTTTAACTTTTAGCGTATTTGAAGATTATTTTTCAAATTTTGTTGACTATGAAATTACACATTTTGCAGTTTTATTAATAATCAATGAAGTGTATAAATTGTTTTGGTGTGTAAAGTGTATAAAAAAATAAAGCTTACTTTCGAATCGCATCAAAGTTCGTTCCGATCGATTAAAAATTCTTAGCCGGTCTGGACGAAGCCTGTTATTACGGGCAATATCTCTCACGTACTGAGGAAGTAGTCACGAAAGAAGTCGCACAACAAAGTCCCTTTCGACAAAATCCTCTGTGTATGAGAACTGGTTTCGAGTCGGCGACTAATTGGAATTAAATGCAATTCCTCCCGTCCGCCTCCGCCGCGTTTATAAACGGTCGAATGACAAATACCGCGATAGCGAGAGTAATTAGGTATACACGATACCTCCATTTCCATATAGCAGCCCTTCCCCTTCTCAACACCTCGCCCGTCTTCTCGCAGCTTAATCATACGAGACCCGATTATACGAGGCACTCCGAAAGTCCAATGGACTTTAAAATACAAATAAATGATTATACACGATTTTCCATGTCGATAGAAGTGTGTCGACGCGGACAGATCTCATTAAACAGATAAGAATTTGATTACGGTATTGCTCTAACGTAGATTGTTATTATTGCAATATCGTTAATTTAACAGTAAATTAAACTAATTTGTCAAATATGACTTAATCGGAAAATCATGCATTTGTTATGAATGTGATGTGCATTTGTCATCAATTGCATTGATTAATAGAAAATGTTTGACAAGTATAGTAAGCAGTAGTTACTATAATTAATATTATAAAGTCGACAAATCTGTTAATTGTACTAAATTGAAAAGAAGAATCTGCTCACCTGTTTGCTTGTATCTCATATTACTCAACTGAAATGTACACAAACGTTTAACGAGTGTTAAACCTATAAAGGTGTTGCTGACACTACCGAGTTTGACGCCTCCGCTTCTTCGAGATATGCCGTTACTTTCTTAAGGCGGAGTAAGCATTTGGGACAGAAATTTCGTTACGTGAGAAAGAAACGGCGGCATTCTTATGACTAATGCAAAGTTCACATTTTTTCAATATTTTTATTATCTATTATATTCTATTCTATCTTCCGGTGAAACCAACTTCTTGTTCTATTGATTTTTATAATTATTACTTTATTTTGCGCATTGATGTTACATTTTATTCTTTATTCTTCATGGGTTATTTTTACATTTTATTGTATTTGCACTCTGACTTATACACTTTTTGTCGATTTATTCTCAAACAGTTTTTTATTTTCAAAATTTATTTGAAAAAGACGCTAAGCTTCTTGCAGTAGATATAAGTATCGATAAGAAAACAGGTTGTCGATAAACTTTTCTACTATTATCAATTGAAAGTATGATTATTTTTTGTGCTCAAATCAATAGGAATAAATTAAAGTCCGATTCTACGCCACGTGATGACTCATGCGGTGTATTACTTCGTCTTGTTAGGAATTAGCATGAACATTAGGCGTTAATCTGCAATTCACGAATGTATAAGCCGAATAGAAACAATATGCGTGCATGTCAAACCGTTGAATCTTTGAATTTTAAGAAGGTTGTAGCCTTGTCTGCATATTTAATGGGTTATTGCGTCTGAATCTGTTGTTGTCCAAAGTCTGATGTTTGTGAATAGATTTTGTACTTTATTTAATATTATTCTATCATTATTAATCAAATAACGATGTGCCAGAAAAGAATTCAACATTTTTCTTTTGGATTAGGAATTTTTACGACGAATAATACGGCAGATATTTCTATTTATATATTACGTTCTACAGAATGTTTCAGAATAACGACAACGTGAACGAATAGAACACACAGTAAGCCGAACTGAAAAGTCGTTTACCGTTTTGCAATATTCGCAATAATTATGGAGAAATTAAAAAAAATTCTGAGACACCCTGTATATATTGCTACAAATTTTTTGCACGTAAATTTTTTTTGACGTGCAGAAATATTTCAGTAAAAGTGCAGGTAAAATTTTTTTCTTCGAATCCATGAAACTATAGAACTGTGAAGCACCTTCTGATCAAAGGGGGTCCTTGAAGGACCCCTAATGGGCATTGTTTGACTTCTCGAGCATTTTGACTTTTTTCTCTTTTGTTACCGTAGCAGTAACCTCCCGCTGCTTTTTGGAGAACGATGTCAATGAGTCTAGACGAGGGAAATAGTTCACGTTAGCAATTGCACGTAGCCGAACAGCTGCGGGGGTTAATAGGCTGGTCATCGTGTGACTCGCATACTTCGTCGAAACCTACATCTTTAACGAAGCAACGGTCACATCCGCTGGCAGGCTTCCTCGAAACGTGCAGAAATTTTTCGCACACCATTTTTCGTGGCGTCCGAGTGCCAGTCATACTATGTCAAAGTAGTTAATAGAATTAGCGGTTGCAGCAGCTTATTAGAATGCGCCGAGACCGAGCTAAGTATAGGCAGAATAACTTAACATAAATTACAAGCGAGATAACGGTCACGATAGCGATTAATTACGGATTAGCCTGACAGACAGGATAAGCTAGACGAATTTGATAGTCGCATTTTAGATTCGAAACGGCGAATATAATACGAGTTTATGGGCAGTCCTAATCGGCCGTACAAATGCGTTACATAAAATATCGGAAGGGGGGGGGGGCCGGGAGCAAGGTCCCATGATTACGATCGCACCGTCGATGCACATGCACAGGACACGCACTGACGCACGCGTGCGTGGAACGCACGGCGTTCCGAACGACCGCAATTAACCTTACGTAACTCGGCCTTTCCTGGTGGGTCCTCCTTACTCTTCGCGGCTGTCGAAGACAACCCGCGTACAATTCGTCGATGCATGGAAGCAGTTATACGCGTCGTTTAATTCTTTTTGCCTTTTCGCGCGCGCTGTATCCTGCCTAAATAATTAGTGCGTGAAGCAGGAATCAGTGAGGCGTTTTGTGACGAGTTTCAACTGCTGTTTTACTATGTCGATGTATCCGTCAAATTAGTATTTTCTAAAAATAGCCACGTGCTATTTTTTGCAGCGCGGATAAGTATTCCTCTTATCATCCTCATTATTGCGTATAATGTCAAATTGCCGATCATTTTCGCCTACGCGCGACGAGATCACACTTCGTGTAATGCGATGAGAGCAAAGATGTTGCGGAACGTTACGGCGCGCGAGAGCGCGATAATAACGCGCCGTAAAGAGAGGCGAAAGCGGCTTTAAAACTGCGTTCCGCGTAGCAAATATGTCGTACGTGGAACACTCGGCGTTCTTATCGGTCGGATTTACGATTTCGATTAGCACGAAGCCGTCGCGTCCGCCTTCCTGGTAGTGAGGAGACACTAAAAACAATTATCGCCGATGTATCGCACCTCGGGAAGAGCAAAAATTTCGCGAATTGAGTTACAGCCGCCTACGCGCGCGGAAGTGTTCGATTATCGCTGGTATCTAAGTGCCAAGTCAATACATCAGCGTGTAAGTTCACGCGAAACTTTACATTTTGTTCAGAAAACATGAAACGAAAATATTTTTCTATATCTTTATACGTATACGTAATACTAATTTTATTTTAATGTATTTTTTAAAAAGACATATGCTACTTACCTTTATCTTTACAAGATGACACATGGATGCATAGATAACACATAATTTTACGTTTGAAGTCTACGAAATTTAAGAAGCACGAAGAAGCTACCAAAATATTAAATATTCATATCGTGCGGATAAAATTTCAACGTGTCGATATTTACATAGTAAAATGTTGGTAGTTAACGCCGTGCAGTCGATCTCCGATCTGTTCCGTCTGTATTCCTGCGAGCCACCCAGGTGTGAACGTGCCCAGGAGCAAAAGGATCGCGGGGTAAATTACCGGCAATAATTTCCAGCTGATAAGAACGGCGCGCGTCTCTCTCTCTCTCTCTCGCGACTAGCGAGCCGTTTAATTCAGTTTAACCATTGGGCCGTATCCGCCTCTATCGCAGAATGGCATTCGATTAGGGTGAGGTATCGGTACGAGGAGGCATCGGTATGTATTGCAGTTATTTACGAAGCGTTCTGACAGTTTTCACCTACCTATCGTGAACCACAAATTCTCACATCCTACGCGAAGTCAAACAAAGTGGATTTTTTCGTCGACTGCGACTTCCGTGCACGCGATAAAGAATCGAACAAGAATCGGGAAAAAAATTCTATCGAGCTATACTGATACAATTTTTTATTTACCTTAACAAGTTTTAATTTGTTTCAAACGATCATCCGATATTTGAGTTTCATATCACTTTGCGCGATAAAATAAAATAAATAGAAAAAAAAAGAAAACAACACTCAGCGCAATTCTTTTTAAAATCACATAATACTTGTGATATTTTATTTCAACTAATTCGGTATCTAAATTAAATTGTCCAACAGCAATTTATATTGGTAAAGTAGAATTATGATTGATTTAGATATTAGAATTAACATTTTGATTTCTCTTGTATGTGAAGAAAAGTTTGTGACGTTAAGGAGTTAATTGTAAATTAATGCGGAAGTTATGCGCAGCTGTTATCTGAAGTCAAGCGCACTTAAGGTGCGACGAGCACCATCGTTCACCTGTGAAATCACCTGACGTATTGGCTGCCGGCAGCCGGCCACGATTAGACATCCGGTCATTTTCTAGTATTACGTGTGCGGGCAGGCGACTCGTGTTCTCATGCATGACTTTATTGTTAGCGGGTTCAACGATTGTAACGGCGGCGGTATTGTATTCTTCAGGCGAGTAGCGATGCAATCGAATCGTAATCTCGCGATCGCGTGCACGTAGATCTGTTGAGATATACGGCGAGCTACAAGCATATCAGGTAAAGTACAATACGCAGATTTAATTACGCCGATATGATTCATTTAACGCATTGCATAAGTTGCGCCAAGAACGCCAAGCCTCTGCTATTTTTCTTCCGTTTACTTGCAACTCTACGGTGCGACTCGTAGAGGGAACGGTTGACCCTGAACATTTTTATTATGATAAATGTTTTTTTCGAAGATACGTGTAGTTGCAAGTATTTTTACAATAACTGCAACTACTTGCAGTATTATAAAAAACACTGCAAACTACTTACAGTATTTTTTATAATGTTAGTGTAAAAATTTTTGAAAGTTTTGCGCGATAAGATAAATTGTTTTTTACGATATACGATCTACAAAGTTATCTCGGGAGTGATGAATCGTAGTCTGAGCCGCGATAAATGGATTGTCGGGATTTTTTTTCAATAATTGCAAGAGTTCAACGCAACCGATTACGAACATCGTTTTGCAACAATTATGAAACTCGATAGAATCGTATTACGTTAATAGATAAGATCGCACTACCTTCGCGGCTCGACATTTTTTGCAGGTGAATAGATACGCCACGATAAATTATATACGGTAGTCGAAAGTGAGTACAAAATGTAATGTTAATTATTATTAGCAAGATCGGCGGAGCGTGAAACCATGCTCATATTTTAGCTTTACTATCGCACTCTTGTCTCAATACCATTAGCGTAATTCTTGAACAGAAATATCAATCCACCACAACTGAGCGAAATGAGAGAAATTATTCCGCCAGATTGCACTTTATAATGTCCCACGCCCCTTATGTCACTTTATATCGCGAGAACTACGTAGTATACTCTATAATCTAACTTATTTACAGTGCTAGCTAGTAATTTATGAATTCTTGTAGAAACTTTTGTACACGGGGTTAACTCACAAAATGATTTATATTGGCTTAATTCTGCATATGTGTTACGTCATGTTCTTTATTATAATTGATATTATTTGGAACACACTCAGCTCATTGTTCAGCAGATTGTTCATTGCAATTTATCGAAAATTTAATTATTTAATCTTTTTATAAATTTTATGTTATTTAAATCCTAATGTTCGAAACTCAACGATTAATATTGTATAATTTGCGCAAAAGCACACATATAACGCACATATAAAGTTCAAAAATCAGTGTGATCGAATCGTCTGTTGCTTCTCAATGTTTAGGCGTTGCGGAAAATGATTTTCGTCTACGTAGAACGAATCGTTGCGCGATACAATCTTGAGCGGCAGAGAAGTGGATACAAAGTGCGGCGGTGCTGATTTCCAGATTAGCTTCCCTCACGTGCCGTCGGGGCGGTTAATCTGCGCAAAATATAATTAGCCTCAGTGACTAACGCTAGTGCGGCCGCTAAATTTAGTCAAATGCAATCATAACAGCGCAGGTGGTCATTTTACCCTTTTCAAGTGTTTGACAAGCCGAGATTATACGGACCGCGCGACGCGGCGGCCGCGGTGAGTCACGGCGGGGCTAATTATAATGCCTTTGCCAGAATACACCCATTGGTCCTCTTTTGCCTTTTCACCCTTTTCTCGTTCTCGATTAAGCACCGTCCTCGGCATGCGTTATGATTTCTTTATTGCGTTGCCATTCTTATTCAATCGTTCCTAATTCAATTTTATATGATATCTATTTGGCTTCCAAATTTTTTGCTTATTGGATTAATCAATCTACGATAAATTGCCGAAATTGATTTACATTAAATTTTATTTTATTAAATATTTTAGTATTTATATTTTTATCGTTTAATATGTATCTGTGTTGTTAGAACATTTGATAAATAAATGCTATTTTATTCTTTATTGTTACCAACTTGTATTCATTTTTCACGTTGCAGATGTCCGAGAAAATGCGTGTAAGATCATCGAGGTGACCGCGAGAGCATGGAGACGATGCAAGAAGGTGGTGGTCGCCTGCAAAATGGCTCGATCATCACGAAAACGCCGAATCGTTTGAAATTCATGGAGAGTAATGAGAGTGACAAAGTGACAAACGAAAGGACAGCAGAGATGGATCCGTACAAGGAACTGGAACTCTATCTCGCCAAAGTTAACGTGAGTCTATCTTGAATTTTTATTTTTACATTATCATTCGATAAAAATTGTACGGTCAATTTTAAGAAGTCGAGGAACTTTGCGATTATTAAACGCATGAAAGAAATTATTTAAAGAGAAATAAAAATGTAAGCCGCAATATTATCACATAATTTATTCGATTCTTCAAATTAAATTACTTTTGTATCATTTTCGTATTGATAAAATATGATTATTTATTTTTTACGACAAATGTGGATGTTAATTAAACTTTTAAATTTTGTTAGAATGAACATTTTATTCAATAGATAATTGTTAGAAGAATTTTTGTATATATTTTTAGAGCTTTATAATGTAATTTTCTAGTCTGGTATTCTTATTTCATAATTAAATTCTATGATAAATCGTATACAATCTGACGTAAAATTAAAAAATTAAGGAATTAATTGTATTTATAAATCTTTCATCGCCTACAGATGCGATTAATCATCGTGTACATTTCATTTGAATCAAAAGTTCCGCCCTTTCTACTTTTATCCCGTGCGATTCGACACGCTATTTTGTTTCGCTATTAAAAGCGTCTTTATACGAATCGTGAAAGGTTTCAACGTTTGAATTAATCGTGTTTATACGATTGGATCTTTGAGCGTGGAGGAAGAAGATCGATGCTGATTTAAGAAGGTCGAGTGAAAAATTAACGCCCACTTTCTCTTTACGATAATCGATTCTGATTCCGTGAAACCAACTCAGTTCCTCGACTTCTTTAGGCCGAAACGGAAGAATCGAGCGGTGAAAGGAATCATGCCGCAAGCTTCGCCCATAATATTTCTCATTATCGAATGGAGATCACCGTATCACGTAAGAACGGATGATTTCTCTTACTTGACGAGGCCGAGGCTCTGACGAGCGGGATGACTCCGTCCCGATCAATTCTTTCTGTCTTTCAATGAAACAAGTTATTTGATTCGATTTAAATCACGTGTGCTTTGTTCAACTTACACACAACACGGAAGATCATCTTGAAATCTCACAATCCGTTACATCTTTCTCGATGAATTATGATGACATTGTTCACCTAGCAGAATCGTTTATCGATCATTTCGTCGTGACGAAACGTGATGTAACAAATTGAACGCGACGTCAATCGTGAAATTCCAAAAACGCTCGACAGCGTTTGTTTTTCCGTGTTCTCTTCCGTGTTCGATGTTTGTACATATGTTTTAGAAGCTTTACCTAACTAAACGATATCAATGGTAGCCGAGAATACGAACCGGTTCTTGTTTGTGAATTCGCGTAAGGTGCGTTTGGATACAGGTGCCATTATTACGTGTTCATGTGACTGGTTTAAATATTTTAATACTTGTGATAGATACACTTGCAAAATCTAAGCTAGAAAATATCAACAGTATTCTAATAATATTTACTACACCGATAATATAATAATACATTATTATCCGTGTTATTTAAAACAAGACAATAAATATGTTGACATTAGATATGCCAATAATTCTGACTATAAAATCCTTGTAATTTTTTTTTGTATTCTATGTTTATATTTTTGAAATAAACATATGTAATTGTAATACCGCATTGGATTATAAAAATTTGATTGAGATAGTATGAGACTTAAATTGAAAAATCAAATTGCAATATAACCGTTAGTAGTTTTTTTTTTTGCCAACATAATTTACTTGTCTGCTACCGTTTTATATTCTAATAAAAATCATCCTTATCATTCGTACATTAAATTGATACATTAATTTGATATATCGAGTACATGTTAGCAATTTAATTCGAGATATCGCGGTTTGTAAAACTCACGAATGCGTTAGATAGATACTTTTGCGTTTTTGTTCATATCGCGAACTCGATTATCAGCTGTTGCCGCAGATTATGCTCGGCGTACGCCTGCGACGCGTTTGCTCGTTTTGATCGGACTTGCGTGCATGCGTCGGTTCCGCGTCGTCCTTCGGCGCGTACCGGTGCATCGCGAGTGCATCGGTGCATGTCGATGCGGCGCAAGCAAACAAGAAGAGTCCCGCGGGAAGAGCGAGGGAGGTGGCGGCCGATGGCGATGGCTCATCGTTAAAACTAGTTGGCGCGGAAGTCGCTTCTCAGCCTCCTACTATTTCTCAGATAGTGCCTGCGAGTGCTGCTACCGGTCGGCACGGTGCACTTTAACGTGGTCTTTACGTGAAACTTATAGCCTCGATGTAATCGGGACCCAATATCGTTTGCTGATGAAGGATTGGCCACTTATCGACTAACGAGAGATCTGAGCTTCAAACCTTTCATAGATTCATCTGTGTATATCGTTTTTCCCTTATAAGCAACTGATAATAACGAAGTATGAAGTTTCACCGATCGATTCGTCTTCCATTCGATTTAAATTATATTGCAATTTGCTTTCTGATTTGATTGATGCAATTTAATTCTCATACTATCTTAATCAAATTTTTATAATCTAATGCGATATTAAAATTACATATATTTATTTAAAAAATGTGAAGATGAAATACCAAAATGCTACTCAAAAATTTCCGGAATGTATTTGTAAGAAAATAAACTCATTCAGTAGACTCTAAGCTTTTCTATCTTTTTCAAAGTAGTTTTCTTGAGAACAAATGTCGCAATCTCAATGTATTTGTGCAGGAATTGAAAAGAGTCTTGGAAATTTTTATGCGTCAACACGTTAAGCATCGTTTGCGAAAATACGGTCAGCATCTCATCAACTGTATCAAATCTTTGCCTTTTTAGCTTTTTGATCAAAAAACATGACGGTCGTTTTTTATTCACCTCGTCTGACTTAACCCCCCCCCCCTCGCGATTTTTATCTCTTCTTGAGGATGAAAATCAAGTTGAAGGGACGAAGATTTGATGCCGTTGAGAAGATCCAGGTCGAATCGCAGGCGGCACTCAACATGCTGACACAGTAGGACTTCCAAGACTCTTTTCAATCTTGACAGAAACATTATATGCGCTTCAAGGGTACCGCTTCGAAGGAGATAAAGCAGACTAAGGAGATTTTGTATAAATCTATTTTTTGATAAATATATTCCGGAATTTTTAGATAGAATTTTATACATAAAATTATTGGGTTTGGATTAAATATTACTTTCATATATTTTCTAAACATGTCTTTTTTTTGTTGTCATTAATTTATTATTATTGAAGCCGTTTTTTAATCTCGCATAGAAATCAACGATGCAATTAATATTGCGTTTTGTAGTGTACGCATTCTATGTCGAGCGTAGCGTTTCGCGTTTTTTTTCGCGGCGTCGAGCGAGGGAGCATGATGCCCGGCGCTCTCCCAAGCCGAAAGGCAGATGACACAAACGGATACTCTTCTACCACTCGTTTTTTTTTTTTTTTTCGTGCTCGCTCTCTGTGTGCACACTTTTTTGCGTCTTTCCCTGACCGTGTGAACTGGGAGGCGTTTGTTAACTAAGCGAATAGAAGAAGTCACGCGTCACACACTCATGATCACTCGATTCCGTCTGCGATCTTTGACCTCCTCGGATGGGCGTGCGTCTGTTTTCGGAGCATCGTGAAGTCTGGGTCGTTTTAATACGCTCGGACATCCGCGAAAGAATGTAGACCGTGATCCTATTGAAGGTTAAATTCGGAGGAACCACTTGAATAATAATAACTGAATTTCGCATGGTCACATGGCAACCGCTTTGAATACTTGAATCGGCATCTTTTGTTGCAACGAACAAGAAATTCCGTGCAAATAATGATGACAGCGTGGATATAATATTTAATAAGGAGTAATAGATATATAAATAGTAATTTCATAATACGGTAGAACGATAAATAATGGTTATCACCCGGCGATAACGCTTCTGACTTTACTCTAGGATCGTTAGGTTATATCGGCGATTATCGTATAAATCATCGCGGAATCATTAAGCTTATCTAGCCAGTCTATTAATTGCGATTCAGTTCTACGATTTGTAGAGAAGGAAGGAGTTAGATGATCGATGAACTAAGCGGATGTGCAAAATATCGTCGGTTAGCAGCTTACCACGCACTGGGTCAAGCTTGCAGCTTCTCAAGGTTTAGGTTAAACAGGATCGCTGTCCTTCTCTCGCTTTCTCCTTCGCGTGTCGGCGAGAGAAACGGCGCGACTGATCCAATCGAAGTATACCAGCCACCAGACCGATCGAGGAAACTTGTTTTGCGTCTCAAGTCCACAAATGTGCGCCAAATTTAGCGTCGCGGTCCAGCCAAGCCGTCGTCGTGTTTACGGCAATATCGGCGCGCGCGGATCGGCATATGATCTTCCGTATATCCGGTTTCGCTGCACGTGAAATCCTCAGAACACGCGCCATCCCCGTTAAAAAACAAACGTGTTTCTAAATATCATAAATAATTTTTTAACTCGTGCGAGGAATTATAAGGTCAAGACTGAATATTTAAATTTATGATTACTGCGATCATTTATATTCAATTAACTTGTAGAATTTTTAAATCGTTGATTGCATATTTATATCAGTTTATAGATCTTCGTTCCTTTCATTATAGCATGAAATATGAGTGTCGTATGAAATCACGCAGGATCTCGAACGTAACAAAGCAAGAAAGATATGGAACCTTTCCCCTAGTCATTTATTTAAATCACCAAAGCGTTCGAACGGTCGCATTCTGAAAAGCCGTTTATTCGATGATATCATTGTGATGACGCGAACCTAAAATAGACGCTAGTAAGACTCGGTGCTTGAGTTGACCGGTATAGAAATCAAATGTAGATTTCGTGTATCGAACACCCACACATATTTCCGGCGCGTTTCTCGATCGTGGAGCGAGGAGTGAATCGTGAGATCACTTTCGACGACCCACTGACAGGAGGAATGCATTTGTAACAGCGTCTCGCTGTCGTCCTTAACCGCAAACATTTTCTTGCGTTATGCAGTCGTTAAGTAATAATCGCGCGAGTCCGCAGAGATCGAGGCCTCGGCGGTAATCGATTGCGCGATGAGCTTGCCGCAGACGTGATAGAAGACCACTGTTCTCGCGAAGCGCGTCTTTGATGCTAATTACTCTGTGCTCTTTTACGAGAGTTGTCGACATCCAGTTATTGAATCGGTTTAATTGCCGATATATTTAATCATTTTGAAGTTAATAAACCACGGCGTTCGTTATCAAATTTTGTTATTTTAAAAAGACTCGCAAAATATTCTTTGCACTTGAAATAATTTTTGCTTTTGTTTCAAAGTTATAATTTAGTGGGTTATGTTCGATCGCACGTCGAACGTCCAGCAATAGAATCGTTTTAGAACCGTCACCGTGAAAAATCGTTCTCGTCCGCGTGACGGTGCTAAAACATAACGATTCGCGGTCGGTTTCTCGTTCGTTCGCAAGGCGACGGTCATAACTGTTTAAAACGGCAGTTTAATGCAAATACATTTCGCACATGTGCGATGGAACGCATTCGGTACACCGATGCCACGGTCTGTCTAAGGTTGCGGATAATAATCAGAACGGAACGCAGCGACCTCAAGCGTAAACGCAAGCGCCCCGACCGGGCGCACGCGGCAGCGTTTCTATCTGCATAACTATCTCCCGATCTCGAACGTAACACGTACGGGCTCGCGAGGCGACGCGTTTGAACGCGGAATAAATTCGCTGCGACGGACGTTTGCGATGCCGATTGAAGCTTCGGAGTGCGCGTGTACGACTTCAGGTTTCCAAGTTTATGCTTCTAAAAGCTGCGATACATTTTTAATGACAGCCATGTAACATTTATTCGGCAATGAAATTTAGAATTACAGAGACGTTTATATTTATCGGTCTAATGTATCGTGTGCTTTGCATAATATTACTATTAATATTTGAGAGAAAAAGATCTTAATGCAATTTTTATAAATTGATACATACATATATGTACAGACCGTAGAATTGGTGGTTATTCTTGACAAGACTTAATGTGAAATCGGATGTTCCTAATGATAATAAAATATACAAGTTAACGAGTTTTGTACGGAGCGCAATAAAAATTTCTTCAATCTCCGAAATTCGTCCGTGCATTAATCCTTATATAACGCTTCTATACATTCTAAAAGTTTCTTCTCGAAAGTCGTGGCCGGAGATTATCGGCAATAAATTCGCAAATAGGTTACGCTTTGCATACGAAATTGTGTATTTGCGACGGCAAACCGGCGCGTCGCGGACGCGAGAAGCTTATTCGTATTAAATTACCGACAAACATGCGCGATTCACGTGCGAGAACATACGCTGAAGTCAGCGTTGTACTGATATCCCAGTCAGTCGCAAAATTTCTCACAACAGACAAATGTTAACGCTACGAATAAATTCACGCCTACGCGTCATGAATTTTTCTACCAATCTGGTCCTTTCAGATCTTGTATCTCTCGCTGTAAGTAACTCATTTTATTGCGTTCTCGTTTGCATTATTAATTTGGAATTTTCCATTTCGCGTCGCGTTATCTGACTTTGTAAATGCATTCGCTTAAATTTGCAATCGTGCTTGATATTCCGTACTGATTATTCATTTAATAGGCTGATTGTCCGGTTCGTTAAAAGTAATTCTCCGAATCTTGGTCACGGCGTATCTATAATAGAAATAAAAACGATAAATCGTTCCCGGAATCTGTTAGAGATAGTCTGCACCGCGACTCTTGGAAAAATACACGGTTTTACATAAACTGCGCGAAGCCGGTTTATTTCACACCGAGCAACGCTTCGGCGAAGACTGCTCTTACCTTTGCGCGAAAGATCGATGGTAGATCCATATAAATTTTCGAGGAAGCTCTGGCAGAGTCATGGATAAAGGATGGCTTCCCACGGCCAATCGCGCGGGCCTCTTCCACTTGATGCGCTACGTATCGATGCATCGGCGCATAAATCGTGCGTCAGAGTGAATCGCGATAACAATCTCCGGATGCAAAATGGGCAAAGTCAGGCTCGGAAAGCCGCGTCTGTCCGCGACGACAGGGAAACAGAGTGGGCAGGGAACGCTGGAATACGGAATAACATCCGGCTGGAATATCTCGAGGCTTCCCGATATCGTCAGGCCCCGGCATTCTCTCTGGTAGCTCGGGGGCCTTTCTCGCCCTTTCCGCGCTCTTTCTTCTCACTTTGTGAAGTAAGACTCGTTGCCGTCTTCGTTACTATTTGTCAGTTATGCTAATCACGTCAAATACTATCAGTCTTCTGAAAAATTCAGTATAAAAAATTTTCAATTTTATTTTATATTAAACGCGGTGATTAAAGGAAATATTCTAAATATTCCAAAGTATTAATGTAAAGTGTATAAATGTTATTATGTTTACAGCTTATAAAGTATACTTTATATAAACAAGAAATGACAAACAAATCATTGTATAAAAATTCTTATACAACTAACATCTGAATTGCAATTGAGTTATAAAACCTTGTTTTTTGTCACAAGAATTCCAAAAGAATGTAGTAAATTAAGGATGATCGCACCTGTGCCCGACAGAGTCTTGATAGTTTGGCATTATTTGCATACGAACTTGAATGTTATGTTGGAATCTCAAGGCTGCCCGTCCTTTCCTTCGAAGATTGCAATCTCTGTGCACGCGCTGCGTTGATCGCGAGTCGACGCTAGAAAAGCTCTCGGTTCGCGAATGATTCGACTCGGGCCGCTCGAATCACGAATGGAATATTTTTTCTCTGAAAGCAAATGCAGCTGACTCACACGCGACAAACTTGAATAGCTGATGTTCAGCCGATTAATTGTCTGTATTGCAACAACGATGCACACATTATTATTGCTGTGTAACATCCGCCATGTGACACCTGCTGTGTGGGTGATGTCGCGTGCTACAAAGCGATTGCGGAAGTGAAAATCGAATTACGAAAGCGCTGCGATGGGGAGGACAATAACATAGAAATTGAGGTTGCATCAGCTGTCACTCAATAAATTACTTGTACAAATTTTGCTAGAAACGATTTACATATATGTGGGCCAATATTTCACATATAAAATAATTTTGAAATATGATTAATATTTAATTACGATTGAAGAAAAAAATATTTGAAATGCGAAAGTTTATTAGGTTTTTATAGGCATTTTGTAAATAATTTCTTATGCGTGTTGTACACCAATATTTTTAGCTGGAATGAGTATAAATTTCATCAATAATTTTACTTCACATATTACTTGCTTATCAAAATTAACGAGCAACTTACGAACAAGGTTCTCGGGAATACGAATATTGAAAGAAATTCAGATGTGATGTTGTTTTGATCCTTAATGACGTTGCGAGCCTTAATTTGACGGCCGTCACTCGATAGGAGAGGCTGACCCGAGCGGATAGTACGCATTAATACGCGGCGCGCAACGCCCGCAGTATCGCCGCAATTAAATTGTTCGGGTTTTCCTAAAAGACGGTCTTTATCCGGAAAGAATCTTCCAATTAGGATAACGAACGGTCGAGAGGATCGGTGAACTTATCGTGCCCATGACCGAGAATTAGCTCTTTAATAGACGATCGTAATAATCGTGCGCCTCGGCCCCGGTGCGTGATTACCAATTATCATACAATCGTTAAAACGGTACCGACATGGCTCGCGGCCAATTCAGATTTCATTGCTCGAAAGTAAACGCGGCCTTGCTCGCTCGCGTGCGTATGGGAAAAGTGGCCGCCTGATTGCGTCGTGAGAATATAGCGGGCAAGTTTGCATGCGTTTGTACATTGGTCACACGCGATTAGCCCTTAAATACCACGCGAATTTTTTATTGAATGTAATGAAATTCTCTCTCCGGCAGAAGAGGTTAAATATGTCCATCAATATTACTTTCTATAAATGTTGACCCAACTGTATTTGCGATTAATCTTGTTTGATACACGCGGTTTGAGTCATTAAAGCAATGTAAGCAATAGATATCTTCATTAAAGCAGTATAAGCAATCGATGTCTTCTATAGCGCAGAGATATGAGGAAATTAAACTCTTTTATCATTATTAGCGGCTGGCGTATTGGTGAACACGGATTAAAAACTGGTTATGTCATAATCGTGCTTTACGGAATAATTAATGAGCTATTTATATTATAGGCGTAGGAATATAAAAGCATTGTTAAAAATCATGCTGAGTACATTAAGCAAATTATATACTTAATTATTAAAAATAACTGCACGAAAAATGATAATTTCGAAACACTTGAGAGAAAGGTCTGTGATATTATCGCATGCAGGAATCGTGATCCGATTTCGAAATAGCAATTGTCGATCCGATTTTTTTCCTTAACCTTGTTAGAAATGTGGAATTCTCGCGCGTACGTCGACCGCGCGCGCGCGCGCGTTCCCTCGAATTCCTCAATGACTTCTTTGTACTAGCCTTGGTTACTTTCACTTTTCATCTCCCGGCCATGTGACCAGGTACTGTCATTCCCCGCGAAATGCATACACGCAGCTGTACTCCCTCGCTCCCGCGCGCTCGCACCGTGCGCGCACGTGGGGAACAAGCTATGCGCGTGTGTGGGTGGAAGTGTAGGACTGCCGTACATCCGGTTGGGCGTGTCGGATGGGCGCTCGAAAACGGTTGCGTTCGTACCTCGTTAACGCGAATCGGATGCAGTTCCTGCCGCACGATCGTAGAATACAACTACCATCCGCTAACGTTGAATGCAGTTCATTAGATTCGTTGAAAGTATTCCACTTGATGTCCCCGACTTGGATATCGGAGAACATAAAGAAATCGTTAGTTTGAATTTTTTAAATGTTTTTGAAAAGGATTGTGAACATAAATAATTTAGTTATATGCTATCTTAAATGGATTTAATTACAATTTTGATAAAAAAAACGATATATAATTAGGAAAGAATTTCAGGAAGGATCGTATGTAAAACCAGTTCTTTTAAACGCTATAAATTATACTTTTGCAAGGTTTTGTAGTTGAAAAGTGAAACTCTGCGCTTTTGCTTCATTTAGTGATGCAGCAACGGCTCCGTTTGTTCGAACGAGTCCGCGCTGAAAAGGTTAATAACCAGGCGGGGTCATCGGGTCGCATGAATGTTTTTTCTTCCGCCGGCGGGCCCCGCGTCGCTCCTCGCGCATTATCAATTTGCAATGCTGATAAGATGGAAATGCCCGAGCGGATTTGTAAGTCGAGTCGCGACGTAATCGGCTTCACCGCCGCGAACGATGAAAGCGATCCTGTCGGTGCTGACGAATGAGCGATTGCGAGCGTTTTTACGTTCCGTCGCGATCATCGTGCATCTACCATAGCATTTTCTTGCACTTTATCAGTAATAATAAGATTCTGTGGAATAATTTTGTACGCACAACGCCCGACTATGACGATGAAAACAATTTTCATTAATTTATACTTGTCATTATGTTACAGTAGATGATATGATAATAGTAAGCAGATATGATAATAATATATAAATGAATAAGATAATTTTTAATGCCAATGACCGCATACGATGAGAAGCGTAAATGTATGAATTGCAAAATTGCGCACAATGACTGTTACTTGGAAAACCATGTGCACAACAGCTGCTTCCTTCCTCATTTTGCTTCGTTCAGTTCTTTTTCGTATGAGATGACAATCGAGGAGACGCTTACACCCGGTTTCCATTTCATCCTCTCGCTGTTTGGAAAGGGCGCGTTCCTGCGTTCAATACACTTGAAACAAAATTATACCTATTCCGAGAATGTCTGATGTGGATTAGAAATAATTAAGAGTTTATTATATATAAAATTTCTCTCGTGAAAGTTACGCGTATAAAAATTTACATACAAAACTCTAAATTTCCTTTTCAAAGTTGTGCCGACATTCTTCTTTAATAAACACCCTAAAATTCTACTAAATAAATTCGCGAAACTGACGGTAATTCGTGGAACTTGCGTGTCGATCTTCCTAACTTCTCCTCCGGGATATTCCAGATATCCAGCCGTCACTTTTTCTCGGTGTGAACGACCTCGCGAGCCCAGTGCCGTCGAAATTAATTTGCCTTTCTCCCTTGCCGGCCGCGTGCAACCCTCGCCTTCTCTTTTTCTAGCCAGCTGCGATGCGAACCGATCACAACTGCGGCGGCAGGCAGATGGGAGCAAACGTGTGGTTAACTCGAAATTACATCCATTTAGCGGCATCATCGCATTTTGTTGCCGCTTTGTGCCGCCAATTTGTTGCCAGCGACGCGATCGCGGCCGGACGCGCCGCTGGTTCCGACACTTCATTTATTTGCGCATCGCGCTTGTCACCGCGAGAGGGGAGGGGGCTCGCAAGTGGTGGGTGGGAACGCTGATAACGAGCCCTCATGCTTGCTCGTGCATACTGATACTTTTCGACAATGGAATTATACCGTTATTAGACGAACTGCTTCAGAATATTATTTTTTCTTAAACAAAAGTAGCATTGGTTTCTCATCAATCACAGCTTTTTACAAACAATTGTTTTCAGAATTGTGTAAGAATGTTTTCGGAGAAATTTTTATTACGGAACTATAAAGTTCTACTTAAATATTGATACTGAAATTTCTTGAAACTTTTATCATTTTGTTCGACATGTTTTCTGTTTTTCACATTTACGAGCAGGCATCTGGAATATGTAGTACCGTTTCCGCGAATATACCGCCGCAAATTGGCACGCGGGAATGGCGCGCCGCGTAGAAAGATAGACCTTGCTAGTGAAGAGGAACAAGAAGCGGTGTGCACAACGGACAGGCGCGAGTAACACAGATTAGCCGTGTGCCGGGGAAACGTAATGTAACGGTATGAAATGAGAGGCTGGCGTGGCTGTAGCGATGACATAACATCGTCGGCACCGCCACCTTATAATCGTGTATGTGCTTTAGGCTTTTCTCGTAGTGCCTTTGTGAAATACAACGAGAAGAAAATGTTGTGTGCGGCTAATGAACAGCCGCGCGAGTTCATGCGAATATGTATTTTTTTCACGAGATTATTTATTAATCTTTTCCATGCGATGCGACATGAACGTTTTCGTCCGATTAAACAAGAAAACAATCTAGCTTACAGTAAGCGCGCACTCTTGGCACGAAGTATTTTTGTACTTTGTATTCAGTCAGTGATAGAATGCGTAATGCGAAGATAATTCACACCGAGGATAAGAATTACGTCAATGCGCGAACGTGTTTGCGCAGCAAACGATAAAAGTCCTCTTGTATTTTTTTTTTAATTCTAATCACACCTATAGCTCCATCGACGTGATATAATTATTGGCGTGGTTTTACTATAGAAAATTTCTTACATATTCAAAGTTTTGCCGAAGAGTTAGCTGTTCCGCGTAGCGACGTAGAATTTAGATTTTTATTAATAATTCTCAGTGTCAAATCCAAATTTTGCATTAGTTTATTAAAAGCATCTGCTATTAAAGCATATCAATTAATTTGAAATACTTGATATCGTAGATAATTTACATCGAGTTGATAAATCCACTAACCTAGAGAAGGAAACTGCAGTGATGCACATTTGCGTTTCACGTCACGTGTATCGAGTTTCCAACGATCCGACGATAATCGAGGTGTATCCATTTACGTGATTTAGCCGATCGTGTTCACTCGCTAAGTGGCATAACTTGCCAAGATTCTGTCACTTATAAATCTTGCCAAGTGCCGGACGTTTGCGCGCATATTATTTCGGTCCTACTTGAATCATTTTCTCATCAAATACTCTATAAATCAGTAAAAAGTCGTCAACTTTTATTATATTTCAAGAAAAAATATTTCCGAAAAAAGAGGAAATTGTTTCAAAATTTTATAAAACAATTTGTTATTAATAGCATTAGCGAGAGAATTTTATATAATTTACGTATAATAAGATCACGTTGATAGAAATATTACGTTCGGAAAGAGAACGAAGAGAATCGGTGCGGCACTAAGGCGTTGCATTGTCACGCCGTTTCCGACTATCGCGGCCGCAATTTTTCCTCGATAACGCGAAGCCAAGAATCTCGCGCTACCCACCTGTTTGCCTATCGAAACCCCATTGGTCTACTTCGACGCATCATGTACTGCACGCGTGCGTGGTCGATAGATACACTCGGCCAGCGTGCAATACGCGCCTACAATGCAGTTTCGATCGCGCGTTGCGACTGCACGGTTGCGCTATCGCTGAGTAGGGCTTTTATCGCTTGGTTCAACGGGTAAATAATGACGCCCGTGTGCTTCACGATTTATGGCGAATCAAACAAACGTTATATAAAGGAAGAGGCGATGCATTTGTATGCAGAATTCCGTATGCACAATGATTATTCTCAATAGCTTTGCGTCTGTTTTAAATATGTGATTATTGCTTTGATATATATTTATTTATACCGAAGAACTTGAATATCTTTACAAAAATGAAACGACATTTTAGCTATATCGAGCTTTCTAAATACCTCTAGAGATATATTGATTTTAGCGTTATATAAAGTTACATATTTTATATTTGTAACACTGTTTCCGTTATTATTATTGTACCTAAAGTTATATACAAAATGTTAACGTTAGATATTGCTTCCGCAGTCCGAAATTATGCAACGCAGACCGTGCGTAACTTTCGCGGATCAGTCGCGCGAGGGCTCGCATATTTTATTAAGATGTAAGCCCGCGTCAGGTTTGAAGTCACGCTTTAATATCGTTACTTAAGTGCCCGGTGCGTGTCGAGGAGTCACGTCGCTGTTTTTGTTACGATGTTAATCGGGCCGTAACACTTTAGAAGTGACGTAACCAACCTTCATTCGCGCGATCATACGGTCAGTACTCTCGCGCGTCAGGTTAGTGGGCGAAAAAGTTGAACAGCCGGGGTTCTCGCACGGAGCGATCGTATTTTCGTTTCATTAAAATGCACATCCGCCCGGGCATATCGGCAGTCCGGCGCGCTTATTATTTATCAAGGATCTCTGGCGCCGGTATCTCGGTGGGATAAAGCCGCGCCATCTGCTAATTATTTCACGGCGAAATTGTTTGCCCCGAGTCAACACGAGAAAATAAGAATCGTCTCTCACACCTCTGGCTCGTTAATTAATAACATGAGTCGCAGGATCTATTTAGCGGCCGACGATCGATACATTTCAGTTAGGCGAGAACTCTGCTCGTCTCCGTCGACAAAGGCGTTGCATGGACACGCGCGAACTTTAGAGCAGAATTCGATAAGAGGACACGTTCTCATGTTCGACATGTTTCTCTTGGCATCGTGGTAGATAGAGCACACACGTCGATTTATTCTCACGAGGTGAAAAATAATTAGATGCGAGTCGATAAATGTTGGAAAGATAGTGAGATTTATCGCATTGAAAAGCATTTAGAATTCAATTCTGTTGAGAATGTAGTATCGTACAGTTTTGCAGAATATTTTAGTTTCTTAGGAGCATGGCAAGAACATTATTTGCACAATATTTTCTTATGCAAAGTAGTTTATTTTCCATGCAATTATCATAACTTAAGATAATTTTTGCATAATTTTTGTTTACTATCTTCACAAAGAATTTTATTTACGCATTTCAATATAAGAAGCGATATTTGCAATGTTATTAACGGAGCGTCATATAATTGCAACAAGGCTCAAGGTCGGCGGTTTCACCGCAGTGACGCGCTTTTCAGATAGGTCAATATTTGCATTAGTTAGCACGTACGACCGACATTCACGTAACATATTAAGTCGAAAAACAGCTGTCGTAGGCAAGACCTGTGTCGCAGTTAATTTTAGTCGATTGCAACTGCGGGGCAGCCTCTTAGGGTCGGCCACGTGGCTTAACGTGAAGGTTATTTACTGGCATTTCTCATTAAAAGCGATCGCGCACAGACGGCAATGTCTCCGGGCATCCTCGTAACTCGTATCTAACCCGTAACTTTCCTTCCTTGTTCCGCGATAAATAATTCCTCGCTTCGGTCGCGCCTTTGCCATGTGTCCAAGAGTGTGTCCCGATACTGAAAGCGAAAGAGAGAGAAACAAAAGCTCGAGGAGAAATGCGGTTGGGAGATAAAAGAGGTGGCTGGGGATAGAGATATTGGGTAGAAAGGAACGCAGGACCACAGGAAATGCTGCAAAGAAATTGAGAACGAAAGTAAATAGGCCGAGATATGAAGGGAGGGGAAAGAAAGATAACGGAAAAAGCAATCAAGTGAGCAAAATTGAGAAATAAATTAAAGATCACAGATAGAAGGGGAAAAAATATATTCCGTGTCATTTTATTATCTTATGAAAGAAAGCAATCAGAGGGAAAATGATAAGTAAATAACGATGGAAATAAGCAGGAAGCAAGAAGCGCGATATCGAGGATGTGTCATATCGTTTTATCGCGCCTCTTTTACGAGAAGCGAAGCGGAAGACTTAGAGATCGCGAAACGGGATGAGGGAGGAAATAGGAGCAGAGGAGGAGGCTGAGCGGCCGTATACGTACGTACACACGCGCGGTATCACTCTATCACCGCTCTGCCTTCCTCGCGGGATAACCAGGCGAGGCGATGTGATCGGATTATGGCTCGCGGACACGCTTAACGCCCGGCGAAAATTTATGCCGGCACCGCGCCGTATCGGTACGGCATTTGCAAATAATTATGCGGGTCACTCTCGAGATTATGTAAGCGGAGCGCTCTCTCGTTCTCGCTCCTGCGGCTTGGTTTCCCATAGTTGCCGAGAGAGAAAAGTCCTCGCGGACGACAGCGTTAAATTCTCGCCGGACCGTACATGGACCGTAAAAGAAAAAGATGGTTGCGATTTGCGTGCTTTCCAGGATATCGCGCCGGCCTTTCCCTATAAGTATACGAAGGATTAAACGGTTTTATGCGTAAAATATATAGTATGTATAGAATAATTTACGATTCACACCGTAGTGCGAATACGCAGTTATATGGCGGCAATTATGAGACTTGAGTGCTTTGGATAATTATGAATAATAAATTTTAGAAGGACATTGTTAATAAAATTTATATAATAAATATAAATAAATATCGGGGATTTCAATCGACATTTATGATTCATTATCAAATGAAATAATATACACATTAATTATACATGTGAGAAAAAACTGATTAGATACAAGTATTATAAAATATTCTAAGCGCTACTTCAAGGAGATAAAATTCTTAGTTTAATAATCAATAAATTTGATTATTTTTTTGAAAAAATATCTGCGGAAAATAGAAAATATTTGAGATAAACGCTCTTCGCGCTTATCATGATTGAGTATTATTGAATTTAGTAGCTGAATCGTATACATAAATCGCGTACTTTCGCTGGAGAAATTCGTGGAGAATCTTTGATGTGACGTACATTGAGTCACCGGTGGGTACCTTATGCCGCGATAAAGTGTCGCAATACATCAGCGTGCAACAAGTTATCGTCGAACGAGCGGTATTTCAGCCGACGGTAATTACTCGCGGACCCGGGCATCGTTACCGCTGGGATAGCAATTAGCTCCACGCGCATGAGCGATTTCTAATTGGTAGTCCATTAAGCGCGATAGATTATTATTTCTCTTCCTATTTTATCGAAATCGCGATACACGACCAGTTTACTCCCGGTTGATATGGATCGAGTGCTGCAGAACGGTTAATTACTTATTAATTGGCCAAACAAAATGTCGTCGCCTTTGCAGTATTCACTTCAGTGAACAAGAATTTTTTCAAAATAATGATATTAATGCAGTATTAATTAAAAATAATACTAATTAAGTTTTAACCGACGGATTATTACGTTCAAATCCCCATTGCCTAGCTGCCGTGATTGGAAATCGTTGTACGTTTTGTAATTAGATGTACCGATTGCGGCGCGACGCGATGTGTATCGAGCGTAGCTTCAGTTTATCGCAGCGTTCGCGTCAATGCCGATCAAAGATTCGTAATTAACGATTACCGTTAAGTCTCTGGTCCGATAAACGGGAGAGGATGAGATCGACCACGAGCGATCAGGAATTGGCCACGATACCGGAGGATCAAGGAAGTAGAGGATGCTCCGGGTTAACGAATAGCAGCCTTTCAGCGTTAAAAAGGACGACCCGAGCGGCGCGTTATTTTCTTAGAAAATAACGTTCTTGTGCATCTTAAGTCGTAGACTACAAAAGTATTGTTGGTGAGCGGTGCACAGAGTTTCCCACGATGCAAAATTATGCCGCCTAATAAAATTATATTGCAACATACACGCGATGCGTAATAGCTTGTATGAGGGGATAATCTTGCTCTCTTGATAGCGTCTTTATTACCTTTTATGTTAAATTTATAGTATATACCTCATTTTAAAGAGAGAATGAGAACTTTAACTGCGTTATTGAGTAACTCGAAATGGAAAATACTCTGTAATGCGATAAAGCATATTTTACATTTAAGATCTCTTTTATTTTACTTCTCTTTAGTTTGGTGGTTTAATAACGTATTAAATCATGCGAGTAAAAATTAATGCCGCGACTCGGATATTCGAATCGGGTGATTCAATTTTATTCTTCGAATATTTCTTCAATCATAGCTACGTTGCCGGTTCAATAACGTTCAATTAACCATAAGAAGCCGCTGCAGCTGATTTGCCTACCGCAGACTCATTCGCATTTAATGAAATCGTTCTCCATCAAAGCCCGTTGCCGTCTCGCCATTATAATTCTATCTGGATGCAAGAGGGTTCCAAATCGCGCGCGTCAATCGACAGCGCATACGTACGTCGAAGTGAACGTCGCTACACGTTTCAAAAGTGCATTTCGCAATTGATATGCGCATAATCGTCGCGGTAGGAATGCGATTCAACAGGGACGAGGTGGACGCGAGCGCGATCAGAGATCGATTCGCGACCGCTATGCATCCACATGCGCGCGTGCATCGATCGATCGCCGCCGATCGAACGATCGATCGATCGGCGATGAGCAGCCGTTATACCTGCTAGCCGAGTTCCAATCGGTCAATTTGCGGCACGATTCGCACGTTACCGTGTTACGAAACGGGGAGGGGAGACACTTAGGGCAGTCGTTGCGTCGAGGCGAGCGAGAGAAAGATCGTTGCTCTCGCTCGCACGCTGCCTCGATGCGCCCACGGCTGTAACTCATCGCCGATCCCCGTAATCACGGACTGGGCACGGCCATTAGAATTATCGATAAGTATCGATACTCCTCGTTGCGCACGCCGCGCGAGCAAGTGGCTCCCGCGAGCACCACCTGCGAGCGGAAAGCGCGCGGCGATTGCGGTTGCACGGGAAAAAGAAGTCGCGCCGCTCGAGGAAACGACGCGGATTTGCGCGCGATAGCCACTGATTCACGCCAGCGATGCTGATTCACCGGCTCATTCCGTTTTCATTGGAAGCAAGTCGGCCGTGAAGTATACCGCGGCAAATTAACTTCTCGTGCACTCGTTTCACTTAGATAACTTCGTCCACTCGATAAAGTCGCTACTCGGCGATAGGAAAAAGAAATCATGGTAAACACGCAAATTACAGGATGCACTAATGCTTCCTATAAATTGGCACTCGTGACTTCACGGATGCTATTATTTCTCCAGTCGCGTGCTATAATTTTACACAACGTGCACGCATAAAGAACCCGCGAGGATTGATTTAAATGAATTAAGTAAGGTGTATGTGTGTGTGTGTGTGTGTGTGATAGCGGCATGTGAGATTTACAATGACATAAATGATAATGTCAGTTTCACGAATGTGTTTTTACCAGCTTTCTCTTCGCTGTGCGCAAACATATCTTTCGAATAGGAAACGAGCTTGGAAGAATATTTTTCAGTCTTTTGTCATTTTAAAATCTTGTGGTAAAAAATTGAGATGTTAGTTCGTAACTTCTTACATTATTCATTTCACTATTACGCAATAATTTAAATAGTTTTAAAAAAATCTTTGTAAGATTCATATTACATATGTTTTTGTAGCGGATTGCATAACGTTTTCTGGATTTTGTCGGTCTCGTAATTCCGTGAGGCTGATGTCTTCCCGTAGATAAAGGTTCGTGGGAAGCTGCTATTTACATCGATAGAGGCGTTCATAATCGGATCAGCGACAAAGCAGCTTTAGAGAAGTCGATGTGTACGATGCGGTCGCGTATACGTGCCTGCGCTTATCGCACGCACGTCTTGAAAAAGCGATGGGGTTTTCAAGGGAACGTATTACGTAACTAAATATGCAATTACACGGATAAACGAGTAGGCCACTACTCAGAAATTACGCGTCTACCTATCTGCGCAATTCCACTGTTTTTTACACCCGGTAATTATTGCGACTAACGGTGCGTCGTGGAAGCGCCATTTGCGTATGTCAGCGAAGCAGTACAGATGTCTATGACAATGCACAACCGGCGTGGATAAAGGCTGCGCGATTCGAGTTGCGCTTCACCGTGAAGTTAGCACAGCACCTTGCAATCGGTATTTAAAACCGGCAAGGAAGTAAGAATATATTAGAATTAAATTTCAGAAACTCTTGTATAACTCGGTTTATGAATTTTCAAAACTTTAAAAATAGAATATGTAATATCGAAGATAATACTTTACCGATAATACAAACTAGCGAATATATTTGGCTTTAATTGAGAAAAGAATACAAGTTTTCTCACACGATCTACTTGTTACTAAAACAAAATTCAGTTTAGTTAAAGAAAATATATTCAACATTTTTTTAGGATGTAATTTTTGATACGCGAATTTCTCATGATTTTTGACCGAACAGAAATACATAATTGTAAAGCTGTTTTCTTTTGTGAAAATGGAATTTTCCGATTACAAAAGAACGACGTTCACAGTGAAAAGTATGATTCATCGGTTCAAGTACGGCGGATTTGCGCGTACTTTTGCATACGCGCGTTTAAGATGGATAGTCGTTGGCAGACTCGAACTGCAAAGCCGGCAATTACGTCTATTAGCGTAATGCTGATTGTTTTGGTCGTACTCGCCCTTTTTCTGCGGCATTCCGCGCTTGACGCTCGTACTGTTCGTTTCGCCTGTGTAGAGAGCCGGTGCTGAGATACGTACCGATTAGTACTCACTTTGAGCGGTAATTATAGGCGCTTTTATTGAGAAAGGAATTCACTTACGGCACCGGCTGCATTCTATTCTTACAGTAGATTGTAACAACTGAGGATGTACGAGTCATTGGAAAGAAAGGATTGCCTTAAGTCCGCTCATCGTTCATCACTTCATCTTTTATTCGTAATGCTATTTAACAATATGCTGCTTCATCGCATTTCCATCTTCACCGATCAGATTACAATATTACTTATAATATGTTGAATTCTAATCGAACAAATATGTTCAATTAATTACATTTAATCAAATCATAACAATATTATAAAGTAAACTTTAATAATGATGTCTTAACACATCTTTTATTTATTTTTATACGTCATTTTAATTTATGTAATTAAGTTCTACATAATTTTCTATTTTTCCATTTGATTAATCAACACGTCCGAGTTTTTAATTCATCCAAGTGCTTTACTTCACACTCACCTGGCGCGTTGCATGAAGTTCGAGCGCGGTTTCCCGCGGAACGCTTCCCACAGAACGGCAAAGCATTGTTCGCGGAACGTGATTTATTCCGCGGGCCGAAAGGACGCTCGCGGAAAAAAACGCGGCTGCAGAGAGAAATGGTTTCTCAAAACGTCCCGAGGGTCGATGCGGACGGCTTGAGCGAGCAGTCACGCGCTCGCTCGCGAAACGCTGCACGTCGCGGGCCCATCGAGCCTGCGGGGCCCGCGTGAGGCCCGCCGCGGTACGGCTAATTACTATCTAATTGCGCGCATTACTGAATACAACAACAACGGGCCGTTAAAGGCGGCCGCGACGACGCCCGGTATAAATGAGCCCTGACGGGATATAAATTCAGGGTTAAATACTGCATACAAAACGTAGTAAAGCCCCGGTTTACGAGCATCCGACAAGATCTCCCGCGTATGTACCGTACAGGGCCGCATCCCTGTTCCGCGAACGTTTCTGCGAAACGTTTACTCGGAATAATAAAATAAGTACAGTTTTGCATATTAAGAAAAGGAACATACGTCTGTTTGGACACATCTTATTTATCCTACTATTTTTTGCAATTTTAAGACGCATGTTTCTTATATAAGTTTTTTTTTAAATATTAAATATTTTATTATAATCGTCCAATTTATTTTTCGATTTACTGATATGTGAGATCGAAACTTCATATAAATATTTATAGGTATTTATATCTCAGGATGGATAATATCAATTTCTTCTCCACTGTTGTAAGATTTATTTCTCGTTTCCATGTTTAAAATTTGACAGCTGTTAAGACCTTAATCTTTTTGCTGGACCACTTGGCATGCCTGTTGGGCACAGTTATTAATCCAACCCTGTTACGTGCGTTACGCGTCGTTTGTACATACATACGTAACGCTGACGTGCGCGCGCGTATATATGTGCAGCGTATGTTCCACGCACACGTGGGATCGCTCGCCTGGATGTCACACGTGGAAAATATCTGTGTGAATGTTTTAGTCGTGCGGTTAGGAATGTGTGCGACACGGACGCGCGACACGGTTGCGAGTACATTGTAATTTAATTATTAATTTAATTACGAGGCTTGTGTACGCAGCACGCGGACTGCACAACATAATGTAATTTTACAACGTTAACGGTACAGCGGTAGCGCCAGAGGGACTGTTTAATACCTGTTCCGCTTTCCTTGTCAGAAGCTGTGCATAAATCTATAATTAGTAGACAGAGATGGAGTAAGAAATTAAATTAGTGTAGAACAAAATTGGTATGATTTTATAATTATATACATCTTTCGTTGGAATATTATCGTTATTATTACAAATAAGTATCATATGTTGCGCGCGCTTTTGCTTAATATCAATATTACTGAAATCGATGATTTAAATGTTCTTTTAAAATTGGAACACTGCAAAGAAAAAAATCGCATTGCTTCGAAACTACTCGAGAAAGGCTAAGATTTGCAATCGACTTGAAATATTAACGAGTGACGCCTTCACAACAATGATTATTCACGCTCTTATGGGGGGACTTGAGCAATTGCGCGGTTGTTGGTCGCGGTAATTGAGGAAATGCGGAATCAGTAATTGACACGAAATGTCGACGCGAGGCAAAAATTCCCAGACTCGCCTGATGTCTTGCTTCGCCTTGATCTTTTTTTTTTTCCACCGACTGACCGTTGCTCGGCGACTTATAATCCGCGCTTAATAAGCGGCGCTTTTCAACGTAATTGGTCACACGTCTCAGCGTCAGTCATTGCATTGAGCAATGCTGGCGTTAATGAGAAATTTCGATCCGAGCAGTTGATACGGAGTCATCCCGAGGCACTAATTGAACGCGGTAAAGATTTTAGCTAAAGCGTCGAAAACGAGTTCGTGATTAAAATGCGCTGTGTGTTACGAATTTTCGATAAAACTTTACTCGCGAAGATAAATATTTTGCAAAATTAAAAGGGTCTTTAAATATAACCCGCTGTTGAGCATACACAGCTTGATCAGACATTTATCACTTTATTCGCCGCCGGAGCGTTGATCGCAATCTGCATTTTCCGCCTACGCCCCTTGTTTACATCTTGTAACCTCATTTCTCATTTCTTTCAAAAACAAGCCGCAACCACATTTTTTAAACACTTTATATTTATCGTATTGTCTTTCATTTTTATTTTTGACATCTATTACTTTATTTAAAATGCTTTTTATATTGCTGTCATAGAATGGATACGTGTGATCGTTTTATTGCGTTTTTTTATATTTATGTATATGCTAATATTTTTAATATTTTATGTTGCTAATTTACATCTTTCCGAAATTTTATATATTTAATATCGCAATTCAAGCATATTAATATTGTCCACAAATTTTTATTAAGAAACCACGATACAGCAACTCTTTGATCTTTTCTCACTGCGCACTTTGTTCATGGCTGATTTTTTTGCGAAAGTGCAAGGTGCAGAATTTGAATTTTAATCGCTCGGAGCGACGCGGTCGAATTGAACTTTAAATTATGAAAAATTGCTGCATGATCCTGACGGCCACCGATAATTAATACGGCAATTTGTTATTCCGGAGAGTAAACAACATTTAATGTCAACATTCTTACGCCGCTAACGGCACGTTAATGTCATCGAAACTTCTTTGTCTCGCGATTGCCATGTAATGGCGATTAATAATGACTTATAACGCAACGAACTGAGGAGAATAATTATATTGTTGTATATTTTTGTCCTATCACGATCCATAGTATCCGTGACATAAAAGAATTGCTTTTTGTGTTCATTCAGACATATGATATTAATAAAGTGATTTTTGCGAGTGAATCATAAGATTGATAATATTATGCGGGAAAGTTGCAATAAATTCAATAAAATAAGATATTACTTATCTTTTATTCAAAGTTTTTAACGAAAACTATGTTATGAAATCGTATTCCTCCGTTCGCGCAATTAAGCGGTCATCGAACGTGATAAAGGGTGGTTTGTCGGCGTGACATTTGACATTGCTCATGAAAAAGTATTTCGTATCGCGAGTACAAAGCGAGCCGGTAAAAAGAAGCCGTGCGCAATCGCGATGTATTCGAAATAGTGCAATTATTCGTGTACACAATGGGAGGGGGATGGGGGGGGGATGGCGCGAAACAGAGAAGGCGGAGTTTTATTAGATTCCGGGCCGTCTAATGGGATGCGATAATAGTGATTTGTGAGCTCGGCCGTGATTTAAATAAGAAATCGGTGTCGGCGGAGCTTGGCCGCTTCGTACGCGTCGCACGCTCGGTTTAAGTCGGCCGTTGACCCTCTCAGCTGATTGTGAGGAATCGTTGCTCAGAATGCACGCTCATACGTTACATCCAGGACCGAGACGCGGCCAATCGAATCATCAACGATTACCACTTAAGCACCGCGGTAAGCGCGCACTGAAAAAAAGCTAAGTGCACCGCCATGCATTTACGTCAGTCGGCGATTTAACCCTTTCGCCAGCTTGATTGGTGCCACAAAAATACGCTGTCTCATGTGCCATTTAATGTACAGTAATGAACTAATTAGGCATCCATAGAACTAAAATTTATATGCCGCTTCAGTTCTTTTAATAACAATTTTTAAGGTGTGATTGTTAATCCTTTTCGTGTTTTTATGTCGAAAATTAAATTGAGTGATTCAAGGCATTAGATAAATACATAGCTTTAACTTGGCACATATCACTACTCTTGCTAAATTTATTTCATACTGATAAAATTATTTTTCTTTATTTTTTTTTTTTAACGTAATAAGATATTTTTTTCTTAGTTGTTAATGAACACGTGCGTCACTTCCTACCATGATCCACTTTATACCGGGTGTGTTTTATGCCGGGGCTGAGAGTTCGCGAAGGGTCAGATGGCACGGGTGCTGGCGCACAAAGGCAATATGATCCTTTCGCGGAGGATACTGCAATGTAATCTTGTCGTGATTCTGTGTGGGAAGATTCTCGCGCGGAGAATCGCCCTTCTCGATTCTTTTTTGTCTGAATGTTTTCTCCCTTCCTCGTTTGCTTTTGGCTCGTGCCGCCGTCAAATAAAAAGCATAATTAACTCTCTTTATAAGCATACAGCTTTAGTTGCCTGCAAAAATATAACACTATAAGCTGCAATTAATTCCAAAAAATATAACCGGTTAAAAGTTATGCTTTACTTTAAGTAAATATATTCTTTCCGCAGATATATATTTCTTTGCTCTTACACGTATAATACATTTCTCGAAAGCATCGAATTTAAGAATTTCAAAATTATAAAGTTTATTCGCTTAACATAAAACCAAAATTTCCGCAGTTAATATAGTATTATTAATAGATAAAATATTTCGTGTTATCACAATATATTGGCGCCACTACTATATTACTTAAACGCTAAATTGTATTAGATACTTGACACTGGACGTCTCATGACCTCGCGATAAGATAAATCATCGCAAATTTGCTCTTGATCGAGCAAATTATGCGAGCTATTAAATTTTTTTACATTACTACATTATTACAAATTATACCTTGTTGTAGATTGAAACTTTAATATTCTCCTTCCTTTATTTTCTCTTTTTAACATTTTCAAGTTCTTGTATTTTTAACATCTGTAGATATTTTTACATTTTCTAAAATTTTGCAACTCGTAATTTTTTTATAATGAAAAATATAATAACAAACTGTAATATGATTATAAAAATAATATATTATATGATCATAATGTGAGAGCGACAGATAATAATAGCTATCCTTTTCTGCAATAAGTTTTTTTTACTTCCAATTTTTGGATTGCATAAAACGCGAAAAGACGTGCTATTTATCAAGAGTGAACTTTTCTAAAACAACAAAATACATCACAAATGGATTAATATCGCGGAACGGAAGTATGCCGTATTTGTTTTAAAAAAACACTTGTCACAGTAAAGAGCACTTTACTCGAGTCGCGCTCTTGAATTTATATTTATGACGCCTACGAGTGTATTCGAGACACGAACCATCCACGAGCGCGCCGACGGGCAGGCGTTCTCCTTGTCCGTGGAGCGATGGAAATGACTGCTTGTTCGTTCACTGCAGAAAAGATGGCGCAACGGTTACGGTAGATCACTGTTCTTGTGGATCACACAGAGATCTATGGATTTTTTGCATTTCAATTTGCTAGTTTTCAGCGCGTTTATTAATTTCATGTTTATTAAATTGATGATTGACGTATTGATCGATATGCAATAACAATTTATAATTCTTGCTAACATATTATCGAATAATATAAAATATGAAATATGAAGAAGAAAATTATATAATTTATTATACAATATATTTATATAATAACATATTTCTGTTTGAGATGTGTATATTAATCTTTTTATGCGTTAAATTATTTGCCAATAATTTATAAGTAACATGACTATTAAGTACTTTATACACTTCTTACCTAATGTTTTATCTATTATTACTCTGATACGTCTGTATGATTTACGTGAAGAAGTTAACGTCAAAGTAGATAGTTTTCTCTCGCGCTACCATGAAATATCGCTAGATTAATGATCTCTCCGCGTTTATGATCAGTTTCGTCAATGTCGGTTAACTTTAACCTTTACTTTATCCTTTGTCTGCTTTTAGTACTAACTCTAAAAAGAGACAAGGAATCATTTAAACCATGATTAACGTTGACTGATGTTGGCGAAACCGCTGGATTGGATAATTGACCTACAGAGATTGCGTAATCAATTATTCAGGTCACTGTTGATTAATTATTATTATGCCAGGATGAGGAGGATTTACGTGACGAAATATTTGTCACTAGTTGTCACTGACGCAACTCATTATCCAGTCCAATTGTGCTGCTACAACTGCAATATAACTGGCGCATGATCCGTTTGACGCGTTTACGAATGCGACGGACGTCGATGAGCGCGCGCGAAATATCGCGATGCGTTCCCGTGACTCGTAAACTCGAGTTTTCAGCGAGAGGACTCGCGGCCGATAATGTTTATTTATGAGGCGGCTCGGATTGAAGTCGCCGGAATCGTGAGCGCGTCGTCGTTTCGACATTTTCAACGAGAGCGCACCTTCCAGGCTCGCCGCGAATTTGCAATTCTCTCTTTTTTTTTACTGTGACGACTGATCGCTGCGAGAACTTTCGCAAGTACATAATAAGGATAGGCGTTCCTCCGAGAGATGTTGGGCGCGAGATCGGGATGTCGCCGATAGATAGGAAATCGCGAAGGAGTTTGAGGGAATTAAGGTCGATGATTACCATAATTAATGCACGAGCACGCTCTCAGGTGTACCTCGAACGCGAATTGCGCATTGTCGGATGATGCATTACGTTCGCGAAAATCGCATGTAGATTTGCTTATTTATCTAAATTCTAATTTGTTAACTTGAATTAGCACAACAAGAAAGGATCGT
This sequence comes from Linepithema humile, assembly GCF_040581485.1. Classification (NCBI taxonomy): domain Eukaryota; kingdom Metazoa; phylum Arthropoda; class Insecta; order Hymenoptera; family Formicidae; genus Linepithema; species Linepithema humile. The sequence continues at coordinate 24,713,843 of NC_090129.1, read as the reverse complement.
TTTTACATCAAAAAGAGTATTAATTTCTTATTTTTAAATAATTGAAATTAATTTTTCTGTAAAATATGACAGAATGACGTTTGCTTGTTTTTTTAATTATATCTATAGAAAAGAAATTTACGGACGACAGATTTTTTATTGCGTGGTGAAATGAATTCATTTTACAGTATAAATTAGTTTCTTTATGTTCTAACGACTCATTTTCTTTACATTTTTTGAACTATTTGTCGAAACAATAGCACAAGTAATTTTTTTCATTTTGTGGGACAAAAGTAACATTAATGAAAATTTCTAATAGAAGAGAAAACCATTTATATTAATTTATGATTGTTAAACATTTTTTTTTTTTTATAAAAGAGAGAAAGTTGCGACGCGTCTGACTTGTTTTTGGAATCGGAAAGAAAATGTTTCGCGTTTTTCCGTTCTTTATGGCATCATCTTTATGTACGAGAATGTAATGATATTCTATGCACACAGATGCATTCTTACATAGATACATCTATGTAGATGAATCACTGCAGGCAGGAAATTGGAAGGTCGAGGCGATTATCGTGAATGCTGCCTCAGTGCATCTGGCCGCTCCACTTCCTCTTGCACGGTAACTTTGCAACAACCGAAGGTCGAATCGTACTGGGACCCTTGCGCGAGACAATGCACCAAGGGTCGATAAATAATGCAAGGCACTAGCGGGGACAACGAAAGGAAAGGCGAATAATGGCGATACTCCGCGGCCCTTCAATGCGACTCCCGCCTTTTTATTTCCTTCCGTGACTCCCTTTGCTTCCTCTCCTTTTTCTTCTTAGTTTTTCTCCTCTCTTCATCTCTTTTCGTTTTTTTCACCTGGTCCGATATTTTACTTCGCAAACCTTTTCCTCTTTCTTCCCCAGGGCTTGCTATTATGTTCTTCCTTTTTGCCTCGTTTCGATGCGGACTAGCCCCTTCAATTCAATACAAACGTGCGCTAATCAGGTCTGACTTGAGACTCGTGTTAATATCGTGTCTCCAGGCTAGCAACTCGAGAGCTAATTTATCGATGAAGTTTGGTGGAACTAACTGCGTTGAAATATAACACTTGCCTTTTTTTACTATTTTTAAAATCTTTTTTTAACAGGTCCATATTTTTCGATATATGCAAAGTATATTTATTTTTTTTATACCCAGTGCATAATTTAATATTTAGTTTAACAATGTAGCTCTGATGTGTTATGTAAAATAACTATTTTAAATATTACCTTCAAATCAATTGTTGTGTTAATTCTTTTTTTCTATGCTTTTCTTGTCTGCGCTTTTTTCTCTTATTTTTTGGTTACGATGCTAAATTTTAAAAGCGATTTTGACACGCGATATTATCAGCGAACAACAGAGACAAGCTTTGTGAGAAACCGAACTTTACTGCCGTTTTTATGTTTTGTTCCTCCTGGGACCGTCGCGGCGGGTCCTGTTTCGGTATCGAAAATCCCAAGACGTAGGAAGTTCTATGTCATCTTTCATAGGCGACAAGAAAGGTACACATGATTCGTTCGCTTAGTTTGCAGCTCGGCTGTATCGTAACTTCCACGGAGAACTTTGATTAGCGAGGATGAAATATGGACGAGAATTGTCGGACTGTAATTCAAGGATAAAAAAAAAAAATCAGAACACTCCCTCTCGTGATCCTAAAGTCGTTCTCGTCCCGTGTCGCGCCCAAAGCGGATAAAATATTACGGTTGCTCTTGCATCTTCGCATTTCATAACTTAAGTAATCTTTAATCCCCCGCCGTAAAGTTACATGTAATAATGCGTATAGTTTTACAGCGAGTTTAAATATCGCAAGACTCTCGTGACTCGCTTACATAAATTTTTGTAATACGAGTTGGCGGTGATTATTGAGGCGTATATCAAGTACGTGCGACAACGTCCGCAAGCAGTATCGGTAAGATAAATATACAGAATGATGCGCGATGTGTCGGAAGCGGCTGCAAAAAACACAGACGAATTACGTGGAATGCATTGACGCTTCGTAGGGACATCCTCGTAGTCTCGAATCCTCCTATCACGTATGCGGATGTACGTGACTCTGCGGCGGAACCCTTTTCTCCCCTCTGCACTCACAAGACACCGTGTTAATGTGAAAAGCAAGATTAAATCACGTACAGCTAAGCAAAATAAAAGAATTTATTCAAATATAATATTTATATTATTAAATATATTTCTTTAACTTTGAACACAATATTCTGAGATTTTATATGCGTCGAAGAATATATTCTACTCGCTGAGAATCTAACTATTAGAGAAATAATTTTGCTTTTTTATAAATAATTAAAATATGTATTTAAAAAATTTGTAAAGCATTATTACGAGAGCGAATTGTTTTCTGGAAAACAAGACAAAAATTTTAGATTGTCGAAATCAAGAAACAATTTTCTTTTATCACATATGCCATTGCAAAAATAGCAAATGACTCGCGCCTTTTCTTACAAAATCAGCATTTTTTCGCTTTAGCGGGCAGCAATGGCAGCAACGCGACGATGGTTATGAAACCAAGTAATCGCAATGAGACTCAATAAGCTCATCGGGTATTCTATTGACGACAGTAGCGCCATTGCCTGTCCTAATACGGCAACTTGTCGTTTCTTGGCTCCTGGCAAGAAACGTGCTGTGGCTCTTGTAGACGAGAGATCATACGGCCCTCGATGGTTGTTCGATCCCGGTCGCCAGGTCGCAAAGACCAGTGTCTACCTTTGCCGCGGTTGTTTCGCGAGTGATGTCTTGCTTTGGTATCTTCTAAACGAAAAATAGCGACATGGTTGCGGTTGAAATTGCTTATAAACTTTTTTACGAATGCATTAAATTTCTTTATTTTTTATTGAACGATTAAAGTATGACTGAACAAAAAATTTGAAGATTTTCCTGCAATTACGAATAATTGATATTAATGACGAAATTTGATCGCTTTCACGTCAAATATGTAGTAAACACAACAACAACTTTTTTACCGCATTATAAACTATTTACTTTCCTTTTATCAAATTTTCACTTTATTCTCGCTGTGGCGATTTACTCGAGCTATGTTAAGGAGAGACATGAAGATTTCTCGAACGAAGTAATAGAGTGAGAGGCGCTCGGTTACGTAGATCATTCGTAGCCGTTGTGCAGTCCCTCGATCGCGCGCTTTGTTACCATTCGTCGTCGTCACGGATATTGCGGTTTCTCCGATGAAACCAGCAGATTGCGAGGAATTGCGCCAATCGCATTTAATAACTGTACCGTCCCACACCGCATAGCTGCTTTATCGCTGGTTTATCAACCGGAAACGATTATTCTATATGTCCAGTTTCAAATATTTTTTATTAATTTCGCCTTTTTCGCTTTTCTAATATAATAAAGAAATATAGATTTCTTTGTTCTTGTAAGATAAATATTTACGATTTAAGTCTTCCTCTCGCGAGGGCCGTCAACAAGCCCGAACTCAATAGAATAGCCTGGAAAGACAGAGTATCGTCTTGCGGAACGTAAGATGAAACACAATGGGTGCCGCGAGACGTTAAAAGATGAGGAAGAAGGCCGGACCCTTCGAGGAGCGCAAACGAAAGTGGGATTCCAAAAGGCCGGCCGATCTAGAGCGCGTTTATCATTCGCATAACCGTGAAGTAAACTGGTTCCTACGCGCATCGTAAATAATCGCGCGGTTATTCTCGGTCGACGATCGGCCCGACGTGATTAATACTTTCGTACGAGCCCGGCACCGGTGGTTAATCGGTCTAACGGTGTACCGTGGTGTGATAACACGCGGGTTCCGATAAACGGGGACATTTGCAAATCATTGATAGCCGGCTGTCACCGCGATGCTTTATCGATTGCAGCCGGCTGAAAAAAATCTCTATCATCTAAGGTAGATCGTGACAACGTCGTTACAGTCGATCGCGTCTGCTACGTCATAGTCGGACTCGCCCGGAGCAAAATAGCGACGATAAGGACAACTTCATCGTTACGAGGGGAATTATCTCTTCCGCGAAAACTAAAACCTATCGTGATGTAAATTAGATGCGCGGCTGAAAAATATCGTCATTATATACATTTCCCTCTTAAAAATTAATACAATTTGTCTAAAATTTATTGAAATCTTGAAAGAATTTTATCTCGTTGAAATCTTGAAAAGAGAAAAAATTTGCTGGAAAGGAGTTATATACATATTTAAGAAACTTCGATTCTTGTATTTTGATTTCTTATTTGTACGCGATGAAACATGTTATTAAGGACGTAATTAAATTCATCGCGACTATCTTAACGACGACGTTATTAAGGAGTGTATAATTTTTCATACAAGGGGTGACAAATCTCAAGTGTGGAAATGGCGTGATCGATGATTAACGATTGCGTCCGATGTAGACGTCTAGCTCGCAGACATCGGCTAGGTGAAAGTGCCGGTTAAACATCGTAATTAACTCTTCGCCGCTAATAACACCCGCGAAAGGATGAATCGACGATCTCGAATCCGTTTATGCGTAGGCACGGCGCTCGCGAGTCGGCGATGCACGCGAATAAATTCAAGTGTCGTTCGTGGCGCGGTCTTATCGGCGTCCGTCGGGAAATTTTATTTTCCGCGAGAGTTAAATCCTGGCTACTTATGTCGATAGCGAGATTGGAGTCTTCGATACCTCATAAAATACGGTCTAACTGACGCCACGATAAGGACAAAGTAGTCTGCCCGCCCTTTACCGTCCTTTTCTCGAATTCAAGCGGTGGACGCGAAAACCGGTATAAACGAACTCGTCCCAATATATCTTCGTCGTTGCGGCAATTAAACAAAAAAAAATCTGCCTGTCGCGCCATTGTGAGAAGTCATAATTTGCTAATCCCAGAAAGATCGGCTTCTCAAAGCAGCCGAGGGTGAAATTTATAACATGCGAATCAGCAGACGAAGATTATATCAGGAACATGTGACGTGTGATTATATTCTGAATATTAACATTGCGATTTATTGGATTAGAGAAAAATATTTTATTTAATATTAATATTAAACGCGATAATTGATATTAAATTTCGAAATCATACACGTGTTATGAAAAATGCTGCGTTTATCAAAATGAAGGAAACGTTTCGAAACCGAATGAATTGCGGTAAAACGGAAGTTACATACAATAAGTTGCATGCCGTGCTTTTACGTAATTAAGATATCCGGTAATTATAAACACGAATGGTATATGATTCGAGGTTTCAATAGCGATATTGTGGTAGCCGTTTGAAACGGCGTAAACTTTCACTGCGAGGGGAATTTTCAGGTTTAATAATCGGGTTTGCAATGTGGCCGGGCATTAAATGCACAATTTTACGGGACATTATTCGCGGAATCAATTTGCAGGGACGCGCATCGAATCGATATTTTCCGAAGGTTTTTTAGGAAAGAAATGATTGTCAGACAAAGATGATTGTACGATTCTATTTTCCGTCGGCGACTCAAGACCGAATTCGCGTATAGTTCGTTTATGCTAGCGGAGCCGTGTGATCGATGAGATTCACGAGCACGTTATTTACTGTAAACGTTTATTGATTTGTCCGAAGACAGATGCTGTGCTAAGTTAATTAAAGGGTGAGCGATAAGCAAACGCGATGCGGTTTGAGTGCAACAGACATTGTAATTACGAAGTTCGAAGAGAGCAACAAGGATTTTCTCGTGTGGGCTGTCCGATTCGAGCGTTTCACGCTTAATGGCCTGCCATTTCGAATGGATTCTCTCCGACACAACTTCCGCCAGGAATTACGGCGTGTGACGTATTTGTTATTTACTTAATTCGGAAATATGAAAAAGTCCAGCAGTTGTTAATTAATTTTACGTAGCGAGTTGTAATTTATTTTGCGCGCGTTTATCAATGTCTCGCTCGGAAATGAAACAACCGAGGAGGCAAGGAACTGTCAAATTTAAGCCGACTTAAATTAAGCAGTGATGCTGCGCGACGCGATCGCAGACTCGATAATAATTATTATTATGCGGAGTCGCAAACGGGAGTCGAACGTTGCCCCGCGATCGAAGATCACTGTGCGTATTGAATCGTGATGATCCGATTAAAGGGGGATTCGCGCATGCAGTATTCATTAGTGAAGTTGCAGGTAGCGCGCGCTCCCAAGGACGTGTCTGATGAAACACCAAGGACCGTTTATACGGGAACAGCGCAAGCTCTGTCTTCAAACGGCGGTTAGCCGTTGTATAGCGTGTGTATCTTCACGCAAGAGGAAATTAAGAGAATTGGCCTATGTTGCTCGTGTATATTAGCGTGTGATGGTAGGCGGCTGCACTGCTCCACCTTTGTGCAATTGGTGGCGCGGAACCCATCTGAAAATTACGGGTTCTCAGTTAATGATTATAGTAGTCGGCGTCGAAAATGAAACGCGAATGATTATCCCAGGAAATTTCACACTTTCGAATCTGTGTTATTCAGCTACTTAAAATTCTAAAATTTTCCATTACTCAACACTTGATGTTTATCATCAACATTTTTTTGCTAAAAATTCAGTGATCATCTTTTCTTACATTTTATCGTATGTGTCATTATTGTTACTTCAAGTGAACATTTTACTAAGATTATTAATTTCCTCGTGTTATTGTTATCGCTTCTTTTAAATTGATCGCCGTATTTACAGTTATAATACTCGATTGTATTTTTATAATTTCCTGTGAACGATTCTTGCGAAACTTGTCTATCTGTCTGTCGGCTTACGTATCTATTGAACACTCGGCTACGTAAATGTTAAATTAGATGCCTATTAAGCTAAAGCGATGCAACACAGTTCATTTAGCGCGACCCACCGATACTGTCCAATCAAACAGGATGATAGATAACGCTATAGTCACATGTCGGTCGCTGTTTGCAAGCAAGTTACCGATACGCATTAAAGGGTGAAACGGAGCGAACTGTGCCGCGCCCCGCGTATTTCTCTCCTCAGTTTCTTCGCTCGCGCGTAACGCTCGTTTTGCGCGGCGTAATCCGGCTGTCAGCCACTCAATAACGAGACAGCGCCGACAGTTCGGGCCTGCATTGCACGCGTCGTATCCGCGTGTTCGTGCAGCGTAGCGGCGGCGCGCCCTCAATCACATCGCGTTCGCAACTTCGCGACGGAGGGAGCCGCCGTACTCTCTCCGGCGAGAGACGCCCGCGTTTCGCGCGGACGCGCCAAAAGTTAATGATCGCGGATCCTCTCCGCGCGTAATTAAGAATCGACGGCGAAGCGGGCCGCGGTAAAGATGGCCTCGGAGCGAATCGACGTACCCGGGGCAACGATCGTTAAACGGTAATTTATGATCGCGGCAATTGCGTTCGGCGTTCGGAAAAATTAATGACTCCTTTTCGATGATGACGACGAGCACAACGACGGCGGCGATGATTTAAGTTCATCCGTGACTTTGTGTACATCCCGGTGTTTAACGTGTCAGGTGTGTATAAATATTCGTGTGCATCGTTGTTCATTCTCGGAGACCTCGCGCGTCCAAGGCCGCGGTGATCTTTGACGTATAATCATACTTCATTATCCACTTTGCAATATCATGTATAAACATTAGTCCGCGTGGAATCGTGGCGTGATCCGGTCGATACGCCGCGGCATTCCCATATACCGTCAGGTCAGTGTGAACCGGCGGTGGGGTCTTGCATCGTTGATTTCGATTTTTGCAATCTGCCATTCCCAAAAGAAGAGTCGAGACAAAATTTCGTCGAGAAAGTTGCGATAGATTACGTTTCCAAAAAAAATTCTTTATCTTTTATAACAATAGTTTAATAGAACGGAAGAATAACACGCTTCGTATAATTCCAATAAATAAATTGAGGAATCAAAGAAGTTAAAATGCGAGAGACGGCATGGAAAAGGTAGCATTGAAAGCACAAAAAATATGTCGAGTTTTTATTGTTTTTGAATATGAAAAATCTGAACCAGGTAATATTTTATTGTTGTCATTGAAGTGATTAACGAGTCGCAAAATTTCAATATGGAACGATATTCACGATGAAAATGGAATCAGTAGCGCGTAGCATTGGACCGACGAACGGTGTCACTCGGTGATCCTTGAATAGTGATCGTGCGTGCACGCTCGATCGCGGCACACACTCGCGTCCCGATCGTCGAAGATCACGCTTCTGTTGTTCAATCGAGCGCGCGTATCGAATATGTCGACGTCGTTCAAATAACTGTTAATCGTGCAACATCGAGTGGAGATCGAGTCGTGTTTTTGCCTAATGACGCTCGATGTCCGTAGGTCATTCACGTGCGCCGGCTTGTGATAACACGCGCATAGGTGAGTGCATAAGTAAATAAGTGCGCGTTTCTGCGTCGGATGCAAATATCGTGTGCGACACGTGCGAAAGTGCAAAATAAATTTCTCGTTGAAAGATCTGTTGTATTTTTTTTACACCGCGCAGTATGGTCTGTCATTCAAAGTGACGCGTGTTTACCAATCGGCTTATTTATAGCGCGAATTATTTTTTAGCTTTGAAGAATTATCGTGATTTCGATGTAATGCGACATTAATGAAAAGACTTGGGTAAACACACGATTTTAATCCTTTGCCGAAAGAGGATTATGAAATTATCTCGATGCAAAAAATTTTGCCCAAACTATGACATTTTCGTTGTATTACAGCAGATTATAACGTGCGATTAAAACGAGAATCTATTTTTTTTATTAAAACATATTGCGAAGAAATTTCGCATTTATTGAAACTGTTGAAAAAAATTTGTTAAATTCCTCACTGATAAGAAAGTAAAAGCATTTAAACATACATACAATTAGTCAGAAATTAGCAGTAATATATAACCCGCAAATACATAAATTATCGAAAGATATGGTTTTTGAAAAGATACGCAGAAAGTATCAAGATACACATGTAAACACATTCGAGATACAGTATGCAAATTCTTTGCAATCGACGATAATTTTGAAAAATGTCTTTATTTTATTAACACTCCTTTATTGCGCAATAAAAAAACAATTCTGATTCCAAATATTTTACACAAGCCCAAACGAACTTTTTTTTATCAATTTTAAGCCGTTATTTTAACTGTTAAGATTTATTGATTAATAAAACCAGAAGAGACATTTTGTATTTCACGTTAAAACGTTTGAGTTTGAATGTCGATGGTAATCTGCAATGCATCTGTAATGATATCAAATGGATAGGTATCGAATGGCAATAGGTTCTCAAGTTCGATCATTCCGATGGAGACGTAAGAGATATTAACGATCGTTGCGCAGACCGCATGTTCCATTCACTTTTCTATTTAGCGTCTAAATTACCGCACGCGGATTGTCTCTCTACGCGCGTAGTATGCGTGTTCATTAAGTTCGCCTTAACGGAGCATCCGTTTAATAGTTTCGCGGCTCGCACCTGGTTATGTCTCGCCGCGTGCTTCGAGATCGCTATCGGCCGCGAATCTCGCGAGTCGCCGCTTCTTGTCGTTCGATGTACTCGAAACGAATTTATTAGCGATGCACACCTCGCGAGATTAAATCGGCTCTGCTCGTAATTGCAGAATAATCCGAGCGGTTATGTAGCGACTCGGCGTGTAGCCATCGGCTTTATAGCGTTTTAATTATATAGCCGCACTGTCGCGGTGAGAGCATCCGAGAAAATGCTTTCTGTTGCGCGCATTAATAGGAGAAATCTCATTCAATGTAAATGCAGGAAACACGAAATGCACGTTTAAACTGAAAGGCAAGTTATTATACTAGCAATGTGCCTTTATTTGATAATGATATTCTGCGGTAATAACTTTTATTATTATTATTATTTCTATTGTTATTTTTCCCCCATATTGTATAAGATTTTATATAACCGCTATTATCTTCCCGTTTTATATATATATGATCAATTTGTAAGATAATATCAATGAGAAATCTAAACCGCGCGCGGAAAGAGTATCGAAGTAATATGTATACCTTATCGTTGTTCCTGACTCGCGCTCGTAGAACGCCATTCTATAAAAACATTAGGAACGTCGACTTTACAGATAAAAATAGCGCGATTCTGTGGAAGAGAGTTCCGATATATCGCAGATTGTCCATAACCGTGCGCGGTATTTAATTAAAGGTGAGCATCGATTTATCCGCGGTTCGATTTGATTCAGAGACGGTTGTTGCGGAGGCGAGCGACATAAATCTTGTCCTTCGTGGTTCCAGTTTCTCGAAAGGAGTGAGAGGTGATCGCGATCTATGTTGACCGATTTAGCTATTCGCCGATTTGCCTGCCGTCTTCTCCTTGACGACATTAGAAACAGAATAAAATTTGAAAACTCGCCAATTCCCGTTAACTTGAAAACATTTTATGTAAATGTATTCTTGGCATCATTAGATTATTAAATTTTCTTATAATTATTTGATTTAAAATGGTTTTATATATGGGATAAGCAAAACATTCATACATGAATTTGGTAATCATTGATGAAAATCTACTGACATAATATTGGAACAGAAAGCATTCGATAGTATTTAAAAGGGATTATATACTGTTATTAAGAGATTATATATTGATATATATGTATATATATTCAGAAAGTGAATTGAAACGAATAATTGCATTCGACATTTATATATTGTAACATATACCATATCATTTTCCACTTTTTTCATAAAATTAATTAAAATTTATGCCGTATTAAGTGTGTAAGAATATCTCACGAAACACATGATTATGTTTGAGAAGACCGCAATGTTTATCGCGGAACGACGAAATAGCCAGCAGGTGTGCTTGATCAGCGGTAACTTCGCGACTTGTCGGCAGGTAGATGGCACGAGGAAATGATGCACGTGTCCTCGAATAATATATGAATGTTTTGCGTGTATCGCGACAGGTATATGGTACTTGGATGGGCCTTAAAATTGCACGCGTGGATGCATTGCCGGTGTCGAAACCGAGCACATGTCAGTCCGTAACTGTACGTGGAAATACGAACAAATAGAAATTGACAATTGACGCAGGCGAAATGTTAATCTTATTTTGCGACGGCGCAATTGATCTATTGTCGATCGAAAACAGTCACGAAAACGTCACGATAATCCCTCGTGAATATTTCGGCGAATTATTGATTGGCTTGCCATTTCCGTTTGCCATTCGATGTAGGGGTATTCAAATTTCACAATGATGTCAGGTGGAAATTTGACGCGTGTAGGACGATTTCGTAGGTGTCGGCAAAGTTTCGGCCATCGACGGCGGGAATAACGTCAGCGACAGAAAGTGCAAAGGCTTACTGTCGTGCTTCGTAGTAGTTTAGAATATTAGAAGATTGTTGACTCGCTTTGACTCGTTAAGTCAATTAAAATGACCAAGTTCTTGCCGGTTGACGTCACGAATTTAGAGCACCGCGTTCCCTACTTTTTCTGCGGCCAGTTTCCATCGCGAGGGCAGCGTCGCGTACGTAAACGTAGAAAATGTCGAAGCGAGATCTCGGATCGCGTTTAGAAACCGCTTGAAAAACGCGCATGCTGCTCTTTATCGTGTCGAACACGATATTCTCGATTATCTGCATTGCTCGAGGACTTAAATTGGCACGATTTTCTATTAACGTAATTTATTCTCTATTTCTATCGCGAGCTTGAACGTGTTTCCACATGTTGCTCTTTCGTTAAGATCATAAATTGATGGTTGTAATATATCATTAAGAATGCAATTTTCTATTTCTGTCAAATGCGAGCATTTTTGCTGATTTCGTACTGTTTTACGATACTCTGGATCGCGATCACTGAGATCACACACAACATAAATTGATATCGCTATAACATATTATTAATATTATAATTTTCTATTAGCGTAATTGATTTTCTATTGCTGCCGTTGAGTGTGGACAGGTTTTCGCGCGTCACTATTAATTTTCCTGAACGGATTCTCGGTTGAATTATCGGAGAAAGTTGCCAACAATTTTCATGTCGCGGAAGGGAAGGAATTTCCGGACAGCGGACAGAGAGTTTGGCATTCGGGTCGAACTACTTTTCTTCTCCCGGGCGCGTGTTTACTGACGCACCGATACTTATTGCTTTGTTTTGGTGGTTTTATCTTCGCCATCAAGAGCATCACGACGGGCCTTAAGAGGCTTTACAATCTGGCGATGTTCGACCTTGTTTCGGCGATAGCCAAACGCGAAGGCAAATGGATGCGGCGCGCGATCCTTGATCTTCCCATAAAAAGTCTTGGTGATAATGTGAAGGATTTGATTTTTTATTGAATATTTACGATTTTTACAAATCCTTGTCGCGGGGATATTTTTATGAAGGCGACAAAAGGTATTATAAGATAACTGTGATGATTCACATTTTATTTTAACTTTTATCAAATCGTATTTACGTTTTTTCCGAAGATTTGCAAAATTATTATTTTTTTATTATTTAACTCTTTTTTTTTCTCAGAAAATTACTTTAAACTTGTTCGTAATAAAATTAATTCGATTAAATTACTGGATTTTATAATAATCAGCAAATTGCATTTTGAATACTGATGTCAGAATACTTTCATGGCTTATACATTATGCTTTACACAAGAAAATGCGTGTGCATAATTTTATTCATAGGCGTGTGAAGCGCACAGTGAATACAATATATTCATTGGTAAGCAAGAGCGATAAAATGCTCACGCATTTTGCATTCACGATGATAATTTTTTGCCATTCACGAGTCACTCGCGAGTGGACGTTGCATGACGCAAGAAATCGCGCGAAAGTTTTTAATGAGGGTGTATTATTGTTCATGTACGTGCGAAACGCATCAGCAGCGTCTGAGAAAGTATGCGTCGCGACGTCCGCAGGCGCGAGGTACCGTTCTCACGCGTGGATCGCGGTACGCGTGACCCGTTAATACGCGCGACGACGTTCCACGCGTGCATCGAGCGCGATGTACTTTCACGGCGCTCGACAAAAGGAACCCGCGCGCGCGCGCGCGAGTGTTAAACGGAAGAAGATCGTATTCGCGTTTAACCCCTTTGCCACAAGAAACGGACATAAACCGCCTGCATGAGAGATCGTTATTCGATTGCCGCGGTAAAGTAATGTTCACAATTTGCATACGCGAAAGCCATTGCTTCCAAACGCGCTTTTCAACTATCGAATGCATCTTTGCATCGTCAAAATGTTTCTTGCATTTCATATTTGTTTTCGCTACTTTTTCTTCAGCTTACTATATCTTTCACATTTTGTTTTATTTTGCTTACACCATCAATTATTCTACTGCTAGTACACGAATCTCGTATTTTTCTGAATAAAAATATCGAACAAGCATAACATTAAAGTGAATTATAACTTTCTTAATTAAAAATTTTTATTCTTCTGCGAGTTTGTCACGGTTACGTAATATCGGAGTCGTGTTTTGATCCTCTCCCAGCTGAGTGTTGACGTCAGAACTCGGAAGGAATCTATTTACTGAATCGTGTTTACTCAATCTGCGGAGCGTTGAAAAAGTGGACGGTGACACTCTCATATCGCGTAGATCAAAGTGACTGCGTGCGCGCGAAGAAATATATATCACGTCTAAGTGAAACGTTGACCGACACGCGAGGGGATCGTTCGTTTCAACGGATTGCGGCCGGCGGATCCTTTCGGGAACACGGTTGCGCGTAATGGTCTTCCTGATGGCGGAGCAGAAGCGTAACGCGATTATACCCGGCGTGCCTCGTAACACAAGGGAATACAACGTGTAATTTCCGTCGATGGCCGATAGAAAGCTGAAAGAGGCTTCGCGATCGACCCTTCACTACCCGTGTAATGACCGGGCCGACACGGCGCACGATCCGTCGTTCTCGATGCTCGATGACGAGAAAGTGTTTTGGGGTGTGCGCACCGCGCGTCGAGCGCATCGCGAGATGCATCTTGATTCCCGTCGCTATCGACAGCTAGCACACATCGTTCATTAATGTCCCGTTTTAATCGAGATAGTGCGATCGACGCGTAATGTTAAAGTGTTGTCACGTCGGCACGTATGCTGTACGTTTATTTAATTTTTTGGAATAAGAACAGCTGAAGTCGTGTATGACTTACAGGCAAAAAACGACAAATAGCCATCCATCATCGGATTAATAATCATTATTGCGCGGTTTGCGTAATGATAACATGACGCGGACGAATGCCTCTTTTCCGCGGTAAACGCGGTCAACCGAGATCCGCAAGATTGGTCAGAAAAGCCTCCGAGCGATTCTCTCGGATGCAGTTGATGAAATCGCGATCTCTCTGACCTGTACGTCGGCTTGCCTCTTTGCTGTTTCTCTTTTTTTTTTCTTTTCCTTTTTTTTTGCCAGTACTTTCAATCGGACGATTCCGCGAAGCGAAAAAATATTATTGTCGATAAATTTCCGTCAGTTGTCATAACGAGAAATAGCGATACTTTATCGCTAGATCGATTGCAGCTAAACCGCATGTTGTGTCAACTCATAGAAAGCGTGTCGACGAATCGCGCGGCTTGTATTTCGATTGCTCAATGTTTCTACGGCATTGTCTCTGATTATCTTGTCGATGTGTCTTCTCGATCGAATTTCATTGTTTAAATCAAATTCAAACGACGTGTCGATGAAAGCTATTCAGTGACATAAATCATATTGTTCGAAATTAGAAGCGACATAACACATAATGAGCATATTTATTTATGACATCGCAGTATTGAATAATTAAATTAGTGTTTCAGTAATGTCTTTTACAATTAATAAATTTAAATAACACATTACTTAATTATTTCATATTTAATAATGTTTTGCAACAATAATTACAGGTATTTTATGTAATTAATACACATTATTATTTATATGTACATATTTTTCTGCTGCTATTGAATCGTACATAATTATTGAATATTAATTGTGTACTTTATTTGTCGAAATCACTTCTGATAGAACTTCTAATAGAACTGGATCAAATTTTACGCTCATTTGCCGCGATGTTTTCTTTTGTAGGAAAATTTATAGGTACACAAAAGCCAGTTGAAATATTACGAAACATATTTGCCTAACGCGTTTAGAAAGGACACTTATTTATCAATTTAACAGAAGACGGATTTACAATGCAATAATATGTACTGGAAAGTTCGCGATAAAAAGCCAGTTACGTATCGCGAAGTGGAGAGAAGTGTACTCGCATGTAAAGTGGAAAGTAAGAGACCAGATCTCGCGTAAGCGCAAAATAAATAACGAAATATATGCGTCAACGCATAAATCTAGTTTTGCGTTTATAGCTCACGCGTGTAATCAAACTCGCAAATTACGAATACACGTGCATAAGAATACGGGAGATCTCTCTTGTCATTACACACACCGCGCTCCTAGCGTGATCGATTTTTCAGTTCGACGCTATTCGCAAGAAGAGCGTAGTTATGCAATTAATTTTCTGACAGTAGGTTATTAGTTATCGAAGGTGCCAGCGAAATGCTGCGGCGATAGTTATTAAATGAATTATAGTGTTGTCTAAACGTTAGAGACAGTTTTTGCAATTAGCCTGTTACTCGTGATTTTAATGCCAGCTGGCAATCAGACGTTGACCTTAATCGATGTACGCCCGAAGACATTATTCGACAAAATAGGCAGACGTGTGGGCAAGATAACGATCTGGAAGTGATTTTCTAGTTACTGAACTGAAAGTCTGTATAGAAAAGCGGGTAGTTAAACTTGACATTAACACAAGCCATCCGATGGCCTTTTACTTCTTACATCTTCTTTATGTTTTTCTGAAACAATCAAACTGCATCTGCGGGATTCTCACATGTTTTTCACATTCAATTATTAGCAATTAATGCAAAATTTATTAATTTAAAATAAGCGAAGTTTTTAATCGCTTCAGTTAATAAAGTAATTTATTGATTATGAAATGTTAATAACTTTTTGCGGATTATTTAAATATATACGATATGTATAAAAATTTTATTTTATATTGACGCGATTTTTTTATCATTAAATTTTACAATGATTAAATTCCAAGCTGTTATTCGATGCAATTGTCAAGAGGATTTGCTTTGCTCTTAAATTGCTTATTTTTTTCTTTTTCTCTCCAATTGTTTATTTTCTTGCTATTATTTTCGCAATCTTCTCTGTAACATTATCTGTGATTGGAAAAAACATCCGGTAATTCTAGGACATCCTATCTAACATATACAGACAAAATTACAGTCGTGTTATCGCATCTTATAATAAGTGCTGAAACCTGTTGCCAGCAGGAATTTGTCATTTCGTGACCGTCGAGTAATCCGCAAGGCGATCCTTCGCGCAGACAAATAAGACTCGTCCACCGTGGACGCGTATGTATGAGACACCTGAGATCCTTGGCATCACGACAGGCACGTTCCACGCGCGAATGAAAATCGCTTGGATTCCGATCAGCCTCGCGCGATGCCGTTCATTTACGATCGATTGGGCAGAACATGGTAACATATATAAATAATTTATAAACCATGTTTACCACATGTAGCAAGCGTGCAGTAATAAAAAATTAGTAATATTTGTTAAAATAATAGAAATTGAAAAGAGAATAATAACTAAAAAAAGAATGGATATCAAATATGATATTTTTCATGCACATAAATATTCTGTAATATTGTACATTCTTGATGGAATATCTCAATGTTAACAGAATTCGTTTTAATTATTTATGCCTTAAAAAATAATTGAACAAATGCTCCGCATTTTTATTTACCATTAGATTAACATTATTTATGTATTAGTGGGAAAACCGATAATCGAGGCGATATAAAGTGAGAAATTCATACCCGATAATATGACGACATAAAATATTACGATCGTTGCGGAAAATTAATTAATAGCTGGCTGGTGAGAATTCCCGGGCTATCCGATAAATAGGTATGTGGGAAGATAGGATCAGATAGGATCAGCGGAACGAGTTGATCAACGCGTAAATAGTAATTTCTATCCGATCGATAGGTCACATTTCATTCGGCGTATCGATCTCGGGCCTCGCGTGTTTAATGCCATGGTAAATCTCTCGCATTAGCGTGTCGTTTAATGCGAACGCGATTGAGAAGTCAATTAATTAACACCGTACGTTCATGCGCGTGTCGTGGCGAGAAAGAAGGCGAAATACAAAAGATTCCTGGATCAAATAGCACGATGTGCAATTTTATAAATCGCTGATCATTACGCAACTGATTGAACTCGATTCCAGAGACGGACCATCCGCTGTAGAAGTTCGTCTGATTTATGCAGTCACTAGGCGTTAATTAGCAATCATTGCGATTAATTAACCAGCTGGATGACCGCGTACGGATTAAATGGCACGCGAGCGAAAATTGTCGGTTTGCTAACAGAAGATCCGCGCAATCGATTCGCCGAAGTGAAATGCGATCTATCGCTCGGGCACGAGCCACTATTTATAGGACGATTAAAACGTTGGTTTAATTTGATCTGATCATCTTTTACTCACCGAATGACTTTCAAGCCTTCCCGGCTGGCGGCTTAATTAAGTTTCGAATCAATTAAGTCCGCACAATGGACGAAACTATCTCGCGTCAAAGCGATGCACTCAGTCATACGACCTGCGCTAATTAATACATTTTACCTTTTAGTGCACAATTTTGTGGGATTATTTCGTGTTATGTATACAGAACGCTGGATAATATTTCAACGGGAAATTAATTTAATTAAAATTGATGAAAGAGGGTAGACATCGAAGATACAGGACTCGCTTTTTTTAACTTGTACTTGTTTGCACTTTCATACGAAAATATTTCAAACTAGCAATTTTTATTTAATAATTAAAAAAATTATCTTTAGATTACCTCAGATTTAAGACGATAAGTAAACAAATTTCTCGTGAATATTAAAATTAAAATTTACGGATACTTTCTTAAGCATTAATCAAGAAGTTTTCGCGTACAATGTTCTCAAACTTCTTACTTCGGGAAGAGATGAATAACTTTCACACAATAATGCATATACATAATAATCTTTCGCTCGAGCGAAGAAGAAAGGAAATGGAATATAAATAAAGTATATTTAAAATAAACAGCGTAAGAAATAAAGTAATGTAACAACAAAGTTAAAAACGCCATTACGTTCATTACGTCGTCAAAAATGTTAAGATTTATCATTTGCAATTTAAATATTAATTTAAATTCTGCGGATGACTAGAGAACTGTCGCGGCATGCATACTGCCCACACTCGGCGGATGCATCGATGACTTTGACACGCGACAAGACTTCTCCGCATAACGAGCGACGCCGATATTTTTGTCGAATTTTTTTTTTATCCGAACGGATTGACGACTTTTCTTGCTTTAAGGTGGATGTTAGACGCAGCGTGCACAGCGCGCGGTGAAATCGCATGTTTACTATCGGAAAGGTTACTTCGCATTATTCGCTAATTGATTCGTTCGGCCACAAATTAATCGTTCGACAAGTGATTGATCAGTTTGGCATTCTGCAATTATTGTTGACGTATGGGAAAATCTTCCGACTTCGTCTTTTTCCTATCATTCAAAACTACATAACTGTCGAGATTTCTTTCTCGTCATCAGTCACTTTCGCTCAATAAAGTCTGGAGAGGAATTTTATTTTTGTTGTAATATATGAAGATGTTGTTTTGCATTTTAATTGTTAAATAATGAGAAAAATTAAGATTAAAATATTAAATTTATTTTTATATTATATTAGTCAATTAAACGTGTACTTTGCATTTCTAATTTGCGCTTGTAAACTGTAAATAACATCTTCGCTGAACGATTTTCGCTATCAATATTGCGGCGAATCGGCGGCCGGCGAGTGTTAATTTATTGTCTTCCCGCAACGTCAATCTCGCTGATTGTCGTTATCATCAGCGACCGGCCCACGCGGAGGCGAGAGAAAATTTTCCAGACGCGCTCGCTCGTCTAATCATTGCGCTACGAGAGCTATCTCGAGCAGGAAGAAAGTGCACCGCTAAAAGCGCGACGTGCGTGCTTTCACATAAATATCAGCTTGATAAATGTACCGGCCAGGGCGTTATGGATGGAGAATATTAGAATAGCACATGGCGATCGTGGCGATGGCCGCGCGCTATTGTAGGCGTAGCAAGAGAGCAGAGATTAAACGCGATCCCAATCAAGACGATTCACGCGCGCGCTTCCGCGTCCTTCGACGGAAACGTTGCACTCGATCCATCAACAATTACGGCGATTAAGATTCGCGTGAACAATCGGACGCGCAAGCAACTCGTTGCTTTGTTAACCCGCTGTCAGAGCGATGCGTCCAACTTGTGATATATAACGAAATAGAGACGATATTCTAATAAAGCAAAAAAGCTCGATAACGTAGCCTCGATATTGTAGAATATAAATTGAAAGGAAATTTCCACTGAATGAAACGATGATTAAGAATTGTTAGTCTAATTTGGCAATATATTTGATTGGTAATATTGTTAAATTTAATAGTAATATTCTTTTATTTATTTATTTTTTTTATACATTCGCGTCGATATAAAATCAAGTGCAATTAATTATTGATAAAAATCAGAGAGAATTAAAACAATTTTCGAATTTGGAAAAATTGTTTTATAGTTTGGATAGTTATTATTACAATTTTTGCGTGAAACTCACGTGGCGCATAGGTCAAGCTTTCGAGCGTATTCATTGTTAACGATTACGGCCGGATTATCCCCGAGACGAGTTCATAATTGCATTACAAGCGTATCCACCGACGCCGAGATTAACCTGTTGGGGCGGATTAGTCCCCGAAGATAGATAGGTGTATCAAAGCCGCGAGATTAGTCGTCGATAGTAAACGGGTTGACACGTTCGAGACAGTTATATTCCGGTATCCTGCGCGAGGCGGCCATTAGCCCGCGGCGCACAATGTAACACCCGCGTGTAGGAACAATGGGAAGCTCGTGCGCGATGATTGATCGCCCAGCTGGACGCAATCGTACCGACTGGATATCCTCGGGACCTCCTCCGTTTTATCTTCGCGGCTGTTCATCTTACGCGCCGACGTTGCGCGCCGCTGTCTTGATGAGTTTCGCTAAGCCCGCTGCTTAGGCTAACTGCCCGCACCGACGGTTTGCATACCAAATATGCGCGACAGCCTATAAATTTTGCTCGCTCATACGCGCGCGCGTGGTAAACCGTTGCGTTTCGCCTTACGTTGCGGTTAGACGACTCCTCCGTTCGCTTCCTCTTACCGACGCCACGAGTCTCCATAATTATTTTCTACCGTGCAGGACTTTGATTGAAGACTCTTCTTTCCGCATTTTTTATCTCTTACCGATGCCGCTTACATTCCTCATCGATGCTTATATTTCTCCGATGTGCGTCTTGAGCATTGAGATCTGTATTCTCGACCGGAATGCAAATCGTCTTATCCTTCTCGATTTAATCAAGCTTATTCTTTCCGTCCGGTACAATTTGATACGTCGATCGACGATCGAAGCGTTAGTTTCGTCTGGTCGTGGCGTAAATCGCGGTCGAGATCGCGTGGGTTGTTGAGCGAGCTGCATCGAGAGACTTATGCAAATTCAATTTAGCCCGCCTGCGGTGAAAGAGAGCCAGTCGGGATCGGCGCCGATGACTTCGGCGTATTACAATCATTTAGAGGATGTCCAAAAATCACGTGTCATACAAGCTTTGCACATAATCGCTCTTGCAAAAATTATTTCTCTCATTGTCGTTTACAATTACAACACGTCAATTAAGGTTCCATTGGTGGTGCTCGAAGCGTGAAATATAAATGCAGACGCTTACATGCTTTTTTCTCGGTCTTTTTGAATCATCAAATTTAATCAACACTATTTTATATCTGTTTAAGCGCAGAATGAGTCTTACATACTTTAGCTCTTTATATCAAGCGCATTCTACAGCGCCTAGGATGCATGCGTGACTCACGATGACAGCGTGCGAGAATGCCTTGAAGAGGCACGGGGGACGCGATTGATAGATAAATAGAACGAAAGAAAGAGAGATGTGGGGGGGAGAGATGCACCTTGAAATCGGCTCGTCTTAAGTCGCGGCAGCTGGCCGACTCCTTCGTTTTATTTCGCATGACGAGCATCAAGGACCGCGTTAGTTTCTGCCAGCCTCTCTCATAACCGCTTTATTATGCGCCACTTTATAAATACGTTCTGCTGGCTGACTGTACGCGCGAAATACCCGCGTAAAGGTTAGTGCTTTATCGTCGATAGGGTTTTGCAAGCTTGTCTTTAGTCTCGTCGATCGAGGGGCAGCCTCTGCGTTTTAGCGATGGCAGCCTCTCGTGAAGCCTTTCCTAGCTAACTCACAGCACAATGTCATATTCTATTTCTTTATTTTCTTCATTTCTTTTAGCGCAATGTTCTTGTTAGAGAAATATATCGTTCAAGAGTCTGTTTTTGATATAATAATAATATTGTTAACGTTTTAAATTTTTTATTGTTTTCAGGAGGAAATCGGCGAAATAATCGAGTCAGCTCCGGCGACTCCAATTTGCATCACAGAAGAACCAAAGTACCGGACTTTACCCGAGAAATTATCGAGTCATACGATTGAGTCGCTTGCCCCGAAATCCTTGTCTGCCACGAAATCGCATGGCTCCGTAAAGAA
Source organism: Linepithema humile (assembly GCF_040581485.1). Classification (NCBI taxonomy): domain Eukaryota; kingdom Metazoa; phylum Arthropoda; class Insecta; order Hymenoptera; family Formicidae; genus Linepithema; species Linepithema humile. Next base: position 24,692,360 of record NC_090129.1, on the reverse strand, counting down.
AAGACGAAATTCGTTGACGAGAGGCAGCGAGGACATCGGCAACTGGTCGGAGTTCAATAACATAATCGCGAACGAGATCAACGAGCTGACCAAAGAGAGGGCGAGGAGGGAAGCCACGCGCAGCAACGACGACGTCAAAGTGGTACAGTACAAAGAGCTGCTGAACGAATTCGGGATATCCGACAGCGAGAATTCCGATTCTCAAGGATTCAGCGGCGAACATGATTCTCTTCGAGACGAGGAGAGTCTTCGCGATCGCAGGAACGGAAAGCTGTTTGTCGACGATGATTGTCGCTATTTGTTGAACTCGGATTACGACGAGCCGCACGATCGAGTGGTTTCCGAGGAGAGGAAGAGCGGCAGCCTGCCGGAGAATCTGCAGGACATCATCGGCAAGCGCGGCCGATTTCACACCTCGGACACTCTGAGCTCCGATTACGACGAGCCCAGCAACTGCCTACCGATGAACTCGATCAGAAACCAGATCGATCGGATCACCTCTAGTCTACCGTCGAAGCTGGAGCGCGAGTGCGCCACGAAAGACGCACGATTGAACCCTTGCCGAGCACCAAAGACACCCGTAGAATTAAGCACGAAGACCAATGAAGACACTAGTGTCGTCGACGGAGCGCCGCGAACCGAAGCGTTCAGAAGCGTCGAGGACGCCGAAGAGCCCAATGCGAAGTTGCCGCCCCGACAACGATCCGAGCGGAAGATAAGCCTCCCGATCAGTCTGACGATACAGAAGCGTAGGAAAGCGACGCGACTTCAAAGACTCCGGCAAAACTCGGATGATCAAGAGACCATGGATCCCGATTACGACGACGTATTTCCGAACGACGAGACCGGCAGATCCAGATCCTTAGACAACCACGTGCCGAAATCGGCGCCTGTGACGCCGACGGAGGAGAAGAAACCGCCGTTTTCGAAATTGTTAAGAAAGCGGCACGCCCCGGTGTATCATGAAAGCACCGACGATGTTATCCTGGTTAGCGTATCTTCGCTGCCAGATCAAGATCTGCTGCGTTTGAGAAACGACAGGCTCCACGAGACGAGAAACAGCAAGATGAAAGAAGCGTTGACCAAAAAGAGAGCGATATCACCGCTGACTCTGCGTTCTGACATCACTGCAAAGAGATTGTCGGAATCGGATAAAGATATCAGACGGATCAGTCCAGTAGACTTGAAGAAGTTCTCGCTGATACGGCCGTGGGGAAATGACGTCGCGGTGAATTGCGATTTGCCCAAGAACGACGACATCAATGGAAATTGCGGGATCGAAAACGGAACTCTCAGTAAGTTAGATCACGCCGACATGAAGAGGATTATGGAGGAACAAAACGCCCGAGCGGGATCCGTAAGTTTCAGTATTGATTTTTTGCCATTAATTATTACCGGTATTAATTTATATATTTTCCAATCTTTTTGTATCGTAATACAATATTAACAAAATTACAAACATTTAGATAATTATAATGAAAGAATATTATATTTAAACAGTTATTGATTGTTAATTAAATCAATAATATCAAACATTTAAATGTAAATTAAATAATCCACCGCTTAAAATTTAACGAATTATTAATCATAAATTAAGTGGTTGAATATAATAATTAATTTGATATAATTTATTATAGTACTTTTAAACAGCAATTTTTCTCAAGTTATTTTGGAACAACAGACGTGAAATTTTTATTACAAAGACAATTTAGACAGAAAGTCTGATTTAGCTTATTTTTTATTTTACTCGCAGCTGCCTATTTCCCTCCAATCCTTGTTGTCGAGGATTCGAAATGGTTCGGGCTCCTGTTGCCCGAACAGCCCGCCAATGGACTCTCTCACCTGCTCCGATATAGCGACTCAAACCTCGCCCGCAATTTCGAGGAGTTCTAGCTTCACCTGGGTCAGCGATTGCGAATCTCCCCAAGGTAATTTTCGTATTATCCCACACACGCTGTTGCTTATGCTGCTCTTAATATATATTCATGGGATTAGTTAACACCTGTGAAATTTATTTCCGTTCTAGTTCTCCGTAATTCCGCATTCGACTATTTCGAGGATCCCGCGTTTATCGATGATTTACGTTTGAATTAACTTTCTGCTTGCCCTGCGGGCTCATTAAAATCCACTTCGGATAATAAAATAAAATTTAGCTTTTATTATTTTATACATATTTTATTTATGATCTTTTTTAATAAAGAAAAACCTTTTTAGAGAGTAGAAAATTAATGGAACATAAAAAGATACATGTATCTTATTTACATTATTAATTAATTTAAAAATATATTAAGAAATTGTTTTTATCAAATATGTGACTAAAGATTTAAAATAATTCTCTTTGAATATATTGCGCGGAAGATCCAAAGAAATTATTTCAATATAATATTACTGTTCTACAGAACATTATTTGTAAAACACCGTCGTGAAATTTAATATACATAATTCAATGGACGCAGATGGTTGATTGATTGATACTGTATAGATCTAGTTATAGTTTGTTAAATCACATTTCTCTTTATTGCAGCCGAGTCCCAATTAGATTCGCAGTCGTTACAAGATGAGAGCACGTTAGACCCAGTTTCTCCCCAAGACACCGTGGACGACGACAATAGATCCTCATCATCGTCGCAGGATCTCCTGCAGAGCATGGACGAGATTTCCTCCGGAAGTCTATCGCCGGATACCACTGACAGAGCATCTCCGCTTGAAAGCGGGATAGGAACGGCGAGCCCTCCCAGGAGTACGGATCGACGATTAGTTAAACGTAAGATAATAGTATTTTATCACTTTTTAATGAAGAAAATTAGATGCTATATTTATGCAGCAATAACAGAGAAGGCGAGAAGAATTAAAAGCGTAGTTGTCAAAGCGCAAAAATTATTAACTCTTATTAAGTACAAAAACGTTTCGGCTACAATTTTAGATTAACCTTTATTTTGATAAAATACAAGAAAAAAAGAAGAAAAAGATTTAGCTTACATGGAAAATATAAAAATATTCTTTATATTTTAGCTCCGACCACGCTTTCGGTTTTCATTACCTTCTCTGTAATTATTTCTCTTTGAAGAATTATACTTTACAATTATATTTATATCCTGCTGTTAATATATGCTATACTTATATTCTTTATTTTTTGAAATTTAACCAACGATAATGTTTTTTATCAATTTATAATCACGTCTATCCACAATTATACTTTATTATTAAAAAATTATTTTGCTGTTCAGTACATTTTAACGCGATTATCTGTGACATTTGTTTAAAATTTCCATTGCGCTTGTCGTTTCCTGCGTAGCGTTAACACCAAACAAGTGTCATCGTAAAGAGACATGGGAGCGAATCCGGCGACGGCCGTCGAAATTAAACTCGCGAAACGACAAGAACTCGCAAGACGTGTGGGTCAAACGCGAAAGTGTGCACACGCAAACTAAACTGAACGACGATCAGTACTCGCAGGACGCGGTAGACAGCAGTAGCGGCCTCGATGACTCCTTGCCGAGGATCAAGGCGCTTCGACCTACGAATTTACCGTTATGTGAGTAGCGTTCGTATACCTTCCGAGTTTTCCTCTTGCGTATCATGTTAGACTGTTATCTTTGTGCTTTCTTCCTTCTTATTACCGCATTTGATTCGTTTATTTTGAAAATATACCGTGTAAATCCAGTTTAAAAAATCTCGCTAGAAGGACCATATATTGCATTAGTTTATTTTTGTATATTATAAATTCTAATCCAAGCTGTTCAACTTTTTCATTACAGGCTTGTCTACCACGGCGAGCAGTTCTCTGAGTTCGGGCGAGCTGCTTGAAACGCCGCCCCGAGCGCCGTCTTCTCCGTCCGCGGCTAGCCTCCAGCTGAAACCAGAACCTCTAACCGTGGAAATGGGCGGCAAGAGCAGCAGCGCGCCGTTGTTGGAAAACAACGACACCGTAAACGCCAACGGGAAGGTGCCGGTGAGTCTCTTGCTTTTGTTCCTTCAGTAAACTGTGAATGTTAATATAACGATGGTTGATACAAGGTGCTTTTATTAAAAAATTACAACTTTGAGTACAATATACCATATTTTCCACGTTTAATTAGGAAATTCTGACACTTTAGTATCTCTCGTATTATTCCACGATTCTATTTATACAATTGTTCAAGAAAAGCAAAACAATGTATCCGCGCAAGTTGTAATTATCCGAGGCGAACCGGTAGCGTTTGACGTAACAAATTTGATGTTAATAGTTACTCCTCGTGGTGCTTTTATTCATCCCGGGTTCCCTCCTTCAACGTGACCGCGCGGACTTACGTAAGCGAACGTCGGCTGACGTCAAAACGCCCTGGTTCGAATCGTCCCTTAAATATCGATAGCTAACCCGTGCACGACTCGTGGAGAGCACGAGGCCCGGCGTTTACATCAGGTATCGTCTTGGACGAGACAGCGGGCATTAATCGCGTGGCAGCGGAGCGTGTGCGGCATTATCGGTATCGAGATTGCTCGATGCGGTATCGCTGCGATATATCTACGCTCTCTCGGCCGCGCTTACATTCGACAATCCGCTGTTTACGGATCGCGATTAGTCACTGCCCACGTGGGTCCGCGTACGTCGCTCGGCATTGACTGGCCTACCGCGTCCCCGTGTTTTGTGTGGGCCACGACGGATGTCGTAAGAACGACATTTTGTTGCCGCGTCGAGCCCCGGTTTCCTCTCCGCGACAGGTATGCCCACCTGTTTCACGGGAGACGGGAATTTCTTGCAAACTAACTCATCGCTCCGCCGTGGGAACCGGTTAAGCCAATCTGCTTGTTCAGCTGTGAATGTTAGGCGTGCGCACCATTGATCTTCTATGATTAATCGCTTCAAGGAATAATTAATCTCCGCGATTTGTGTGGGTAGTCACGACGCGAAAGATTATTGACAAATTTTCGTGTAAGACAACGAGATATTAGGTAACGAATATTACAGCAACGTTACTTCAGTGTTATTATTTGAAAAATACTTTTGAACTTTGCGCTTGCTTATCTGCTAAATACATTAAATTTTTTGAAATAAAAAAAGAAATCTAAATCAATAAAAAGTGCTATAGAAATCATTTAAAATTGCCACACATTATTCGTAATTTAACAGCGTTATTATTGTACATTTAAAGAAGATATTTTTTAATATTCAAATATTACAAAACTTTTGTATACATTTTTTAGTAGGAGTTTTTCTTGAATTTGTTCTAATATTTACACAAAAAAACGTAATTTCGAGGTGTAATTTAATTTGCGTTTAATTATTCGAAAATATACACCTTTTGTAAAGTTCCTTTAAATACTTCGTCGATAATAGCATCAGAGTAATCAATTCCAACATTGTTTGCTCTGTTAAATGGTACTTGCACAGCCATTAAACATTATTTGCAGTTAAGTTTAAGAAGCGAATAAACGAACAAATAGTTAAATAGGTCGCCTTTACTGTTTTCTCGAACAATGTTTTCCAACGTTTTTCTTTGGTATCGTTTCAAGCGTACCTTTCTTTATACATACGTACGAAATACTCTGCACCGCTGAGAATCCGCTTTATGTACGAAAATCATGCAAGGTCAATCTTTTGACGGTAAAAGCGGCGCTCTGCATGAATGCACTTGGAGCCAAGTCGATATTCTATTTACTTCAAACACATTTTCGCTACATCGACAGCAACCGATAGCGCGCGGCGTATTTCGACGGATGCCTCGAGTCGTTCCGTCAAATTTCACATTCCGTGTGCGAATTCGGTCGCGGCTCGAGACCTTTGACCCGTCCAAATGTTCGTCTCTGCGCACTTATTCCACGTTTTTCGTAGGACGCCGGCCGCGTATGCAAATTATCAATGAAGTGTCAGTACATGAGAAGGTTCACGCTCGAGTGAGCACGCTGCCTCGGTAAACACCCATTGCGCGAGGCGCGCGGGCGGAAGTCGCGCGTGAACACCCGGATTGCCCGTGTTGGTGAGCGATCAAAGCTAATGGGGCAGCCAGCCGTAGTGGCGTATTAATCGGTTGGCATCCCTCGGACCTCGAATATAGCCACACTGTGTGGTCTATCACGTACGCGTGCACGAAGGCCACCGTAGAAAACTTGGGCTCCCGGTCAGCTTTAAATGCGCGTCTCTCAATTGTCGCTCAATTATTCCTTTCCGAATCAACGCCCGTAACGATCTAAACATCGAGCCGGAAACTTTCGTATCTCTTGAGCAATGAAATTTTAAATGTTGCCTGTTCATTGGATTCGTAAAGATTACAGATTTACATTTGAAGTTTAAAGTTAGATCTTTAGATTGGAAATTTTAGCAGGCAAACAGCATTAAATGCATTATAATATCCTTTAATATTTTAAATACGTAATTTTTTTTTTAATTTAATTGGAACACTACAAAAGCCGAGTTTTTGTTTTAATTCTGTAAAATTTTATAAACATGTTTTTATTCATAAATATTAATAAATATTATTAAAAAAATTTTTTTTTTAATAAAGCTATATTCTTAAAAATATAAAAGGTTAAAAAATAATGTTGAAAAATATGCTTGTTAAATTATTTTTTATTCTTATTTTTATTATTATTGAAAATATTACAGGATAAAATACAGAATAGAGATACTTCTCAAACTGCCGAGACTAACACAGCCAGCGTTTGCGCCTCTTTTATAAAATATGTTTCTCGGAATGTAGCAATTCAAAAGAGATACATTCGTTCGTGAATACGAGGAAGAAATTTTCGGCAAAAGTATCTGCGTATCTGTCCGCGTCACATTGTTTTATATCTTATTTGTAGACAATAAACGTAGTGATTCGGCAAAGTAAACGAAATCCTGAGAAACGATATAACTTTTGTTTGAGAGTTTCGCGGGATTTGCTTTGAAATCTAGTAAGCCGTAAAAAAAGATTGCCACGCCTATTCAGTTTTGCTGGAAAAATATTTGACGGGTGGTGGTCTACGATTTTTAAATACGGCCTCGATACCTGGAGATATCCTACGATTTTTATGATCGCGCAAATCATGAGACTGTTTTTTCAGTCACGATTTACTTCGTGATATTGCTTTTATTCTGGTCACGCTTTATTTGTATTACTTCTATTGAGAATCATATTTTAATGATAGTTTTATTAACAAAGAGAGCCTTGAAAAATGGTAATGGAATGATTAAAGGACGAATTAAATATAAAAAGCATTCTTGAAGGTTTTACAACAATGTCATATTTAATGTTGCCGCTCCGTCAATTTAAATCTTACGTAACTTCTTTTATATTTTAGTTTTACACTTAGTGATTCTGTATAAAGGGAAATAATTGATTTGGCGATGCTTTTTTTTTCGAGGCGAGAATCGGTGAATCGCGTGTATATTGTACGGTTAATTACTTTCCATTTTTTCGTGAATATTGGTAGAATATCGATTGACGGTGCGTTCGCTCAGTGGGGCGTGACGTAGATAAGGTCATGGTTGTTCCTTCATTGTTTTCGAAGTCGACGAGCTCAATACTACAAGTGGGTCATGGTTCGACCGCGGCGATTATTAGCTATCTCTCGTTGCCATGACGAATGAGACGAAGTTCGAATTCTTCGACAGTGAAGGATAACGATCGTCCTTTGTGTCGCCGAACATTATCAAGCAATAAAAGTTTGCTCGATAAAAGACTCGTCAAGACAAGACTTAACAAAATGAAGAAAAACCCGTCCTTCTTATAATGTAACGACATAAAATTATATTATCAAATTAAAGGATTAAATTAATAATTAAGTGCTGTAATCTATGTGTACATATCGTAATGTATCGAGAATTCACTTGCAAACTTGAGACATTTCAAATAACGTATACAGCAGTTCTTATCTCATGCCGCGATGAAACAGGCTTTACTAGTTTACTAACTGGTTGTCAAACGAGAGAACCAATTCATTTCGAGCGATGCTTTTACCGCGGTAGTTTGAGAAATACCGCGGTGCACCTGACTGCAGTAAGCGCGTTCGTTCGTGCTAAAAGCGCTCTTTCGACCCTTTGCATGCATCCACCCGCAAGCACGCGAGAGCACCGCCGCTTCTCAAACCAATGATACGTTCTCTGTTGCTTTCAGAGCTTGCAGCAGCAACCGCGCTCGCAATCGGAACGACAACTATCAGGTAAGTCCTCTCTGAGGGGAGTAACTGTTTCACTTGATCGCGAGCCATTAAAGTTGAAATCGTTCAACAATATCGCGTATCTCACAACTATTTCCCGAACATGGTAAATTTTTAATGGTGTATGTTTGAAGTTGACGTATTATTTCATAAAAACCTCTATAAATCATTTGGTTCAAATGCCGTCAGAGAATATTTTTAATTTAAAATGGATTAAATTTAGTTGAAATTCTGAATTTATTTTTAGTTCTATAGTGTGATATTTACGCGCATATTCTAATGAATATCGATAGTCGACCTTTAAAAAAAAAAAATTGTACAATTTGAAGGCGATTTCGACAACCCACGCTTTTGGATCCTCGCGTGGGTCGACTCGGCAAAAGGCATCTTGCAATCCATCTGCGTGCGAGTTGCTCTTTCAATTTGTTAATTTCTCGCGCGTTAATTGAAACATGAAAATAATATGAGTTGCACGCTGCAACGTGAATTGTGATGATATTTGTATCTCGATTAAAGAGAAAATAGCTACAAACAAAATGGGAATGAATTTAATGATTTAAAAATGTTTAATTAAGTTATTAAATAATGTAACAATCGACAATTGCATTTACATGGATTTACCATTGTAATTATAAAACAGTATGTTTATTTTCAAGCTAGAAATTAAACGAAGCTAAATATTGAGATAACATTTATATCAAATTGATAACATTTATATCAAATTGAAAAGTTCTATCACTCAAACGAAAAGCGGTTATTCTGTGGCGCATACAATACGTGCATTATATATGGCGGGTCCAGCATTTCTTTTGATCCGCGTCTGATTACATTTATAGCCGTGCTTGTCAGCTTACGATGCCAATCTGCCATTAATTTACGTTCCCCGCATTGGGATGCAAACAAGCTCGATGCGGACGATAATGAATATTGACATCTTTGATCGCGCGAACGAAATGCCGAACCGCACGATCTATATCGATCTCTTCGAACAATATCGGCCGAGTGTCCGATAACGAGTTTAGCACGTAATTAATTTCCCTCGCAGAGGGAGCAACGCGATCGAATGCAATTTGCGGCGGCGCGTTGCAAACGGCGGAATTTTCGCCCTTCGACCGCGGTGATACAGTAATGCGGTGTCTGAAGGTTCATTACGCGGGGATGCACGGTATCTCCGGCTGGGCTTAACGCGCGTGTAATATCGTGCACGCTATTACGCAGCACGAAATTAATTGAAGACACCCGCGGGTGTTGTAATTTTCACGCAATGTTCGCAGGCATTACGAGATTTATTTGGTTACGCTATTTTGAGGAAATTACCTCGAAATTACACGTCATTGTATAGATATGCGTAAACGCGATGCGAAAATTAATTATTTTAATAAATATTCATTCACTTTATTGCATACTTAATATCATTTTATTTCACCAAAATCGAATTTTTGGTAACAAAATAGCGTAGCATCGAATAATCAGATTTATATTTGTCATATTTACTGTACTGTAAAATTGATAAAAATATGGTGATTTAAGACGAGAGATTTATGTGGGATATAAAAGAAAGAAGAAAGTTTAATTAACTTCTCTGTAGCGAGATAAAAATAATGATAAATGTCGAGAGATTTAGCTTTCAACCTTGTCTTCTGTCGCGCTTTATATGAAAGTTCTATCGCCCCCTCCCCTCCCCCCTATCTGAAGTGCACGCGGTCGTATTGTGTCGAATTCGATCGCGAAAGTTTAATTAATTATCGACGTGGACTAATTGCTTTCTCGCGGCACGATCCCGTGGCGCGACGTGATTATGACTTCCGGTATAGGCACGCCCAAGGCTAGAATGCGTCTATGGATGCGCCGGCGATGCACTTTCCTTCTCGCCCGCGGCAATCTAATCGGCGCAGCGATCTAATCGAATAAATCTCGCGATAGAAATATAGTAGATGAAAAGAAGCGACTCTGTGATGACTCGCGACAGAGTGGAAAATCAGCAATACCTCTGCCGCCGTGAACTAGAAAATTACTTCCCCTATATGGCGTCGCAAGAGGGATCTATTTATTATCCGGTGTATAAATAAAAGTTTGCGCCATATTTTCCTCAACGGTCACAGTAAGGATTTTATAATCGATTTTATAATCGAACAATTATACGTAATAATACGGAATTTTGTTGAAATCGCCAAAGATCAGGTATGAGGATTGCTTTTGAAATTACTTTTTTTTGAAAAACAAAGTGATATTTATATGAGTAGATTAATTTTTTTCACTTTTAATCAATTGTTCATCATCGAGTTTTTAATTATTTAATAGCTTATACTTTTTTAACAACGCAATTCCCGAAAACGAGAATAATGCTTCTTTTGATATTATCGAGCTTTGAAAAGCAACAAGAACACTGGCAAATAAAAAATATTTGCTGCATTTTATTGTAACTTTGCTAAACAAAATAGCTTTTAGTTGGCGTTGCACTGCTTAGAAAGTCGCCGACGCGATAAGCAGTATGTGAATAGGAGGAACAGAAACAAATGACAGTTTGAAAGCGCATAGCAGCAATATCGGATTAATCCTTGCCGAGAAAACTGGAGCAGCATCCTACAACCTTCGGATGTTGTCAAGAACAAATCGATATTCGAAACGTGACGAAAAACATCTTGTCAGCATAGAAATGCAATTCTATAAATTCTCTCGATACGCAAATTATTATATAGCCTCATGAGTCCTGAATATTGTCTTTCAAAACTGTACGAGATCTCGTAAATTTAATTGCATTCAAAATAACTTCTCTGCGTACAGAGCGTCGGCAAAATAAAATTAAAAATTATTTTGATTAAATTTACTTTTTCTATTAAGTATTTTCTGTTTTTTTTTCTTTTTTTTTTGTTTTGTTTACAGAAGAAATATGTTTATAGGATAAATATTGATTATGAGTATGCATCCAGATGGTGGATGCGTAAACAAAATTCTTCCTTGAAGCGTAAAATACACTGAAACCATTCAGCGTGCGCCGTGCATACACCATTATCGAAATTGATCCCGCGGTTTATGAATTAATCAGGTTTTGTGGTCATCAGTATGCAAGCGCGAAAACGCGTCGAATGCTGCACGTCGGACGCAGGTGATTTTGGTCGGTTCGCGGAAAAATGCGAGGAACAGAGCGGGCCGCACGGGACGCTTGCGCCGCGGCGCCGCCGCCGTCGCCGTCGTCGGTGGCTTTCGTTCCGTCCCCCGGTGGAAGTCGTCGCCAGTCGTCGCTATCACGGGCAACGCGGCGTTAGGCCGCAGTTTGCAAAGCGGCTTTACACGCGACTCGCGTGCGCGTCTCGCGCTGTCATGCGGCTCGTTTCGATTGTTCGCACGCTTCGTTGATCGATCACGAGCCGTAGGTATACATAATTGCGTGTGGCCTGTCGCGCGATTGGCGTCTCGAGGAGATCCTAGGATCGATTGGAGAACAGCAATTGATTTAAGCAATTATGGAAGAATTCGGAGGGTTACAATTATTTTGAAATATGCAGCAGAATTATCTTCGGCTGATTCAAGTTGATTGTTGATGATAAGTTAATTTTGTCGCGAGCTTTGTATGTTTGTACGAGCTTTTTGGAATCTGATTTGAGAAACTTTAATATCCGTGAAAGAATAATTGTAGACAAAGTGTTTTAATGTTTAAGATACAAATTTTCTTCGAATTTTCTACTTATCTTGTTATCTTGTTATTAGAGAAGATTTAGGCGCGCTCAATATAGACTCTAATTTTTCCAGGGAAAAAAAAGCGTAGAAGAAAGATTAAGAGGACAGAACGATATTTTGTAGCAGCTGTTTCTTCTTGGAAAAGTGTTTTATAATTTTCGGACGCCAAATCCGTCAAACTTTGCGCGCGCGCGCGCGCGCGCACGCTTTCGAGCGACGTTTGGTATCCGTCATCCATCACATGTTGACGTAACGCATTAGTAACTCGTGAAGATATTTAAAAACATTTGTAATTGTCAGTGACCAAGTTTTCCCCGTTTTTAAGTCAGTGGCGTAACTTTTTCGCAATGAGCAGTTAAAGCTCGACCTAACTTTTTATCATCGTTCAACTTTTTTTTTTATCATCTGTCAACCATGGTTTTATAGAATTAAGGATAAATTGAATTACAAGATTGCTGCTGTTCTGAAAGTCCGGAAATTTTAGGAAATTTATTTTTAGTAGAAAAATTATAGCTTTAATAAACAAGAGAATTCAATGAGTTTTTCATTTAATTAATTTAATTAATTTAATTTCTCGATTAAAACTGTTCTTAAAAATAAAGATATCTTCTTAGGAAAATTTTTGGCTAAGCAAATTAAGAAGATATTTCATATCTAAGATGCTTGACGAAGAAATCGTTAAAAACTTAAATAGAAAACTAAATTATTATGAAATTATTTCGAGTAAATTTAATTAAAAATTGAGATGATTTTTACGCGCTATTAATTTTAGAGATATGACCGAAGAAAATACCGAAAAAATTGTCACAAAATTACAAAATTGTTTTACAAATTTGGAGACTTGAAGAATTTGACAAGATAAAAAATCATAAATTTGTATTATAACAAAATTGACCGCCTTTGTCTAAGGTTTGAGGCATAATTATCGAGCATAGTTAGAATGCTTTCTCGGTATATCGGTATCCAAATTGTGGCCGGGTTGCCATATCGTCTGCATTCCACGCCAAGACACACGCATCTGGTAGCACTTCACACTGTTTGATCACAGAAACGTGAGTTTCGATTCGACACTGAGGTCTTCCTCGGATTCATCACCGGATGCTTGAAAAAGCGAGTTAGCTCACGATGGAAACGTTGCGCGACCGCCGTAACTTTGTGCGTTCCGTACTATTTTCACACCCGATGAAAGTTCCGGCGCTAAATATATACACGGCCCGCGGCGGTCCTCGCCGTGAAATGTCCATCGAAGCGTGGCAGCGATTTTATTGACAGGCGGAATCCGCGAAATTCGCCGCTGTCGTTAGTCGCACAGTGGTCGCGCTCCATTTACGTTCGCCATTCTGCCGCAATTATTAGCGACAACTAACGTCACTTTCCGTCTTGCGTTTCGCAAAATTTACACGATTTTACGAAACGAAGCCTGACCGCGATAGCGTGACGAGGACGCGATTTAAATTCGTTAGCGCGAGATCTAAATGTAGAACTACTTTTTTGTTTCTTGCCGCGTTATTAAAATATAATCTCTTCCATCTGCACAGATATTTAAAGCTTTTGTAAAATTTACTTTCTCTTATGCATCTTACATTAGTCGCATATCAATTATTTCAATTATCGATTTTACTATTGCAGTTACGTCATCAAGAATCATAAAATATTAATGTCCTTATGACTACAATTGTCTTAATTAATCATCAGATGACATGCGATCTGATAAATTGTCCAGGTCACTTCTAAAAAAAATTTTTAATAAATAGAAATATCCTTATAAATATACGTATCAAGCTTTCGATCTATTGATTGATCATTGCGAATCAAAATTCACTTTATATGATTGATTATTTTACATTTTGGTCGATGGTCAAAAGTGACATTTCGTAACAATACCGAATTAAGATCGATACCCGATAGCACGACGAGATAGCTTCTTTGTTGTTCGTTCGGGAAGTATTTAATATTGCCATTAAGCGAACTCGGTTGCTTGCACGAACAACGCATGTAACGCTGGGAGAAAGGCGTCGGTTTCCCTTCCATGTCGCCGATCATTGTTGACCCTCGTTGACAAACTGTCGGGAGAAAAGATTGCGGCTTATCTAATAGCAGCTCATTTATCGATAGGCGGAATAAGTCACTCACTGCATGCATATATCTTGCAACAGCTGCGATCACAATATAGTTAACGACTACGCCACGACACGAGCGGCTACACTCACGTGACAATGATATCGCGTTTATAATTTCAGGTTTAAGAAACCAAAATGGCATTTTGATAAAATCGCGGTTATTATATTCGATACAAAATTTGCTTCTATTGTATAAAATTTTCAACAGAAAATATTTAAAAAAGAGCGTTTATTATTTTGAATTAATATAAATTTGTAAAATAATATTTCTTTCTTGAATTGTGATGCGACAATTCTGTTTTACAGCGAGCTTCGCAGTTTTCAGCGATTTAATAACCGTAGGTACCGCCATTCTGTTAGGCGATACTGCGAATCGCGAAAGGTCACGCTATAATTTTCCATTTATTTATAAATATACGCTTACCGATGCTTATAAATTGTGGACGAAGATCATGATACTCCAATAGGCAACCCAGACAACGTTGAAGCTCCGAAAATGACTAATACGTTTCTAAGTGGCTAAAACAAATTTTAAAAAATTAAAACGTTTTAAAAAATGTATACAATATCTTTTAACAATCTTTTCAATTATGGAGATTACATGATGCTCCAAATCTGAAAGATTTTCGCCACAATGTGAGATCTAGATAAAGGTATACTTGACGATTTCGTGACATAACTGTACAAATAATTCGCGTAACAGCGCGTTGATGTAATCGCGTGTATGATTCAGTAGAAATACGCGATCTAAAGTGCACCAGATGACGAACGATTTTGAGATGCGCGCGATGTATCTCGGCAAGTCCAACAAGACCGCGATGTATCTGACCAAGTCCGAGATCGGAAGATGTTCGCGCAGCCGTTGCAATCTGTTACGGTGAGGTGTCGTCACTGCAAAGTGCCACAAATCGCTCGTTAAGCATCGTGATTACCGCTTTCCTTCGACAATGTACACACCGCCGCGGCTTGCGCAATAAATCTCTCCATCGTCGCACGCCTGAGAGGTGCTGAGTAACCTTGAAGAGAGGCGCTTTTGTGCGCGCATATGCTCGCGTGTGTCGCTGCATTTTCACCTATTCACGGTTTCGCGGCTTTCTCTGCAACCGGGACCTGTTAGACCTTTCTTTTCGCGGATGCACGGAAAGTGCTTGGCCGCCGATCTTAAGGGGGTGTTGATTAATTTGCCGTAGCGTATGCCGCGATGACTTTGAAGAAACATATCGATCGCGTCGCTATCGGGCCCGCAGCGTCGCGGGAAAGCTCGTTAGCGAAACTCGGAATTTGATTTTACGCGGAGATAACCGGATCTATTTTCTCTGACTCGTGCAAATGTTTGAAGGTGAAAGAAAATGTTAAAAGTCGCAAGAGCGGAAGATTGAATCGAGAGGCGAAGGATCGAGATAAATAATTCCAAGTAATTTGCGCGGGAAAAGCAGATAGCGGGAGTTGGAAACTTGCATCAGGCTTGCAGAAAGGCTTGCAGAAAGGCTTGCAAAGGAACGTAATAAACAGCGAATAGCCTCAAGTATGCTTTTATACAGGATTGAATAGTAACTTTTCCAGTGATTTTTCGAGCTTCCGGAAAGACGATAATTGAACGGGAAAATTAAAACAAAGTTCCGAAAATCGGCAACGCTCCGGATTAAACTTGTCTTGCTCGAAGCTTGAGTTTCACCGTTATGCAGATACGCTTCTGTATGTCAAATTAAGATTAAAGATGTGCATGTTGAGTGCGATAGACGCGCGACAGTTGTCGCGTCAGTTGCCGCTTGACGTAGCTTTCTCTCCGATTAGGAACGAGTTTCCCGATTACTTTTTACGCGAACTTAGAATTTCGAAAATTAGGATCTACGCGTCGGCGGAATTATGGCCTCGAAAGCTTAGGAAGGGAAACAGCGTTTTCTCCTGCGGCACGATGCGTGTACCTTTCTCCTCGACAAAGAGTCACTTTCTTCGGTCGATGACGAAAAGTTATCGATCATCGGAGACGATCGGGAAAAACTTTTATTGCGCACGATACAACTTGTTTTTGTTCGACGAAATGATCGATTCTTACCTCGGGCAAGTGCTTCCGCGTGTCTCTCGAGACGCGACTCTGTCGCAAGATCTCGTTTTAATTGCGTGTCTAGCAAGCAGGAACTTAAATCAAATTGAGAATATAGCTAATGAACGATAATGATCGCATCGAAAGCTTTCTTTTATTTTCACCGTAATTTCCGGTGAGTTTTTTTTACATTTTTATTTGAATTCAAAATTTAATTTAAAGTTGAATGATTATACCTGTGATCGATAATATTTTCCACGAAACTTCTTTCTCTTGTATAATTTTAAATTTATGGTTTTCCAACTTTTTCCATTACTGTAACTTTTCGATCCTTATTGCATCATCGGTATATATCTGTATATGATATGGCGGTATTTGATATGGCTTCTATGTACGAGTTTTCCACTACAGACTTCGACAGATGAGATCAATACGTGTCGAGAGTCAATATCTGACAATACTCGTCCATATTCATCTTTCCTTATCGATTCACCTGTCAAGGGGGAAAAGATATTTTAAGCTTTAACTCTCAATATTCCATTAGATTCTCCAACTACTTTGCCTACGAGTCTTCCATAATAAATGTCTGCTGCATGTTTCATAGTGATTTTTTCAATTGATCTTCTTTAGCGCAAATGAATATCGTACAAAAGAAAATATTTGCAAGTTGTACTGCCGCTTTCATTATGATTTGTCAGATAAAATGATCATTGAATAGGTATTTTTTATTTCCAAATTCTATATTTATTAAATAGCAAACAGGTAATTATTTAACATGATTTATTAGTATACACAAATTTGAAAAAAAAGATAATTCAGGAACCTTCAAATCTTCTTCCATAATTATTTCTTCAATTTGAAATATAAATATTATTCAACTCCAGAAGAAATATGGAATTATTTGAAAGAAAATACGAAATGTGTTTCCATCTCAAATAGCATTTATATCGATAAACTAGCAATTTCAATGCATCACGGAACACGTTTACTTGAGATGTGAACTTGCGCGAATGTGCACTATTTCTCAAAAATAATACGAAGGAGCAATATATATCTACTAGTATCCGAAGAGAATTTAATTAAATGGTTGAGATCAAAATTACCACTTGGTAATTGTCGAGTTCGGTCTGTCTGTTTTTCAATAAAGTATAGAATCTTCTGCTGGAAACACAATGGAATTTCTTCTCGAGATTGAATAGTGTGCCGGATCGATTGATTGTTCGATCGACGGAAGTTCTCAGAATTGTTTCGAATTAACAGCACAAATCTTATTCATTTTTATTTTTGAAAAATAATAAATGTCACCGATAAACGTGCACTTTACCGGAAAAACGAACAAGAAAAATTTATCTCATCTACGAGATAGATCCATTTCGAAAAGCAAACAATGAAGCAGAGAAAAAAAAGGAGCAGACGTATTAATAGTAATTGAATGGAATTTTTTAAGCAATGTAAATCGACTATTTAACTAAAGCAAATTTAATTCAGCGGAAAATGTTATTTGCTGACGGAAATCAAAGGACGTTCTTGTTAATTTACAAAGAAAAGAATCGTGGAAGAGAAGCTTCATGCCGCGGGAATTCTGCGAGCTAACCTGGTTACGTCCGCTTATCGTCTTGCTGCTTTCCGGAAAGGATTCGGATCGACGGTGTGATACAGCAAACAATCGTCTTCCGAGAACGTGCAGTCGGTGGCAACAAGTGGCACGGTTCGCAGCGAAGCAAATAGAAGTTGTTCTCGGTTTTCTCGTTTTCTTTACCGCGTGGAAATGTGTACGCCTTCCATTTCAGAGTTACAACTTTCGCAATAAAATATTTTATTTCATATACAAGAAATTTTAAGACGCACAAAAAACAAGACAGACATAAAGCAAAATATTTTGACATTTATCGAGGATAAAGATATTTGAATAAGATAAAAAAATTGTACAGATATACTTGAAAGTATTTTAACCAAAAGTGATTATATCCGAAGGAAACAGAATTTCAATAATGATGCGGTATTCGTTTGCAAGACGAAGAAAGGTGCCAATGGATTCGAATTTGGAAGAATTATTCGTTCGACTGCTGCAGTACAGCGTTATGCATACGTGAAGCGAAAACTGAAATTAATTTTTCATATCAGACATGTCGAGCGAGGATTGTCGCACTCCGACGAGTTCATCTGGTAACATCGACGAAGCCGGAAATACCGGCGGTAGAAGAATGTCGCACTTTAAGGAATACAAGTTTTTCCGCAGCTTCAGCGCAAAAGTCGAGAATTGGCCGATGCGCAAGGCGGAAGCGTTATGGCGGCGAATGCGCGAACGGAAAATAGCAGGTAAACGTTTTGTCACATGACGTTTCATAAAATTATAAAACTTTAGGATAAAAACATTTTTATAGTTTAAACTAAACTTTATTTAAGCTTAGTATTAATTGTAAATCGACTTGGTAAGAATTAGTTTCAGTAATATTAACATATTTCTTTATATTGAAATTTCTTTTTATATTTTAACATTCTTCTCATATTTCTTCATTATCTATTAATATATCGACTTCACGCGTCAATATATATTTTATTTCTTTTTCAATAATTTAGCGCGTAAACGAGTATTTATTGTCACGAGAAATTTAATTGCAAACTAGATATAAATAGTAAAGAAACAAAGTTGCGTTACAACAAACGTGAAAATACGGTTTTGTCGCGTGTGATGATGAATTTTTACAAATTATCAGCTATAATAGGTTCTCACACCGCAAAAATGATACGCGTTGACAGTCTCGATAAAACTCGTTTCCACGTGTCAGATAATAACGCTTTGGCTGCGCGAAATCTATTATTGTAGAATCAAATCCGCCTTGCGTCAGACATTATTAATTTATTTGCGCTTGTCTATCACCAGTAAATAATTTTCGCGGAATCGTATAAAACTCTCGACATCTTCGTTTTTGGATTTCCGGTTGACTGAATATTTTCTATTGATGGGGAAATTCTCGCTGGGCATTTCATTTCCGTTTCATTTCCGTTTTTCCAATACTCGTGTTATTTACGGCAATCGATGATATGCATTTTTAACTAAATTCGATGCTGGTGTTTCGCGACGCGCGATGTTATTTCGTAAACCATCTGAATTAAAAGACGTATCGGCTGAGCCTTATCTCGATCGTCATAATTTTGCAGCCGTCAAAAACATTTCGCGCGCGATCTCAGATGCCACCTGCTTCGCGGCGATTGAGCATCGTTCCGGCAGGTCGTAAAGGCGGCTCGTGTTTTCTTTGCGATTTCCGAGAACGATCCAGTGGAAATTTCGTTCGCTGCTGAAACAACAGCTGGTGAAAAGCAACATCTCAAATGACCGACTGAAGCGCGCTCATACGCGAAGAGATGTCTTTACGCGTCGTAAAACTAGCGTTAAACGGCATGACGCGTGTCACGAAAGTCTTAAAGATATACATATGATATATAAGGGGATTTATATACAATAAATAGGACCTGTCGCAATACGTTACAAACTTAATTCCTCTTGCATTTCTATTCCTTGTTTTCTTTACTTAGAATTTCGAGACAGAAGTGGCTTAAATTTATTACAAATTTATACATACTTATTTTTTTTTACTATGCCACATGGCAACAATTTTACAATAAAATTAAAAATATAATAATAAAACATTATAGTTAAATACTTTTATTATTTATTCTTATAATGATCATAAATGTGTGTATCAATTAATATAATATATTAAAATATACACTATTTACAATAATTAAAGGATCAAGAAAAATTACTTAAAAAAGGCAATTTTCAAAGTATTGAAACTCTGCGAAAAATGATCATAATTTAATTCCAAGGAAAGCGTTTTAAAGCAAGGAAAGCATTTGAAACTTTTTCTTTCAAATATCTTTTGCGAATTTTAATTATCTTTTTTTTTATAAGGCGGCACAATAATAAAGCTTGATCCATTAAAATAAAAATTTTTAATGTAACTTTGTTGCGTTACACACACACATCAAAGGGGAGAGATTCCACTACAAGATGCAAATAACAGAAATTCTCCACATTTTTTTTCACGCCAGGTGTAACGCAGCAAAGTCACATTAAAAATTTTAGTTTGATGGATCAAGTTTTATCATGCTCTTTTGTAAAAAGAAAAACGATAATTAAAATTCACCATAGGTATTTTTCAAGCTTCAAAATTTTTGAAATTTAATTTCTAGAATTAAAATATGATTTTTCACGGAGTTACAATACTTCGTAAACTGCCTTTTTTAAAACAATTTTTTTTGATCCTTTAATTATTGTGAGTAGTGTATATATAAATGACAAAAGTGCAATGTTATTAAGTTTTAGAGAAATCGCGACAATTAATATGAATCGATTGAAGTATTTATTATATATGAGTATAACTTTTTGGCGTATTTTTATAAAAATAACTAGGTCATTTTAAGTTGAAGAAAATTCCGTTGGTTAACTAGAATTGCGCAATATATCGAATTTAATTACTCTTCGACAATGGTCAATGCGCTGTTGGCTTTCGCGATAGCACCCGTGTTTTAACAAAAGCTCCAGTTTACCTCTCGTTTAATTGGAAACTATCGGCTAGTCACTATGCCACTTCGCGTATGACATGTTCATCAATCAGATTAATATGTGAGAAAAAGATCGCATACGTTGTTCACACAGCAGTCATATTTATTATGTCGAGATCGATCGCGACTAGTACGTATGATAGATGAAAGAATAATTGTTACGACTGTTTCAGCATAAACAAAATGACGTATTAACGATAAATATTTCTTTATTGACTTGTTGATTGCCAGTAAGATTTTGTTGCGGCGGACAGTGAAAGGCGTTGTATTTTACGTGCAATTATCGCGCTCGATAAATCGCGGATTTCAATCGACCCAGAAAGTATCGCGGGACTGTGATAATTGCGGGTTGTCGCGATGAAAAGTGTGCCCCTTCGAAACAATAGAACTCTTTCGTAATGCAAACGCAACACGGAACGATTCGAACTGGAAAGACCACCAAAGCCGCGGAATATGATTTTTTATTATAAAAACACAATTTCGAAATCTATTGCAAAATTAGATAATAGTTGTGAATGGCAAATAAATTGTCGAATAATTAGAAGCATAATTTACGCTATTAACAATTGCTGAAACAATTTATTTGGATACGTATTGCGAATATCGACTGATTTCTGACAAATATATTATTATCAAATAGTCGTTCATCAAAATACTGCGAGCTTGCTAAATATTATTGTTGCATGGAAAAATATTACGAATAATGAAAATTGGAAAATGCACAAGTTTCTGATAGCTTTATATATCTTTGCGCGCGTTGCGCGGATAAATATTTATTAAGCGAAAACGTAATGTTTTTTTTTTCTGTACCAAAACGTAATGCTTGTTTTTATAAATTTGGTTTTATATATATGTATGTGTTTTTTATATCTTATTTATTTTTAGCCATTGTTCCGCTTTGTTTGTTCTTATGCAATTCTATGAATACACAAGTATTCAATTTCGCGGCGCGTACTAAAGTTCGGATTTTACACTTCACCTGTAGCTTCTCTTCGACATCCTAAAATATCCCACGGGAACGAGAGTCAGCGTTCTTTCCTTGTCTGGAAATACGCCATACGGTTCGTTACAGTCACCTTTCGGCGAAATCATTCGCGGCTGTCCCAGGTTTCAGTTCCGGAACAGATCAAAGGGATTATCGCAGGATCCTGTAAAAGCGATGGAAACATGCAATTGCTAAAACCACCGTGTATTAATCCTTATTGCGTCGTATCTGCCGGACTAAAATACAACTTTTATCCTCCATTGCGAAAGAGTGGAAGGCGCAATTCGCCGCGCAATCCGATAAAATAAATTCGAGGAAAGTTTTGCCTGTTCGATCTCGCCTGCCATTTAAAGGAGATAGCGATCAGCGATGGGATTAAGCGAAACAGGTTTCCAAATTAATTTTTACAAACACAAATGCGCTTATTCTTTTTTTTCTCGTGTTTTTTTTTTTTTTTTTTTTGCAGTACCTCGAATATCAATTTGACATTTATGAAGAGTCGAAATATTTCGTTTATTTTCAAGTTTTCGGAAAGCTTTTCGGTTCGTCAGGTTCACGCGAAATTTCGACGATAATCTCTGGTATGAGAGCGCAATCTGCGTCGCCATTGCATCGCCAAAAGTTATTAATGATGTTTCGCGGAATAGTGTTTCAGCCAGAGTTTCAATGTAAGCTGCATCCGCTTTTCTATTCTAATAAACGATAAATTCTCCGGTCGATATTTGCGTAGTATAAATGTTTAGGTCCATCATAACTGTGATTGTTATTGGAATAATTATTTTGTTAGAATGCGTCATGCTGATCCAATTAGATTGGATATATCCACCAGTATCGCGTTACACAACTCAATTTACTATGCTGCATCACGCGCGATGGATATCGTTTCCCCGCGTCTATATCAGATTGTAATTTTTACTCTTTTCAATGGAAGTGCAAGCGTTTCGATGATTATATTAAGATTAATAGCGTTACAATGAGGGGGAAGGAGAGAATCGGAGGCGTGCGCTTCATCGCGCGAGTGACCTTTCATTTAAAACGACCTTTCATTGCATGTTGAAAACCATTCATATCGGAATTGCAGAAAGTACTAATGTTAACAAATTTTATAGCATTACGATGAATAAATACATCGAGTAACTTGCAGTTTTAAAAATTGCCACAAAATTTAATTCGCATTAAATTAAAGTAAAGCTTTAATTCAAAGATAATTAAATATGTAATTTATAAAATATCCTAAAACGCGCGTCAAGTATTTAAACAAATTTTACAACTCGGTCGGCGACGATGTACACAATGGTGGGCAGTCGTTCAACCCGACTGACGCCGACCAACAGTCTCGTCCGGCTGCGTAATTCGCAGATTCGACGTAAAGCGCGTACGGCTGGTTGTCGGTGCAACATGCACGTCAGGATTTATTTGTGGAGACCGGTCGGTCTTATAATAGATCACAATATAAACGCGGCACGCGGCGATCGCGTTTGGTCCCGTGGAGTCGGCTTGTTTGTCTTACGGGAAACGTGCCTCTGGTCACCACTAAGTAGTCCTTGGTTATAAGCTGCTGCCCTCGTTCCCTATACAAGGTTTATTTTCGACAGTTGCCGCGCGAGTAGATGGAAAACATTATAACACGGTCGGTGGTACCAATGACGGGCTTGATCAAAGTTATGGCTCAATTCTCGACTGATCAATTTTCGGGAGCGAATTATAAAAATATATATAATTTTGCAGCACTCTTGGTATAAAGGGCGTAAATGAAAAAATCTAATTTTTCAAGGAAAACCAAAAGAAATTTAGCATGTATCGAAATATTATATTGAATATTGAATTTAACGATAATGTCGTCTGATTGTAAATTAGCTTATTGTGAATTATGTATTAATTTACCATAATTTATACACATTAAAAATGATTAGACCTAAGTCTACTTTAGTATTTACTGAAGAATTATTGTAATATTACATTACATTATTGATCGCGGCGTAAACATGTACTTGGGGGACTTTTAATGAATTGCGTCGTTCTAATGTGCACAATCAACATTAAGTTGCTTAAAAGTCACTTAAACGAAGGGGTAGATACCGCGCCGAATATTTGATTACAGACACCAGACGAAGAAGGCTTTCTCGATTTCACCGTCAGTAATTATTGCGCCGCGTCTCTCTAATCTCTTAAGCCGTAAAGTCGATAACAAAAGAACGGGCGCGCAAAGGCCTGGGATATCAGCGATCGAGACAAATTGCAGTTTAGAAAGTTCGAATGCGTACTCTTCGTGGAACGAGGTGCGTTTACACCTGAGAATGCTCCGGCCTTCCAATAAAGGCCAAGACAATGGCTGAAACAGGATATTTCGACTGCGTTTGTGAGAATGCAGTTACATCGTGCGAAAAGTCATCTTCCTTGGAGTATTTATATCTACGGATGTGTGCGAATTTTTATTGAATTTTTTTACGAGCCACGTCTCATGGTTTTTTTATTTATTAATTTCTTTTCTATGAGAAGAAAATATAAACTTTCAAGCAGGAATTTTGATTTTATCTGAGGGGGAAAAAAAACAATTTTTGATGACATGAAAAACGTTTCGACGTTCAATATTTTACAATGAATTTTCTTATTAATCGCTAGTGTACAATTGATAACAATAAATTTGTTGCTTATCGTAATATTTATCAAAGTAATATTATACAGTACAGCAGTCAGCCACATTTTATGTCTATAGTATTGTTGTGCAATGTGAAAAAAAAGCGGAGGCACAATGCGGAGACAATTAAAAAGTATATTGCGTGTTTCACGGTGGGTGATCCAGATCTTTCAAAGCGGGGAGAAAGTGAAGCGAAATATTAATCCGCGATCAGATAAAGCCGATGAATTGGTAATTTACTGATGTTGCCGGATGTTGCAGATTTATTCGTTGCGAATGCTGTTCAGTTATCTAGAATGCTGGAAATATAAATCGCGTTTCTGTTGTACTAACATGACTTAATTCTTCCAGCAGTTCTTCCGGTATAGCTACGTGTAGCTGTGTATTTTTAATAAAATTATTAACTTGTTCTTATTGTTGATGTGCGTTGCAGCACTCGAGTTAAATTTATAACGTTCTTTACTGTAAATTTAATACTTTTAATTCTTTGCGTAGTGACTTTACGTCATGGTCGCATTATTTATTTATTTTCTTAACATTTTCATAATTTTTATACAATAATTAATACAATTTTTAATAATTCCTTGCTGTAATTTTTATTTAATTAATTTACTTTTATTTATCTCCACAGAACTTGTTAGTCTGTGAGATCCGGAATTAAATTAAAGAATTGATTTCTTGTAATTTGTGTGTGGGTTGACCTATTTCAGTTATATAACTAAAACACTTTTAATTTATAAAAATTATAGATATAAATAGGAATGCCATCCTACGTTATACGCGATACTCATTTCCGAACGTAAAACGAACAATTTAAAAGTAGTACAGAAAAAGTGGGAACGGCAAACAGAGAGCCACGATTCGACGCTTATCTCTTGAGATACCTATCCCGCGTCCTCGTAATTTCTCGTGCGGACAGGATTTATAATTTCCCTGAAAATCACAGCGCTCGCTTTCTACGCGGCGCCCAGCGCCATGTTATACGTAGGCATTCATGCAAATTGTTGGATTTATTATGACGCGGGACGGGTATGCATATGAGAGTCCGAGTTTCGCGGGCGGATACACCCTGTTGATTGCGCTGCATCTACACAAGTCCTCCGATCTCCTTCCCCTTTCTTCTCCTTTCTCTCACGCCGTCGATTTTTGAATTTCACGCCATTGTCATGGCGATAATTCGTGCCTTTCGAGAAACCGCAGTATCGCGATCGAAGATCGTAGGGACGATGATATCGGCTTATTAATATTCCAAAATGATGTGGCGTAATAGCGAAGTAATCCGCGGTAATCGGCTCGGCATAAGTAACGCCGAAAGCCTGTGAGATAATGACGGCCATATTTGGAAGCATAATACTTTAATTTTTTGCCAAAGATAACATCTAAAATCTAAAAATATTATCATATCTTTTAATTATAAAAGATAGTTTTATCTGAAAATATGTTTCGCGATTTTCTTATGACTTGTATAATTAAATGCCAGCCTTATTATTTTTATTTTTATAGCAAGATTACAAAATAATTGTGTTCTAGAAAAACAGGGTCAAATAGAATACTTGTGACATAACGGTATTTTTGAATGATCCAATCGATTAGTCATCATGTTTTAATGGTTTCAAGGTATTTATTAAATAAATGATTATGTCGTATTTTACTGTAATCACTCTCGTTAGACTTATCGTTAAAAATATCACATTTTTTCCAATATGTCACAATTTTCGACTCTATTCACAGTATCCTATTTTTTAATCTCTTACAATTTATTATTACATATTTTTCAAAGTTTCGTAATTTTGAAATTGATTAGAAGAAAGATATTTCTCGTAATCTCTTTTTTTACACTTAAGTATTATGAATGTATTAAAAATCGGAGTGGATGCTGCATAACTTTTTTTATTGATAGACCACTATTTTGTTTTTTATAAAAATATATATTATAGATAAATTGTTATCGAAAATATAATAAAAAACTAGAGTTTTTTTAAGAACGGTCAGGTGGCATATCAGATAAGAAAAGTATACAGTGAGAGACCCAATTGGCATCGCGAGAAAACAGCAATGAAATTCGACTTTACACGTCTTTTTAAGAGTGAATATAAAAATAAGCTTCTGCGATCATGTTTCGAAGTTAGATTCGAGAGATTACGTTTTCAAGTAACTACATTTTTAAAGCGGAAGGGCCAATGTGTCTAGCTGCAATTTCCGCTAAATCCATATTTCATGCACACGTGTTCTGATTTCATCCGGTATCATGCGACATGTCGCGAGCGTCCAATAAAAGTTCCACGTGTGCAAATAAATCACAATCGGAAGGCAACTCTCGCATCCCTGAAAACAGGCAGCACGAATTGCCTCGTGGCATGTTCGGTTTCTCTACTGCATATGGATGCATCGCTGCACCGTATTAGATTGCCACCTAGTGGCGTAATAACGAAGCGGCGTACGCGTCGAATTGCATTTACATTGAGGTGTTCCGTCTCACAAGAATGCACCGCTGAATATTCGTTCCTCGATTTCCCGACTCAATCCTATTTTAGTTTCTCGTCTTGATATCGACACGTAAAATATAGTTATAGCGTAAGAGCACAGTTAAATGCGGCGCCAATTAAAGCGCTTCTAGCCTGCGTCGAAACAAATTTATGAATAAGTTTAATATTTAAACGTCAATTTTCTCCTCGTCGCCAATTTTCTCCCCGTCGCTTTTTGCGCGTCGAGGATTGCGCTAACTTCATAAATCATCCGCGGCTCCGGGCGGGTCGGCACAACGCACTAATTAAACGAGCATCTTTATTAATCGACTGTATCGCCGCTCATATCTCGCACTTATTTCTATTTCCCCCGTTATTTATAGCATTTCTATCTTTATAATTCCACAATTTGCGCCTAAGTCGTATTTACGTCGCCGGCACGACGGAATCTCGTCGGCGCGGCTAGCTCGCACGGCAAATAAATCAAAAGGGAACGAAATAAACCGATTAATCGAGCAGGCCCGGAGGAGAGTCAGCTTGTCTACGCGCAGCCTTGAGGTGAGCACGATAAAGTTGCTGCGCGACGAACAAGCCTAATAAAATTCATCGAGTCTCGTGACGGTGCAACTTTGCGCGCGCGTCGCGTTGCGCCTCGCGCGTGAATAACGTTAATTTGCGGCTTCTGCGCTGCACCTTCGACCGGTTTAGCAACTAAATCGCGAGATGCGTGAGCGCGTTATTCACCACGAAAGTGTGCCGACGATCTCGCGTTTAGTAGATTCTGCGTGAGAGACTTCTCGCGTCTCGTCGTGCCTGCGCACGGTTCGTCGAGTTAATTTTTCCTCGAGACATCTTAATTAAAACACGTTGAAAGCCTCTCTTCATTCAATGGAAACTGAATTGCCGCCACGGAGAAATGCAACGTGAACATCTTCCAAGCAACTTTTCTCATTTCACGCGTGAACATCCATCCAAGTATCTCCAAGTTAGATTTGATTCTTGAAATGCGACCGTGGCGCGCTTTGTGCATGCATACAGAGTTGCTGCGAGGCGAGAAATGGTCTTTTCCTTATCTTTTGCTTTGTAAATTATACAGCTGAAATGTAATATTATTATTAGAGGATGATGCTTAACAACTACGCAGCTTTTCTAATGTTTTTCATATAATGATATTATTCACAATTAAATGAGTTCCTACACTTTTTTGTGATAACAGACTTCTTCTTGTCACATAAATATATTTACTTACAACTTACATTTACGTATCGATGCAGCTTTTCCTTCTTTCGTGTTACAAATTCTTTGCTTAAAAAGGACTTGATATATTATTATGCGTTGTTAATTGCTGTAATGCGATGTGTAACGAACGTAGCTCACCCGGTGTATCGATCGTTAACAAAATTTCGCTAATATCCTTCCATCGATTCGCGGTGATCGCGTGATATCGATCTCGTTTCCGTTTCGCATTAACAAGCCGAGTTTGCTCATTATTTCAGAGGGTCGATCGAGCCGTATCATGCCGCCGCTACGTGCATCCTTATCTTTTTCTTTTCATTTCCCTCCGTTTCTTCCCCGAGATCCTAACGGAGAATCGTCGCCGTCATTGATTGCACCTGCGGCTGCTAATAAGGAAACGAACGGCTCAGCAGCATCGAGTCGGCGGCGGAACCGCGAAATTTACGAAACGTCGGGATAACGGCACGTGTGTGTGTGATGAGCCACGATATATATGTAGATATATATACAACGAAAAAAAAAAAAAAAGAATGCGAGCTAAAAATCGGGATTAACAAGGGAGGAAAGTCGATGAAAGCCAACACGGAAAATAGTTTAGCATATTGTTTATGGAAATAATATACACTTGGGAAGAAGCCGTGAACAAACAGCAGTAAATTAATTAATTAGCAGTAAAATAGATTAATTAATTAGGATGTACGGTATTGTGCAGGAAGTAAGAAAGTAAACAATGCGTAACGGATTCTTTTTTTTTCCGAAAGTTGATAACAGTGTGTTTATAGTGCTTGTTATTTATGAATTTCATAAGAAGCGAAATTCGTGCACTTGGATAATAGATTAATATTTATATCCAGCCTGTTGTGCTCGCAACATTTGTTTTACTCGTTTCGTGACACACGATTCGGATTGAATAAAATATAAAAGCGAGAGTTTTGCTGCGTTTGGCGATCCGCGAGATTAAAGTGATTGCGGATGCGCGAACTCGTGCATCGGCGAGATGCAGATGTACCGGTTTATGGGACGCGTAAAAGCCACCGACGTGCGGGCCCACCGCGTGGCGTACTGCTCATAAAACATTGCGTCCCTCAGTCGCGCATTTATCATACTTTATTGGCACACGTCCGTGTTCAGCGGCGTTAATTACAAAAACGAAAGCATCTCGGCTCTCGTTGCTCGTTAATGAGCGTTGCGCTAAGATTCGCTTCTTGTCGTCGTGAAATATCATTCGTTGTTGGAGAAATATTTTTTATCGTGGAACATTATTTGTGTTACGAAAAAATACGATGCATTATGAAAAATATATCATTAGACGATCATTATCCACAAGATATGATATCATCCTTTAATGAGTGTGATTTGTTTTTTTTTTTTTGACATCAGGCTTCTCTTTGCTACGCGCACTGAATACTTGAATTTCTTTCTCACGATACAGCTGTATCATATTGATTTTCTGCAGCTGGAAGTAAATCTAGATGGATCATTGCACACGAAGATGTATACGAAAATAAAACAATACCGATATATTTTTATCTCGATAATGTGTATGTAGCATACTTTTGTAACCTGATGCGATACAACGGTAATGATAGATAGCATATAGATACGCGACTCGCCGAGCTAAATTTATCGTATAAAGGGCACGGAAAAGAAACCATCGCAATAGTATCACTTTTCAAGCACAGGAAAATCACGATGTCACGCAATAATCTTAAATTTCTATATTCTTTTAATGATCAAATCACGTTGTGCAATTTGTATTATGACGACGCGCTTTTTTTTCGATTCAATTGCTTTGCAATGTATCGAATACAGCGCGAGTTACAGCGATCCGAAATGGTCGACGCGTGTTCCGAATACGTTCCAAACTATTCACTTATCATTTCTTATCATTTCCATATTGATAAATCGAGAGACGTGTCGGAGACCGGATCGATTATTCCGTTACCATTCACCTTTCCGGCCGTAACTCGAGTATTTTACAGGCGATCTGGCAAAGCGGCCACTTCTCTGTAAAGTCGATCACTTCGATATCTCGCGCGGAGTAACCTTTCCACGGCGCTATCACTCGGGCGTGCTTAATATCGTCGTGTTTCTTTATGTTTCAGGTAAGCACAGACACGATTATAAGAGGGACACGGAGAGGCACCCGGGGGTTACGGTGGTGGCAAGTGAAACACTAAATCCGCCCCGTAAGTACTCGCTGCGTTTTAAGACTCATCCAATCACCATAAAATAGTATCCAAGGGCGCGGGTTGTTAGAGAGGAGGGGGGAAGGGGATATACAATTTGCATTTTCATGGGGCGACGTACCTTTACGGTTAGTCCACCTTCAAGGTGGACTGCATTTCGAGTCTCCCCCCCTGATGAAGATCACGAAAAATATCAGTCGGCCGTGTACAGGTGCAATGCGAGCGAGCGAGTGAACGAACGAATGAACGAGCGAGCGAAGCGAGCGCAGCTGGAATGGGCGCAATTGCATTTATTT
This sequence comes from Linepithema humile, assembly GCF_040581485.1. Taxonomy (NCBI): domain Eukaryota; kingdom Metazoa; phylum Arthropoda; class Insecta; order Hymenoptera; family Formicidae; genus Linepithema; species Linepithema humile. Next base: position 24,662,022 of record NC_090129.1, on the reverse strand, counting down.
TGGCGCGTATCTTTCATAGCGTATGAATTAATTGGCGGCTCGGTGCGCAAGCAAATTCCGCGATCGGGATCAAGACTCGAATATGAAATCGCGCGGGAGTTATTTTCAGTGTACTCGGCGAGAGTTAATTCGCTCCGTGCGTGTCTCTTCTAATCCGCTATCGATCACGGGACGGTTAATTAAAGTTTAGTGCGCGAAAGTCGTCGGTTTCAACGGCCGATTAAGCTGCGAGGGTGATCGATTAATCCAATTAATGGACAAGCAGCGATAAAAATATATCGCGATCGGGATAGTTTCATTAAAATTTTAATTGACCGAATTTATCCCGGACTGTTCTTAGGACGAGAGGCGGCAAGAAAGGTAATATTTATTTCGTCTATTTACTTATACATTGCAATAATAATTTATCAAACGCATACTGCCATATTATTAAATATTATTTGTCAAATATTACGCGACACAGGATATATCGTCCGCATGAAACTTTAAACGGGTAAAGAAATTAAAGTACACAAGGCAATTCGGGCGAGCGTGATGTTGTTGCGATGAAGTGATTCCAAGCAGGATGAATGGACTTTGATTAATGCAATTGTAATATTATATACATTATTATAGCCGCGGTTTTATACGTCACGTTCAATGATCGTGTACACGCGGGATCGCCAAAGAATTAGCCGATCAATCCCGAGATGCGATGATAGCAGCGCAGACGATGCACCACGCGTACCTCGCGCGCCCGTTACGAGGAAGAAATTAATAATTGCACTTAATCCAACGTGATTAATGCTGCATCGCCGGAGCGTCTACCACCACGGGCTTCCGTGCGAACTACACGAGTCGCCGAGTTGTACCGCTCGTTTCAAATAACAAGCAAGGTCCGAGTGATTCACAGCGATGCCATCTTCGCGACTAACGCGACCGGCAGAAATAACCGCGCGCAGAATAGATACTTATATCTCTCTCGGGAAAAGTCAAAGAATACCTAATTAAATTCTCTTATCTGATTAAAGCGCAGCGTGACAACATAATAGTAGAATGTCACAAAAGGAAAAATAGACTCGCGCAATATGGGAAGTGCGGTAGCGCGCGATGAATATATCCGATATATTATGCGCATCGCCGTGGATATTCAGAATTTTACGCATTATTCGCCGGTAAAGTACGCGTTTTATCGCGGCGCGCATAGTCGCAGGACGCAGAATCTCGTTAGGTTTTCACCCGCGGCACAAGAGGCTGCGGAGGAGTCAGATACGGTTTATATAGCCATGCGTCGCGCATGATGACCTTCCGCGCGAGCGAAGTAAAGTGCAGCGGCAGTAAAAAAAGGCATTCTTTCGTTATCTGGCGCGTTACACTCGCGAAATTGTACGCCGAGCTCGCAATCGCGCGGGACGGCGCGTTTGGACGGGCGAGAGACATCGCCGTTTTTTCAATTAAACGGCTCAGCCCGATAGCCGGCGACCGGCTAACGCCAGCCGCGAAGATACGGCTATCTCGATAAAGCTTTTTATAGATCCACTTCCCTCCGGTCGCAAAATCGAACGCAGGTATATACGCGGGGATAACAAGGCTACGTATTTAGCGATTTTTATTGCGACGCGCTCCTATTAATAGAAACAGGGAAGATGCCGCTGCCTAACTAAAGCCGCATCTGATTTTTTTTTAGAAAATCGTGTTTTGCCATTACACGCCATCCGTGGTTAGCGGAAAGAGCGTAATTGGCTTGTGAGATATTGCTTTCATGAAGACGTACACGCGTGCTCCGTTTGAACAATAATTCCGGGCGGTCGAAAAATTGAGAAAATTTACAATTGTTCAAATAACGAAAGAAGTAGTAAAAATTATAGGTATAATCTTTTTTATTTAGCTCTCTCAAACAATCTTTATGGGATCTAGTTACGCGTGAATCGACTACAAATTGTTGAGGAGTATCCGAGGTGTAATTTGAAGTCTTGTTTGCCTGTTCGCGCCGGGAACAAAAAGCCCGCGATTACGGTGCAATCTATTAATTCTTGAAATTTCGTCTCGTTGGCGTGGTACGTAAGAAGAGCAACCTAATTGCAGTACGAGACGAGTTATAGCGCGTTGAAACCGGGCGCAAACTCCGCCAATTGATGCGACTAGGCGCGAGAGTGCATCGGGCACGGCATGAATAATTGTGCTGGCATACTTAAGATTACAGATAAAGATATCTCTCAGAGCCTGCCGTCAGTGATGCATTTCGTAGCAGCCGTGCGGATCATCCTACGGAATTGATGGGCTGCTATCAGCGCCGACTTTATGGCTGGAAATCGCAGCGTTTCGCGCGACGCTTACAAACTGCATTAGCGAAAGTGCGCAAGCTGTACAGATCGTTTCAAACATACACTTTTCGCACGAGTCTTGTTTGTCGAAAGATGTTCTTATATTCATTAAGCATATTTTAAGATATATATTCATTGGATTGTGCGTTTATTAGAGCACACATATATTTCACTTTACAAAAATAAGAAATGTGATTGCGTCGAAAGAAATATTTTCGATGCTTCGTGGAGAAAAATTTTTTGACAACAATTATTATATTAAGATAAATAATATAACTGACAAAATAATAGATGCGAAGTGTACTTCTTATCGGGCGAAGAGTTGTCTTTATCTATAATGATGCACACATCCGCACGATTATTCAGCCAGTTTCCTGCCTCTTTTTCTTAAGTCGTTTTTATCGTTTTCCCTTTTAAGATACTTTACTCGGGAGATCGCCGTCTTGGGACTTACAGAAAGGATATGTAATCATAATTAGCGATGTTATTAGTGAGTCACGGGTTCGTTTTACCAGTTCGTTTTATCGGGGCTCGCTCGCGAAGAGGGTTAACTGCCAAGAATAACTGGCTACGTGGATGCGCGGCTGTATGAAAAATTCCGTCGAAGTCAATTAGAAACATTCGCGAATCGAATCGTATTGAGTGGATCGAAACGTCTGCTCGCAGAATATGAAGCCCGCAATTCAATTGAAATGGAACAGTGAAATTGTTAAAATCGTCTTTCAGTGAATTTATGTTAATGATGGAAATTGAAATTCTCAATTAGTAGCGTTTATTAACTATAATACTTTCTCTTTTATCTCGGATCGCTTCTTAATATTAAACAATGAAAGCATAACGCGATTTTTATAATTCCAAAACATTTAGAAAGTTTTAACTAAACAATTAAAATTCTTTTTCCGACGTTGATGCAAATTACGATGTTACTTTCTAATATTGCTGGATAACATAAGTAATAAAGTGCACAATGTAGATTGTAGATGACATTTTTGTTCGATTATGCCTACAGCGGCGTTGGAATAAAACGAACAGTACGCACGTGAAACAATATACCGGCTGGATTTTATTGAAACGCACAGAATTAAATTTTAGAATTAAATCAGTTTGACGTAATCTCGAGATCTCGGGGCGAGCTCGGCCGGCCGGGTCGATCGATCGATCGATCGAACACGCGTTGTCGAAATGTTTACCATTCGTCGAGCGCTTAAAGCACCAACGCCGTGCACGATGCGCGCACGCAACCGCCGCACATAAAATCATTATTATGGTGGCAATAAACCGTAAACGGACGCGCGCTGTATTTCTACTCGCGCGGCTCGGTACGCGAGAGCAGTATGCGCCCGCAGACTTCGCATACACATATGCACGCTCACCGAAGGGGAATACCTCCCTTTATTTCCTCCGGCTGCGCCCGTCCCGGCCGACGATTTGTTCACCGGGTGAGACGCGTTCAGGATGACGCGAAGGACGAAGGACGACAAGAAGGAGAACACTCCGCACGCGCGATCGCCCGTTCACAGTCGGGTTATACTACGCCATTAGTGTCTGTCCATAGGCTTTATGGTGCTGCTCCGACGTGCACAAGGCTGTCTTCCGGTGGCAAGATTCCCGACACGCCATAGAGCTCGCTTTTTCAGACAAAAAAAAAATGCGTTCCGGGAAAAAATATTCTGCGCTGAGAAAACGGCTAGAGGTTGCTCTGTCGGCGCGCCGTAATTTTATCCGTAACATTGAGTCTTGTGGTGGATTTTCATTAAGCAACCGCAATTAAATTTCTAGGACGGCAAAGATAAATCAGAACATACGCAGCTTTTCGTTAAATAAAGATGAAATAATTTCGAGAGAAAGCCACTGTACGTGTTAGAGAAAAATAATTGAATTACTACTCGCGTAACATCGATATTTCATAAATTCTGCTTGCTTTTATTTGTAAAATTGAGTTTTATATATTTTTACCGAGTAACAGCAATCCAACTTGTTGCCACAGCAAAAATAACGCCATTACGTTTATACAATGTTTTAGCAATAAGTGGCGCGATACGCGTGATATTTCTGACATCAAACTGCCTGTTGTTGTCGTCGTATTAGCATGACTGTGCTGTTCTATGAGTCGGTTACTGACATCCCTGCTTATGCAACAAAAAATTTCTAACATAAATTTAAGTTGTTATCGTCGTCATGTTTCTAAGATTACGGAGCTTCTCGATTTCCGGCGTTTTAGTAAAGCAAAACTTATAAAATATCATTTATTACTTCCGTAATGACTCTTTAATATTCCGCAATTATTAACCGCAGCGCCAAACACCGTTACTTTTCTGCACATCCTTACATCATTTGTTCAAAAATTGTCAATGAATATTTTTGTTGCAATCGAGGATAATTAAAAAGCCTCTCAATCGAAAATAATTAAACGTGCAATTTTAATTATAACTCCAATTGAGGTTTAAGAGTATTAATTTCGAAATTTTGCGTTGATAATATAAATTAATATTTTATTTCAGCGCAATTGCAAATTCTATCGTAACTTTATTTTCCGTTTTTATAAAATCTTGTTTACTACGGGCACTTTGCGAAGCCAAATAACGACGACCGTACGCATGCATAGAGATGAAAGCGTGCACTGTATATAGGAGGAGATTCATGAGAAGAGATCCACCTCGAACAGTTTCATTGATTACGCCTGGAGCTATAATATGTCTACATCAGAGCATGTTATTTCTCTTAATTTCTAAAGTATTTTTCTTCAATTTTATGTCATGTTGCGTTTTTATCTCTCTACCCGTTTCAAATTAGAGTTTCGGGGTAATCAGTGTGTAGGAAGTAATATACATCTGAGATACCGTTTTCTACGGATACTTCACAATTAATCGATCGCTTTGCGTGAATGATAACAAGATAAACCCGTTCTCTGTCCGTCACAGATAGCATCAGAATGTTGTAATACATGGTGATGAACATGAAATAAGTAACTAGTTTCAGATTATTTTCCGCGCTCGAAGGAGCTTATTTTACATTAGCAACATAGTTAGATTGGATTGGATTGGCAACTAGATCGGAGAGAGTGGCTCAAAATCTATGAGTAGCTTCAGAAATTATATTCGTGGGAAACGTTGATCATAGATTTGAAAAAAAAAATAAAAATTGTCCACTTATTACACGATTAATCAATGTTTTCTACATCGAATCAGGTTGTTTTCCCGTTTATCACCGTAGTTACGCTTGAAGATAATTATATCTTACGGAGAACAATTTCTATGTATGATTTTCTGCGAGTGAAACGGTACCTGCGGCTGAAAAACCTCACGTGTCTGTGCATCTGAATCCACTGTAAAACCGAGTTCATGCACGAGGAATTTACGTAAATAGCATGCAGATAGTGTGTATAAGTTTCTTAATCAAATTTTAATTACCGACCGTGATTTAATAAACTCGTGCGAGATAATTCCGGTCTTCGATATTGGATTAGAAAGAGCTAATATCCATCTCACCGGTGCGAGTAAAATCGCGGCTGATACATAGTGTGCGTCTCGTTATTTAATCTGTTTTGAATCAATTACAGTTAATTACTGATAGCGATAGCTAGTATTATTATATTAATATTGCCAAACGATATATATTTATAATCAACATATTTGTCTACTCCGTTTCCGTTATATTCATCTTTCGATGATGTGTAATTCTATCTCACAATATATGTAACTTTTACCAAAAAATACCAAACTGCGAAGTAAGCTTGAGAGAAGGAAGTGCGAGTAGATTCAACCGTGAGAATTTACACATTTTGATTTCTTGAATCAATTAACAAGGAGCATTTAACAAAAATTAATATTCTATTATAAGAATATTTTAATAACATTAAAGCTATATTTTAATATAGAAAATACTCTCTACGTAAGATGATTGAAACTGTATTTTAATTTCTTTTTACATGCAGTCCAAATGCAGGCTCAAATCATCTCTCATTCTAAACAGCATTGCGCAGTGCATATCGCGTTCGCGTTTATTTTTCATTATTCGCGATTACTAACAAGAATTGAAGAAGTGGAAGCTGTGCAAAAAGTTCGACATTCCGAATCGCTGCACCGTGCCCTCCGTTCCGTTCGGTTCCTTCCCTCGTCGTCGTCGACGCAAAAGAAATCTCAACTTCCCAGTTGAGCTAGGGCGAAGAGGCACGCACAATAAACGCGTTGTTCACCGCATTCCACGTGTACGCGCATACGCCGACGCGAGTATCGCGAAATGCTCTCACTGCGATTCAGTTTAGCGTCTCGCGCGCGCGTCTTACACACGTTGATTACGATATTAATTGTACCGTCATATATCGATAATTACATCAGTCTATCTAAAAGTTCTAAAAACAGCGACTGATTAACGACGCGCCAGCGTTGATACGCGCCGTATATCGTGGCCGATATAAAGGAGAAGCATATACGAACCAGTGCACAAGTCTATCCGCGGATGATTCGTATACGCGTACGTATAGAGTGATGGCTTCGAGCCATTCATATTCATTGCTCTTCTCTGATCATTATAATCGCATATAAAAATACTAATTGCACTAGCTATTCTAATTTACACATTGTTATTCTACGCGCAATATTTTAAAGTAGCATTCTTTATTTTTTTTTATAATCCCGTAGCTTTTAAAAATTATTTTTTAACTTAAGAAATCAACAAGCTTCTGCTTTTTTCCTCGCATATTTATTTTACATTACGTTATATGTTTTAACGATATTATATGATTCTTTAATTTTGCTCAGGAAAGTTTTTTGACATATTAGCGAAAGTCACTTTAATTTTTCACTTGCAACCAAATACATCGCATAAGTTCTTTCCACGCAGACATATAAATTTATATTTTTCGGTACACTGTTACTTAGCTCTTTGAAAATTCTGTCATTTTTAAACCGATTATTTGGTTATATTCCATTTCCGATGAAAAATATTCTCAATCGCATATCAGATCAAGCCCATCACTATATATTTATACGTGTGTTCGTACAGTGCGGTACATCCGCGCGGACGCGCATACAATCGCGTATACGCGGATTGGATGCAAGAGCCGTCGGGGAGCACGCAATATGTGTGCATGCATGCACACGCACGGGCCGGAGAGTCAGGTTGCGCTGCACGGATCAGCGACTGCCGAGATACGTTACATGCGCCTGGCTTCTGCGCTCTCCTCGGCCATACGAGACGAAGAAAAGGGTTGTGGGACGAGATCCGAAGGTCGAAAGTATCGAAAGAGAAATGGCAGCCGGATCGTCGGAGTACATCCGCACTCGAAATAGGAAATAGCAAATGGAACTCGTTAAAATTTCTGGCTGCTTAATTAGAGACATTTCAGTGGCGACAATATGATTAGCTTTTTTATGATACAAGCGGGTGAAAATTATACGCTTCGTTCCTAATTATGCGAAAAGCATTAAAAGATGCACTATAAAAATATAATTGATAAAGAAAGAGGATTTTAAAAGTATGCTTCACATACGAGCGCAGTCATTCTAGCATTAATACGCAATCGTAAGATCATCACGAATCCCAGTCGCATCTCGATTGCAATTCCCATGCGCGCACGTATAGACGCGGATGCAGTAGCGATCGTCGAAGCGCGTAGGCGCAGGCAGGTCCGAAGAAGCGGAACGGAAGGATCATGTAATCGCGGTGTAATTCATGAAGGTAGAATTTTTTAGAAAAGGGGTCGAACAAATATTTCCACGTTCACACGCGTGGCTCGGGCTGCTCGCACGCCGTGCGTACAGCAGCTCGTCGTCCGTCGAACATTATTGCGCGGATGTGCTTGCGTTCGAATCGTCCCTCTTGCTCTCGCGAATTAAAATGTTCCTGGAAAGCGCGGATGAATAAGGTCGGAATAACAGCGCGGAACGAGACATACGGTTGTGTCTAAATGGCGCCATTATCGCGAGCCGCGCGTACGGATCGGCGGAGGCCGCGCGTGTGTAAATGGGATTACGGTATCTCCGGATACGCTGCGCGCTCGCGCGCGGGATAATGCACGATCATATATTACCGAATGCAAAATAAACGACACGCTGCGAACGACGCTTTACACTTCGGCGTTGATAATTTAACACTTTGGCAGCCGCGCCGCTCGCCAACCGGCCGCGACTGCGCTTTAATTGCGGATATTAGTTTGCGACGGATTGTCGTAGCCGCGAGGATGCAAACGAGCTAGGATAACTGTGAAATTTTCGATTTTTTTCATCCAAATCTAAAAATTCTGCTTGACATGTATATTCTTATAAAGCATTGAATGATGGAAACTGGATTATTTATACGTGTCACGTTCTTGGAGGAAAGGTTTATAAATTTTTAACACAAGCTTCAAAAAAGAGAAAATTGGTGTGATAGTGCATATAATATAAAGAAAGTAAGAAATTTTACTTTACGACGATAATATCAATAAATTTTATGATTTTATGATATGCTTTCTTAAAATGTGTTTTCATGCACGTAGTATTATATGGCTAACGTTATAAAGTTTCATTATTAACACGGACACATGTAGGAGTTCTGCAGGATCACCGTGAATATTATTAACACCTGTATCAGCAATCAGACGTTAATCGTCACGTTAGAAATTTAATTTCTTAGCACAGTTTTCTTTTTCCTTATTGTACAAATGAGATAAATTAAGCGTGTATTAAACAAGTGCTTTCAAATATGGCTACATTGAAGAAGAAAAAAAACATCTTCAAGAATAATCTGAGAACGAAGAGTGTAAAGTAAATATTTTCTTTTCCATTTATTCAACAATCTGCAAAATTGATTGCATTAAAAATATATTCTAGGGATTACTTAATATTAATTACCATGAGAATAACTTTTGCGAGCCGCTATGAGCGCAAAAAACAATCTCGTTCGGCCAATCGGAAGCGCCGGAAGCATGAAGGGATATTCTCGCGCTGATGCAGCTCGGACAATCGAATCGCCGAGTCACGACGTTTCGGTGATCGACGCTCGATGCGGTGCTCTATCGCGAGCTAATTAAAAAGCAAATTAATTCCAGCCTCCCCAAGGAAATCTACTTTGGATAACGAGTTCTCTGTACACGCCGTAATGACGCGCCCGTCGCTCCGAAGCTCTTTCAGCCTGTCGGATCGCTCGGCGTGCTCCACGTGGCGGAGAAATGCCATGGAAATGCATTCCGAACACGAGCAATCTGAACATTTGTGACACCTCGTTTTCCCGTCGTAATAGAGATGAATATAGAAATGTGTTTTCTTTCGTCACGGTATTATGTCGTTAGCATATTGAGGATAACTTGAAAATTAGTTCATTAATATTAATCCTTGGGAAAAGCGACAGTTGTCGCGGAAAATCCACCAGAAATAGTATTCATAATTAAGTGTATAAAATTCACTCGCACTTGTTCTCACAAATACCGGTTAAAATTAATTGAGATCTAATCGATGCTCCGTTTCTATTTAGAGATGGAACTGGCAGGAGCCGGAAAGTCTTGTTTTCCTTCCAGACATTAGATTAGAAAGGGATTGGTTAAATCCTGACTAATTTCAAAAGATGTCTGCGGGAACGACTCATAATTAATTACGAGTTTTACTCTGGGATTTTGCGAGATAACCGCACCCTTGTGATTAATTTTCTGCTCACTAGACGATAATAACTTCCGGCACGGAACGTGCAACGTTCTACTTAGTGCACGTGTCTCCGCATCGATGCGGTTTAAAGTTTCTCCCGTGTATGCGCTGCAGCGCGACGAAAATCGACGGAGTCGATTAACGGAAAGGCGAGCAGCGGTGCGCGCCCGTCCGCCTTCGCCGTCCAGAATCGTCCGGCACGACAACGTAATTTCGTAATTGGGTCTCTCCCGTTAATTATCCGCCGTCGTGAGCAGTTTTCAATCGACGGCGATTCCGACCGCAACTCTCTCGTCCGTTCGACAGGTGCGCGCCGCAACTCCTTTGCAACTCCTGTTAGCGGCGCGGAGGCATCGCGCGAGCGAACCTCGTGAAATCTCGACCGATCTCACCTTCCGCGGGCTCCCCCTCCCCCCCCCCTTTCTCGATCGGTCCCCCGGTCGGCCGCCGATTACCATAATCACGTGGATTATATGTTTAAGCTAATTGCATGTTCCTATACGCGCGTACACACACATATATATATATATTTAACCGTCCGCGATTGCCTCTCACATTAATTTCATCGGGATTGCGTCGGGCAGAAAAAGCCCGTCGTCGGAATGTTATCTCACTGCGTTCGCTCAACGCAATGGGAAGACCCCGTCTGATAAATCTTTGTTAATTAGGCCTCATCGAAACGCGCGGGGGCGATGAAGCTCGTGTGCTTCTGTCGTATCTTTTGTTATCTACGTGTACCCGAAATTTAGAAAATAGAACAGAATATCGTTATCCCTTGTGAATTTATCAACTACTTTAGATTTAAACGCAGAAGACCCAACGGCAACGGAACAATATTGCTCGTAATGTAATGTGAGAATTATTTCGAGAAGTTCGGGTTGCGTGAAAAGAAAGCCACACAGTGGATTTCTATTTACACCAGAGATTTCTTGCACCGGTATAATTCCGGTCTACATTGATTCTTACACTTCGTTCCGTTTACTGTGTAAATAATTCGTGCTCTTAGGAATTCTGAGGCAGTACACTATTAGCTTCCAAGCTCGTCGATAATCGTCGGGCATAACGCGAAGACTGTACGGGAGGATGTGATGCAAGTGGCTGACACTGCGAGCGAGCACGCACATGTAGCGATGGGTTCAAGGAAGGGTCAAATCACACATGAAAGAGTGATAGAAAATACATGGAACGAAGAATATTAACGAGAGAAAGGTTGTAACCAAGGCGTGGATGTCGGAGCTGAAAAGACTTTTTAATTCATTGAGCACAAAGTTTTTTAATTTTATTAGAATTAAATGTGTAAATAAAATTTAGAGCTAGATAATCGTACTTAATCGCGATTAATTTAATTGCAATAAAGTCCAGAATTTTTTAGTATGTCAAAATTTTTGTACAAGATGCAAATCACAATGAAAGTTTGAAATTTTAATATTCCACATTGTCTTCTCGATGAAATATTTAAAACAGTTCAACAAGAAAATATTTACTATCTTTGTTTATAGAAAGTAGAAGAACACAAAAAGAAATTCTAAATACGATCGCACTCGACTATGTATTTAACGATTGTATCAGTGAACATAACTTCTAATGTCAAAATAATGCAGAGTTAATATTCCAAGAACACACATTTCATACATAATCTGACCCGTATTCATATTGGTTTATGGACACTTATCAAACTTATGCGACTCGTGATCTTAATGAGAATTATGCGGCGATCGAATCGAAGCCATCGCTGATACGCGGACAAGTGCGGCTTTGATGCGTAGACAGGCAGACGTAGGATAATATTGCTGCCCGCGCTCGTAGCCGCTGCTGCATTCCGGCCGCGTCGATACTGCCCCGTGCAAATTATTCAAATAAAATTGTGCAATTACCGGTGCGCACGTAATAGCCGCATTAAGAGTAACTGGTGCGAATAGAAATTCCACGGCGTCGCGTGATTATAACACGTTAATGCCGCGGAGACAAACAGGACGCTCCGGGTTGCGAAACGAACGCATGTACCGCGTGCGTTTTATGGACGGACATGTGCATTCGTCGAAACATTCTACGCTCCGTGCGCCGAGAATATTTCTTTTTTTTTTTTTTTTGGACATAAACACGCCGCGAACATGGACAACGTCCATTGATTCGTAATAATTAGATCCTCCTCTTCAGTATTACATTTCGGTGCATCTCCCGATATGAATCACAGTGCGTCATCCTCGATTCTTTGAATTCTATGGCCGGATGATGCATCATAACGCTGTACTTCAAACTGGACCAAGGTTTTTCAATGACGCATAAATTATATCTAATTACGCCCCGATTAGATTACTGTCGAAAATCATCAAAACTGATATTCGTGAGTGAAAAAGATTTCCATCACAGATCTATTCTCCATGAGATGGCACTAAACAGAACCGAGACATTATTCGAGACACCGGATGTCATGCTTAACTTACTCGTTACCGAAGACTGAGGCAGTCCTTGAAGCGGCTCCTCGCTTCGCGGTGGAGAGAAGGAGAGATCCCAAGGATAAAGTTGACCGACGATCGCGCGTGGGTACGAGATATACTCACGGATACCCTTTCGAACCGATAAATCAACGGAAATCGTATATCACTCGACGCGACGTGAACCAGTTCGAAAGTCGTCTCGCTATGCGCACCGGACATAAGGCTTCTCGATATGCACGCACATACATACATATGTAACGCAGAGTGCTTCTTGTAAAGTTATCGAGGCGATTTTCTGCAAAATTGCTGAATACGCCAGACTTTTCTCAAGGTTGTCCGATGCGAAACGAGAATTTTTCTTCACCGTTTTTCTTCGCCGAGGTAGAATTTTGATTGCACCGTGAAATAAAACGGATCGATCATCGATGAATAATGTTTAATTATTCAGGCAAATATTTATGTTTTTTTCACTCTTCTCATATCACTGACCGTAAAATGTGGAATAAATCAACTGTCCGTAGAAATAAACAGGTTAAAGTTCCGCGAGATGATAGGTGTCTTCCGCGACCATCACACATCATCGCGTATAGAAAAATTTGATTGATACAGCGTTAGTTATAGGCGAGAAACGTAGAACGCGGAAAATGTGTGTCACTGGTGTCTATGTCGGCTAACGGCATCTCGTCCTCATCGTCGGATGACGGCGGGCCACTGTAATAAATAGTAATATTCTATGCATCGTGAGATCCGCATTGTGCATGTGCGTCCTCATGCATAAATATCACTCATACACCTACGTAACGTGTCTTGACGCAGCGACGTGATCGTGTCGTGTCAGGAATGTCCTCACGCATGGCGACTCAAAGAACGACAAAGCGACGGTTTGACGGAATCAGTTTTCTTGAAAAAAAATCACATGCGCCGCGAATAAAAATAAGTGTCTTGCCCGCGTGTAATAAAACACAGAATTTCAAAGACCGCCGTTTTAAAGACTCACTATATTTTCTACAAAGAGGTCTATATTTATATATTTAAAAATGGGACTTCGCATAACTTTAAATAAACAGATTTTTTGTGGCTGTAAACATTGATTGTTTAGAACGTCTAGAAAGCGTCAGTTCGATTATATTGCAAATACACTCATGCATATACACATTTACAAATTTGTAGATTCGTAAGATCGAAAAGACGATTTTTTTTTTAGACAGAGAAGTTGTCTCTTTGTGATAATTTGGTATCGCGATATAAACCGCACGTGACAAAGGATGCCGAAGGGTTGAGGTCAATCTTGCGCGTCACGTGTTGCAATCTAAAGTGCATTGGGCCGAGCGTTGGTGTACGAGCAGCCCCCCGCATTCACTGTCGCACGTCTTCACACTCACGAGAACGCCGGGTAATCAATGGAGAATCAGGAACGCGCGCCACGAGATGATCGTTAGAGGTCCGCGTGGAGTGTCTCGACTCACGGTACTGTGTAATTGAATTTCCGCTATTTCTGATCTCTCTTCTTCCTCCTCCTCCTCCTTCTCCTCCTTTTCCCTCTAATTACAAGAAACTACGTAGTTTGACATTAATCCTGTATTGTTGCTGATTCTATTTTAATTTTGCTGTCATTATCGAATAACTCATTGCGACACTTCTCGTCTTCTCGGGTCGTTTAACAGAAGATGTCAATGAGTCTTGCAAACTGAGTAACTTCAAAGAATTTAGTAAATGATCTTTAAAAGCGAGAGGCAAATTGCTGTCCAAACATTTGCTTAGGCGACTCTTGTCAATAATGCAAAACACTGATTATCTAATAATAAAACTGCCGATTATTATTTAAAAATGGATGCGTACCAATCAAGTAATCTTCCTTGCAATACTTTCATTTTTTATTTTTACTTCTCGCAATAAAAATAGAACAGTTTCTCCTGGAGCCTCAGCAATTTAACTGCGTTAATCGAATGCCGTGACTTGTTTAAACGTGGGTTTGGCACTTCGATCGACGACTCTCGACGTGACGAATAATCCACGTTGAATGAAATTCTATTTCGACGAGAGATGACCGTCGAATATACACGTGCCCATTGACAATCGTGAGATCGTGTCGCAATCGTTTCATTTCTTTTTTAATATCCTTCTTCCGTATAAATTTTAATCACAATATTAAAAAAAAAAAAAAAATTACATGAATAAGCACAAAGTTAGCGATTCATTCTCTTCTTTATTAAGCAACTTATATATTGACGCAATAATACATTCTATCGATACAATTCGATAATAATCGTTATTATTGAATCAATAAAAATACTTGTTATATAAAAATACTCGTTATATTGAATATATAACTTATTTAATAACGCACGTCAGAGATGATAAGAACCTTTGACGACAATCAGCGCAATTATTCCAACGATTACATTAGTTATTGGACTGAACAAATGCGCAGAACATCGAAATTCACGTTTCTCCGAAGATTGTGTTCGGCGGCTAATCCGAGACTAATGAGGCCCTGCGTTTGTAGAGTTACGTAACCCGAGTACGTGGATCAGCTAGCTAACTAGGGTATCGTGATTACCGTGAGCGAACGCAATCCGGTCTTAACGCGTTACGAGCGCACGTCTACTGCACGTCGCTGCAACAGATCCTAAATTGCTCGAGTCGTTATCGTGTAAAATGTTGATAATTAATATTCTTGGATCTATGCATATCGCAAAGCTGTATCATAAAGCTCCCATAACTCTGCGTAAGTGAGAACGAAAAGCGTGCTCGTTAAAATCAATCGCCATGTAAAATATTTTATCGTCAAAAATATGTCATCAAATAGAAAATAATATTTAATTGAAAATTTTAACATTGACCCCACGATGGCTCTATATTTGAAAAAGCTTCTAAATATACAAAGCAAAAATTACTTTTATTAACGTAAATTATAATATTCGAATAATTTAGATAAGTTTCCGATAATGAAATGAGAATATTATCGATTGATTTCTTTGTAGCAAGTAAACGAGGCGCTATTATATTTGCTCGCGAGAAAAAATCGCTGTGGACGCAGCAATAAGCTATTGTAAAAAGCTCCTATAAGAAACTGCAATCTACAAATAGCGCTTTTATGTTTTTATGAAAATTTTATTCGCCGGACAAAGATCATTATGATTTACGATCGTTCGCGCGAAACGTACAAGATATCTTGTACGTTTCGCGTAATGAGTAATATATATTACTCATTCGCGCGAAGTGCCGGAATATTTTACACCCGAGAGCTATTCTCAAATCGCTAAAATTGGATTACATAATTAAATTAGGGTTGTATAAGAGAACAACTATAACTTCTGAAATTTCGGTTTTAATGTTTGATATTATATATTTTCTGTGTACTTTAGATAATGGATTTACGCTAATGCAAAGGTAAAGTTCAGCCGTGTATAACTCTCTTGTATTATCTCGCTCGCGAATCCAAGCATTTAAGGCCACAAATTGGCGGTTTTACGAGCGCTTGGCGTTTAAATGATGTTTGAATATGAAAAAGCTTTATGTGCACGCCGCAACGATTCTTTTTATATTCATAACGTTTCTTTTCGTTAACCTCTTTGTCGGCGATTTCAAAAAATGCACGCCGCTACCAAATGAAAACTTATTCACTTTATTCAGCTGAAATTTTGCAGTACGTATTACGCGCGCGAGTACGTCTATAATTTACATCGTGTTACGGCGAAACCGTTGTTTCATCGCGAAAAGTTTCATGCGGAAAATTTGCCGTGCGCCGCTTTCAACACACATTCGACTCGACGCGGTATTTTCCACTTGTGAAATGTACGCGCGTGGAATTTTCAGGCTACGCGGAACAATGTGGGCACCGGTTGAGCGCGTGCATCTTTGAGAAGACACTTCTCACGCTAGCTCTTGCCGCGTCACGTGAGTTACGTGTGTCCTTTTACATTTATTTACACGGCAATACCGGAGACTTAACGGGCTTCGGACGGTGACCACTTGTCATTTCTCGTCGGCGCTTTTTAGTAGAAACTCAGGTCGCTAGCGCGCTAGCTTAACTATTACAGAGGATAGATAGTTGACCTTTTTGTCTGTGCGTTTCTCTATAATATTTGTTACATCATTTCTAATTTGTGTGTTTTCCGGCAAATAAATTTTTTGCGCGGATATATTAAAGCTATTTTATTGTATCATAAGTCATAAAGCTATACGTTTAATTTCGCATTTCCCGCGAAAAAAACTTGCCAATTACTAATTTATTTCGTTTTTAATAGGCGAAGTGAATGATTATTGACATATTACAAAATGTGCGTTGCACAAATATGAATTGCGACGCGGCGCAAAACACTTTTCAGTAAAAAATATGATGTTGCAATTTACGAGCTGATATGTTATTTTCCGCGTTCAACTGGCAATCTTAACGAGCGACAACCCAAGTTCCGCGCCATATTCACGGCTCGCGACGCGTATTACGAATAATTTGTGCTTATAGTACATGCTGCGTTCCCTTAATAGATTTTCACTGGAAATTCAAATGGTTGCTATGCCATCCCTCTCTCTCTCCATCTCTTTTTCACTGCCGGTTATTTAAGACGCTCGCGTCGTCGTGCTCGTTTGCCCGATGCTTCGCACCTCGTCTAACGGGATTTCGCGCGTAAATAGATACGAGAAAGAGGTACATGCAATTCGCAAAAAGCGGAAGCATCTATGATGGGATAAAGAACGGGTCGCGCATGAATTAATACTCTTCGATGGCGATGGCGGGATTGTCGCCCGCGGAGAAACGCAAATTTTTATCTGCGCGTGTACAGCGAGTGAGTAACGTAATTGCATAATTGACTGAACATAAATTAAGAACTTGATTGTAAAGGCAATCTTTATAAGGAAAAATATGCTGTAACTAGATTTATAGTTTAATTTGATAAAAAGTGATGAGAAAATTGACGACGTCAGGTGAGATTTAGAAATTGACATTCGGGTATCGAGTTTCGTCTCGAGTCTCGAGGGAAGAGCGAGTTTTCCTTGTCGGCAAACGCGGAAACGCATGAGGATCAGATGAAGCGACCCATATACCGGATGGTAGCGATCCATCGTGAGAGTTTGAACAGAGCATGGAATATTAGTTTACCAAGCGGCCCGCGGGGACTTTTGGTCGATTAAGGTTACATCCATCAGCTGCTCAATCCGTTCTAGATCCAAAAAGACGCATGATTTTTTTATTACGTGACGATTGATAAATGGGAACATCCAGATGTCCGCCTTGCATATTTTTCTTGACTATTTTAAGAACGCTCGATGTAGCCACGTAACTGACGCTCGAGATGGATGAATTATCGATTGCCAGTGTAACTTTTAATAATTTAATTTAATAATTTTTGCACTTTCCGTGAGATATTTTCACGAATGTACGAAAGATTAAATTAATTCAGCGTCGGTTGCGCGTGCAATACAATTTAAATTACAGTACGATTAAAATTTTTCGAATTTCTCTCCAAATTATAAATATCTTCAAATTCTTACACAAAATATCATATCATAAATTTAGGAAATAAATAAGTAGTTTATCTTTTGATTTTTTTGCGACTTGAGAAAATGTTTCCCAGAGAAATTAAGCGATTTACAAGGCATTATTCCTCGGGGAATCTTTAAGATGAGATTTACATAAAAGGATCGAAAATTAACCGCGATGATGTGTTGGGCGCAGACAGCTATTTTGTTCTGTCACTCGCGGCAAGGTTCCGTGGCACGGTTTTCTCAAGCGTGAAATTAGGGGGCGTAAATACCTGAAATTTGATCAATCTTCGGAAGCCCAAGATCCACTCATAGATCATCGAACTCCCGAATAAGATCCGGGACTCGAATTTATAAGCGGTTATTCTACCTGCGTGCCGCGCAAGGTCGCCCGCCATTCACGCATATATAAAAATTCAAGAAGTGTGAGACTCTACGCGACCGCCAGCCCTTTCGAGGAGGTCTCAAAGAACCCCGACGGCAGTTTTTAAGGTATCCCGTTTAATAATCGTTGCGCGCTTCTCAGGGTGCGATCTCCCAACGCATACGGAACAGCGCGACTCGACCCACGTTAGACAAAATCTTTACACGTGTCGTGAGCGTGCAGGATTTTTAGATGACACCAAGTTTTGGAATTTGAGTTTAAGAAAGATAAACGATTCGATATTTCCGAAAATGTGTTAACGTGCTAGCTTACGTTGATATACAATTTGTCAAAATTATTGCAAGATGTTATTAAAATAATAAGATGTTGCTGGATTTTCTCAATTGATTTGTTCTTTGTAGTTTTTTGTTCAATTTACAAATTTCTTTAACTTTATTTTCAACTTTTTGAGTATATAAATGGTGATATAACTTTTTGTACTCCAATAACAATACTTACGGCAACATAGTATACATCACAACTCCGCTGGTGTCGCTGCAGCGTAATCTGCATAACAACGAAATAAATGAATGAAATTTAAATTATAAGCATTTATAAATTTTTGTTTAAAAAACATCACTTTTAATTTTTAGAAGTTGTATTACAAAAATGCTTGAAATCACCAGTTTTATTTAAAAAATTCTCGGAGTGTAAAGGGATAGATATTAACCTATATATTTCTTATTTCATTTTAGAGTCAACATTTTTTTGTTGGTTGACACTGATATATTTTTTTTTCTTTTATATTTAGTCGTGCCAATTTCTCAATCCGTATAAGAAATAAATAAGTATGAAATGAGAATCACTGAGTGCCCATTAAGGACCTAGACGAAACTTTTATCTGTATGACCGATCTCCTGTTCGAGGAGATTTAAGCCGCAACTTTCACTGAAAGATTCTTCTCATATTCTCATCCCTTGCACGATCAGTCGACTTTCCATACGTGCGATACGTAACTTTTCCCGCCGTTAATCGGGCATCGCTTCGAAATTCTTATCGAGCACGCCCGAAATGCCACACTATTCGTTTGCATCGTGCAGGAAACGAGCGCCCGATCGAATCTCTCGTACATCGCGTGGGCGTTTCACTACTTCGTCGCGCGATCATTTTCAACGGTATCGCGCAGCTCGATCGTGCGATTCGTAGGTTCTTCGCCGCAAAGGTCGCGAAAGATAAGGCAAGACATGTAGATTTAACCCCCTCTGCTTCCTGGCCACGCTCCGTCGCGGATTGACAGTCGGTCTCGACGTGATCCCTGACCATGCGCGTGTTTCCGCATGGTTGAGAGAGCGAGCAGATAGATAAGCGCGATCGATAAGCGATTTATTAATTGATCGATCAAATGAGCGCCGTAAGGAATTCGCAGTCTCTGATTTGTGAATTTTCATAAATTAACGGAGTCTCGCGAGAGAGACCCGCTCGCCTGGCTCGTGCACTTTGAAATTCTACGCTTGATTGAATTTCCCCCCTTTTTTTTTTTTTTTTCGTGAACGGACGGTGGCTCGTGACGGCCTTGTTCCTCGCGATGGAAATCGGAAAGTGTCTAAATGCGCTCGCGGTCTGGTGAATGAATTTAATTGGAAATAATTCCACGCAACTTTCACTTGCATTTTCTTTTAAAGCGATATTTTTGTTTGCACTCTTATCTAATTTTAAAAAAACATTCCATTTTTTAGATTTAAAATTTATCTATTTGTACACAAAAAAAATTATTGGTTTTTGTAACATAAAAACATTTTTTTTCATGTAAGAAAAAAAAACACGTTTTCATTAAAATCAGCACGGTCTGGCTTATCTTCACAATGCGACAATTAATATCAACGATGTTTCGTCTTCGTGGTTGCATGGGGTTACATAAAAACCACTGAAATAGAACCGTCGATCACACTTCAGGCCACGGATTGGCTTCGCTTCTCTCGCGTGGCTAGAAGCCGAGCCAAAGCGGCACGGCGCATCCTGCGTCAGAGCGACGTCAATGCTTTCGCAGCCTCGGTCGACGAACCCAAGGCGCATCCGACGTTATTTTCAACGAGCGCCTATAAATCGCGGCACTTACTCGCGCGAGCGAGTTGCAGCGCGGAACGGCCTTAATCGCTAGCAGAAAGAAATCGGCAACGGAATTCTGTAATTCGAGCTAATCGTTGATTTCCCGCACGTGCCGCATCATCTTTTAACTAGGTTTCGCTGCACGTCCGGGATTCACCTGGATTATTTCGGATTTTAATCCGATATTTCGATTAGTGTTTCTCTCTTTGACTTTTTATCGTATCGAATCAATTTTATATATATTTCTGTTGTGCAATTTATTTTATTTTGCCACAGAGTGCTGCGGTTAAATTTGGAATCGCTGGACAGATTTAGATGTTTTATTTCCATTTCTTTTTTTATTCGATTATAGTTGATTAAATATAAAACAGATAAATTGACGTAATGTATAATTAATAAAGCACGACATTTTTAACTATGATATGCAAACTATGGTATTGCAACTTTAAACAGCGTATTGCATTATTGTGTTCAACATCGTAAGGGCTACTATGAGTCAGCAACAAAACAAATTTTTGTGTTATCGTTAAGCCGAACATGAATTCTATCGCAGCAGAAATCCGATCATGCTCGTTGTGGGTGTTCGACATATCGACCGGCCGCATCAGAGAGGCCGCTTTTTCGCCGAAAGCTGGCGGCGCTTTTTTTATCAACCACGCCACATCGAGAGGCGGCAGATATCGTTTTACATGCGATAAAAGGCGGTCCGTCAATCGGCAGTAGCGTAGCTTCGATTAGAGGGAATTAAATTTAGCAAAGGCAATACGATTCACGAAAATGACCTCTCGACATATGCAATTTGTTGAGGTAGAAAACTCGTGAATTTTACACAGCTACTTTCTGGAGAGCATTGTAATATGAAGCGTTCGAATTTTCGTAATCGGAAAATGTATGAAATATTTATGAAAGCAAACCTGTTATCGCAAAATTTATATCGCACTCACGCGCATATTGCAAATATAGAATTATAATTCAATAAACTTTAGAAAGTTGCGATGATATCGGAGGATATCTGAAAAAAAAGAGGACGTGTCCTCAAAAACCAGGATGTCTGGTCGCTCTAATCACACAGAACGGTCCCGTTGAGATCGGCCGATATCGGCGACAGAGACAGATGCATTTTGATTGACGCGAGCCGCCGATCTGTGCGATACTGATCTTTATGAGCGTTTTACGGCGCCGTGGCGCATTACGGCTCAATTTACATCGCGACGAAAGTGCACGGCTGGCGATACTCAACGGCGAGAAATGATATTCTTTAGAGCCGCATCGGACGGCGGCGGCGGCCGCCGAGCTCGCGTCACGACGCAACAGCAATCGCGCTTGTCGCGGCCGCAATCGCGGCGAACAATGCCTCGGGAAAATCGACTCATACACGCGCGCGCGCACAGGCATACACACGTCGGATGTGTAAAGGCGTAGAGTGCTTCCGACGCGCCGGCACAGATGGAAATATGTAAAGTTTAAGGGTCGCGTTTTACGATGCATCCGCGTGCATCACGTGGGTGCAACCGCGACGTTCGCCATTATGCGCGAACGTCGGGAAAGTCTTGACGGGTCGATCGATTTTCATTCGAAATGAACGCTCGTAGACGTGCACACAATGTGACGGATAGGTAATTAAAATTTTTTAAAATAAAACGTACACGCGACTGCGGAGTCAGAGTTGCCTTTTACAGCAGTGCAGCTGTGAATTACAAGTCGAACGCATGTAGAAAATAGATAGAACAAATGTGTTTTTGTTTATTTGCCTTTTTTTTTTTTTTTTGAATCACGAATATTACGCATGATAGCCCGCAACGAAAACTCTGCGCGAACTGCTGTAAAATAAAAAAAAGCGAAAGCAAACGTAGAGACGAACGTCGATATCATGCAGGTATGAGCCTGGGGTTACGTTAAAGGGTTTCCCGTGCGGTATATTTTAAATATTAATATTGAACATATTTCGTGAATAAACGGACAATGGTATTGAATTTACATTCTTTGTTAATTGTATGAATCTTTGACAATAGCTGCCGAATGAAATAAAGTCGAATTCAGAACTCAATACATATGTGTAGACAAAGAAAACGATGGACTTTATTAATGTTAATGAAAAGGATTACAAAACTTTACTTTTTTGCGTGTATTTTGCGCATTTAAATGTTACATAGAAATTTTTTCAATCTGTTTATTTGGCAGTATTCTATCATATATTGTATAATTTTTATCGTAACCTACATAAATCATTAATTATTCTCGCCAATTAACTCATCAGGAATTATAATATACTGCTTTTTATTGTTACAAATATTTTTCTTCAAAGAAGGATGTTAACTGCAATTACCAGATAAAAATTGAAAGCTGGCAGAATCTCGTGAATATTTTATTAACGAATTAATCCGATTAATATTGCAATTAAATATTACAGTACGTCGGGAGTCGAATCGTCGTTCAACCTCAGTACTGAGCAAAATATCTATTCTATTTTCGTTGATATAATAACGATGAGAGAGTTTGTCGAGAGACTCCGGAGTCACCGGGGCGTACGACCAGACCAAAATTCGATGACAAAAGCTGAACGTGTAGGCAGCCTATCCGCAAGATCCCATTATACTGACGGTCGGCTCGCAACTGACCTATTGAAAATCAATGCTTCGGACCTTCGACAAAGCCGCTCAGTATCTTTTCCTATCGTCATACGGATGATCGCACTTCATTCCCCTGTAAACATCGAACGCGAACCCTTGCTTCGGCAATACGAGAGGATCCCGTTGCGAATAAAACACTTGAAAATAAATGACGATCACGTGTCACCGTGGCTATTTATCTTGCGCACCTCGATGTGAAGGGGTGATTTTGTTTAATCGTGCCCAGCAGCTCGAAACCGGGAGTCCGCCGCTGAGAAAATTCATATTTTGCATATATTTACATCGTGATGCATTTACATCAACGCATTGCGCAGAATTTTTGAAGCTTCGGTTATTTCAATCCGTGCGCTGTCGACCGAACTTTGCACGGTATACATTTAAGTTTAAAAATTTATCACAACTCCTGCAAAA
Source organism: Linepithema humile (assembly GCF_040581485.1). Classification (NCBI taxonomy): domain Eukaryota; kingdom Metazoa; phylum Arthropoda; class Insecta; order Hymenoptera; family Formicidae; genus Linepithema; species Linepithema humile. Next base: position 24,638,664 of record NC_090129.1, on the reverse strand, counting down.
TGCAATTTAAATACGATTATCGTTAAATATTTTAGTTCCTTGATTTTTGTAGGAGGAAATCATTTGGAAAAAGCAACGGATATACTGTAGAAATCACTTAAAATCGCCACGAAAATTACTAGTGATTTAATAAAGCATTACGGGTGTATTATTAGCGAAAGTTGCTCGTATCTAATACCCTAGAATTACGGGATTGGCGTATCAATTCTTAATCAATGGTTTATATCCATCGCGGCTCTATAAGAAGGATATTTTTTCACAACTGCTTATGGAAGGCAGTACGACCAACGAGTTAATATACGCACCGGACAAAGCGGAGCGGGACGGGAAGAAGGCGCGAAAGAATTCACGTTCGAAGAAAAGGGCGGCCTTGAGGGAATGCTCGAGCCATCCGGCGTATACTGGTTCGCATTCTGTTGTGTAAAATATCACTGGCCGGCCGAAGTTTACCTGAATGGGCGATTTCAATAGAGCGTTCTCGTCGTATGGTTGCGGGAACCTTGACCCAAAAAGTCGACCAGGATGCCTCCAGATAAAAGCCGTGAACTTATCGACCGGCCGCGCGACCTCTCGGTGGCGCGTATGTGCACACGTGTGACCACGTTACGCAGTTGCGTGCGAATGCGAATTAGTGCGCGGCAACAATCGCCCCAACCGCCGAACTACATAATTTAGTGTCCTGCTTTGCATAAAAGATCACGGGTTAGCTTTAGAGTGCATTGCCGATGTCGTGCATTGTCGGCTTTCCCATATTGGGTTTGTCGCCGTTTGTGTATGAGAGTATTTTCGTGATTTGCAAGTCGTATTCATTGAAAATTAGTAGTGGAGTTGTACAACAACCAATCGCATGTATTAATAAAACAAAGAATTTGTAACACAACAATTGACACTAAATTTCTATATTATTAATAAACTATCAAGTTTTCGTCTGTAGTTCTTTTCACACTTTTACGGATTTTTACGAATTCTTGTTATTACAGAATTAATCTTGCGAGAAATATTGTAAACAAAGAATACGAAAGTCTTTTATAAGTATTTTGCGCAAAAGTTGTTTGCTTTAATTTCAGACTTTTATTTACTTACTGTTTTAGTTTGCGACAAGCGTACTCATTAGATGAAATTTTGAAGGTCGGCTTAAAAGTGAGTCACGTACGTTTCCATACAATGAGTGGGTCCCTCGTAACACTCGTTAATGATGCTAAGCTCGACGTGCGACGTAGCGCCTAACAGAGAGAACGCGTTCTCTGCACGGTCGCGATAAACGCTCCAGAATGAGGGCGAATCGACGAGAAATGAGTACAACGTCGTCAGAGGAGACGACAAAGCCGGCTGAATTGGCATTTATGCAACTGAAAATCGATAGCTGCGGAGAAGCTGTGGTAAAGTAACCGATTGAATGGCTATCTATGCTTCACGCTGATAATTGGAAAGCTGAATATTCGATAATCCGGTTTATGCGGGCCACCGGTGTAATCTTCTTTTCTTTAAATTTGTCGGATAGATTTTTCTATTGCAATATTGCAGTATCAATAATGATTCGTCTCTCTTCCTATCAGCCGAAGATAATGAACATTTTCTGATCCGTATTTGCTGTACTGGACTCTTTCGCAGCCCTCAAAATCTATTTACAGAGATGCCACTTCGAAGATCGAAAGCATGACAAACATTGTGAAGATTCTCCGGGATAGATCGCAAACACAATCCTCCGTAAACAACGAACCTGGCAATCGGTTTACTTTTCGGATAGATAGACGATACTGAAAACGATCCCTGCAAAATAACTTATGCGTAAATGAAAAATATCGAAGAAGTTATAGTTAGAAATAAGTTTCTTTCGTAGAAGGGTCAATATTTTTTTTTTAATAATCAACATTGTTTTTTTATTATAATAATCCACCATTTTCTAAAATGAAAAGTTTATGGACTATATATAGAAAAATCCCGACGGTCTCTTTTTTTTCTGAACCTGCCGGTCGCTGAACGTCGGCCACTGCTGATGATCCTTCGGTTTCGGAGGCAATAAAATAACCAGTCATGGATTTAAGGGATGACGCCCTGAGAATAGACGGGCAGAGCCCAAACAAACAACCGTCTATCGCCGCCGCGGGGATCCTTCGCGCGTTCGTGACGTCATCTGCGAGGAGCCAGCAGCCGGGAACATTTTTTTCCTGACCTCGAATGGCCTCCGTATATTTTCTCAACAATGCATCAAATCCGGGCATTTGTAAACGTCGCTCGCTCTTCTGTTTAACGCGTGTCAAGCTATTTCGGGCCGAGCCGAGAGCTCTCCAACATTCAGTGAATCAATCCATGCTGAAATAATTGCCGCATCAGGAAGCGTCGAGAAGCGCCGCGGCGCTTCGCGTTTTCAGTTGCAAGAAACGACCTCGATTTCATGAATCCGAGATACTTAATGCAATGACGTGATAAACTATACATATATTTTGCAATTTACTTAGCGATTAGCTCATTTTTATACAATTAATTTAATTAATGTAATCCTTAATTTCATTTTACTTGCATTATTATAATTTATCTACGAGCGGAAATTTGTTTTACTTATTCTTCTTCACTTTTATTCGTTTAAAAGTATTTGGTATCTTGATGATCACGCGTGTGATTCTGACATGAAATGCATTTGCCCTCGCTACCGATCTGTTATTCGATTATAATATGACAAGTGTTACAGAGAAGTCAACGAGCATTCCGCTTTCGCCGTGCTTTATTATGCGAATCTCGATGCACGAAACGTTCGCTTGCTGACTTACGCGGTTGCGCGTTGGACCAGAGATGTTTGCGGACCCTCGAGATCCTAGCGACTTCGCGCGCGGCGAGAACCCATCGAGTTCTTCCGCGAAACTCGCGCGATCCGGCTCTCTCCTACTCGCGTAGAAACGCCTGCCCGCGAGGAATTTACACGTGCGAATTGAGATTGTTGCGCGCTGGCGCAGCTAAAGGGCTAACCACACGCGACCGCGATACATATGCATGAGAGAAACACCGGCGAGTCGGCGCTGATGGATGAATAAATATTCGCGAGCAAACAAGCTCCGGGTCACCGTGGGTGTGCGTGCATACGTGCACTTATTATACGCGCGGTTTTCGTTGCAACGACCGATGATGCACTTCTGCGTGCCTTCGCAGATCTCGTCGGCTGCGTGTTCCACATACGCATGTGCTCTCGCTGCTTGTCAATTCCCGAGCAATCTTGTTTACGAAATTAATTTTCATGTACAGATCGAGAAGGACACCGGAATGTTGGGGGAGATATTCTTATTTTACTTTCGGTAAACATTAATCGCAGTTTAATCTCGCAGTGATATGAAAACAAATTGTATAAGTTTTTTAAAAATTTAGATTTCTTTTTTATCAGCTATCGTAACTACTGCATTTTTTGAAAAGTTAAAGAATAAACAGCAGAAATTGCGCGCAAATTAATTAATTTTAGAAAAAATTCAAAAACATTCAAAAAATTTTCGACGAGTTTTTTACAAGAAGCGTTTGAGAAAAAAAGAACGCACAACGCTATGGAAACAACCAAAATTCAACCTTGAACCTTCATCGCGTGCAGAGGCCGACGGTTTGATGGAGGAACAAAAATCTGTCAGACCGCATGTGCCTTTCGTGTGAAATATCGACACTGCTACATTTGATGTTGAGAGATTTGTTTGACCGGTAATTTTTTTTCGACGCGGATTCGTCGCTGACGTAAGAATTGCATGCGGAGCGAGTATCTGGATCGGTTGTTAATCACACGAGAGACTTACAACCATGTGATGGATCGCACTAAGATCAACTGAGCGGCAGTAAAAATAAACAGTTACGATCATGCTTACGGTAACTTTGAAAATTATGGTATGGAAAAATAATAAATTTAATGATTTATTTCACGGACGACACGACTGGCGTAAGTGGCACTCAGCATGGATGCGCTTCACTTCTGAAGTGATCCAGGAATTACCTACATTTCTTTGAAGTCTAAAATAATAACGAGAGAGATTAAATAGCAAACGCCATGTAAGCCAACTAATTGAATTTGAGGAAAAAGGAAATTGTTATAGTTGACTAAGCAGTTTTATTTAATCTAAAAAATCTAAATCCATAATATGAGTAACATTTGTTTAACTACAAATTAAAAGAAAATAAAATTTTTAATTATTTTATTTAACTTAAGTCAGGCTTATGAACTATTTCTGTTATAAAAATAAATTAATAATTCATTTAACGTAATGTTAAAGTTGACCTGTGCTGATGCACAGGATTACAATTGCATTTAATAATAATTATATTGTCGTGCACATGACGAGTATAAGTGATGAATCCGGAATATGTGGGATTATTTATAAAGTTGCGTAATGAGTGTATGTAACTATATAGCATCTCTTTTAAAGTTCAAACGCGGCTATCAGTAAGCATTCAGCCATCCTACGCGCAGGTATCTAGATTTTGCGTCAATGAGCTGGCAGTGACGTCATGCGTCCAGATCCAGTGACGAGCGTAAGATTCGCCAAAAACATGTCGCATCCATGACTAGATTCCTTTTAGGGAAACCTGCACAGTATTTGGAGAGAATATTTAGTAGAAATGTGTGCGTCACGTTCATCTCGTATGTAACAATGACTTCAATGTTTCTGAAAACAGAGATGAAATAAAAAATAAAAAGAAGCTGAAGAAGGCATTGCAACTAAATTGAAAAATAACGAATATCTTTAATCGCAATTTTAGTTATTAATAGATAATATTTTAGTATGCCATTTTAGATGTGTTGGTATATCATTTTTTACTGTATGTCTTTTAATTATTTATTTAAGACGCTATATTCTGTTTTACGTTATTGACTAGTGTCGCGTATATTATTCTACGATTACGAATACATTTTCCTATTTCATCGCGCAATAAGTTTGTTAATCCGACAAATTTACGGACGATATTTCAAGCCGGTCTACGTGCCAAGATACGCGCTCATAAAATAAAATCCCGCGAAATACGAGTCAAGAAAAGTGATTTTGCTGGTAGTTATTGGGGTGCGATTATATAGTATTAAATTTACTTTGAGGGTAGAGAAACGACGTGTACGGCAACCTCTCGCCGCCGCCGATCGGCACGTTTCAGTAAGAAATATTTGTTCTTCGCGTCTTAGCACGACATTCAAGTGTACACAAAGGCTATTTTATACATCCCCACTTAATGAATTTTCTTTGGCGCGAGTTGAAAGTAATTTTCGGTCTGGTGCGAAACGACGACGTTTATAACGTGAACGTAAGATCGCGAAGAACCTCGGCTATAGTCGATAAAGCGCCTTTTTTGCTAATAAAAGTTGGATTTTCTCGTTCTTGCTTGAAACCGTGAAATCCGATAGTTGCAATCTAATTTTGAAAATTTTGAAAATTATTTGGAAATGTAAATGTTCGCTTTAATGCAGCGCAATCATGGATAAAATATGATAAATGGAAAATAAATTCATTGATACCGACGTATTTTCTCAAATTGCGCTTTATCGGAAAAATGGAACGGATATGATCATATTTTGTTTCTTTTACATTAATTGAAAATGAATACAAAACACAAATAAATTGTACTGACAATGAGAAAAAATTTGCAGGTGTATATTTCTATTTGCGTAATGGATTTATTATTGGTGCAAAATAGAATGGATACGATTTTTTAATATTTTTTACATGAAATATATACATATAAGTAATGATGATATAATATATATCTATTTGTAATTGAAAGAATAAATTATATTATTAAGAAACGCTAAAATTTTTATACGCAAAAAAATAACTATTAAACTGTTAAAAAAAAAAATTTAAATGTATAAAATATTAAAATATTTTAATACAAGTATTCACAAGATTAAATGTAAAGCCTTAAAAACTGTTGTTATTCAGCAAATAAAAATAGTGATGTAAAATTCAAACCAATAATCCGAGGCATTTTGCAAAAAAGAAATCAACGTTTGATAATGCTATCTGAAAATAAACTGCATAGATAAATGCATACACATAATAATTTTTTACTCAATCAATTCATCGTATCTCTCAATTTCTGCAATCAGTATATCAATTGTATTTAACGCAGTGTAAATAATTTAAAAAATACGTGTTTTTCTTGATGTAGCCGTACCAATTTCTTTGATATGGCCATAATTTGAGAGAATAATTTTATTGGATACATAAATAATATATTATTTGTGCATTATTTCTCACAAAACCGTATACTCGTATAAAAGATATATCATAACGTCTCTTTCGCTGATATGCTATTAGTATACATACGTATGAGATGTTATCGTGTGTTTTGATACTTGTTAGCTAGATTTTGCGACTTATCAATATTTACATCCAAATGGAAAACGTTCTTCTTCATTTCCTTCTATACTTCTCGGCAGAAAGATTCTTATATTGTATTCAGTTACACATATCTGGTCACTTGAAGCGGACACAATGTCACTAAGTATTACAATTAAAAAAAATCTGTGGAAATATTACGTGAAACTGCCAAATTTTAAAGCACAGTGCATGTTTTGCGAAAATAAATATAATTATATAAAACTTGGAAAGTTTCGAACACATATAGCAAGACATCATAGAAAAATTTGGAAATACGAAGAAAAGAGAAAACTAATAAACAGGTCATGGATGTATTTCAAGTATTCAGACAAACTGTATTCACAATGTACTATCTGTGATGCAAATGTTCTGTCTACATCTGTAGAAAATCACTTAAATTCGCATTCTAAAAAACAACGAAAGAATCGTATACATCGCAGTTGGCTATGGAAGTATTGTACAAAAAGAGATGATTTTATGGTGAAGTGTAATATTTGTCACAACAACTTAACTCTTTCCGTTCAAAGTTATCTGAATTCTCATACAAAAATCACACATTCGGACAAATTGATAAATACGCAAGAAACGCACGACACAGTTGGTCCGTCAAAACGCGTTTTACCATTTCAAGCGGACACGAACATTGTAAATAAAAATCATCTGTGGGAATATTATATAAAACTGTCAGATGTTAAAGCGCGGTGTATGTTTTGCGAAAATGAATTTTGTTACATATCAACTTCACACTTCCAAGAACATATTACAACATATCATAGGAAAATTTGGAAATACGAAAAAGAGAGAAAATTAATAAAAGGACCATGGATATATTTCAAGTATTCAAACAAATTATATTTACAATGTATTATCTGTGATGCAAATGTCCTGTCCACAATTGAATCTGCAGGAAATCACTTAAGTTCGCATTCGGAAGAACAACAGAAGAATCATATACCTCCCAGTTGGCCGTGGAAATATTGTACAAAAAGAGATGATTTTGTAGTAGAGTGCAATATTTGTTGTAAAAGATTTTCTCTTTCTGTTCAAAGTTATCTGGATTCTCATTTAAAAATGACACATTCGGACAAATTGAAAAATACGCAAGAAACACACGACACTGTTGGTTCATCAGAACGCGTTTCGTCACTTGAAACGGTCATAATGTCTATGTCACTGAATATTGCAACCAAAAATCATCTGTGGAAATATTATATAAAACTGTCGGATTTTAAAGCGCAGTGCATGTTTTGCGAAAATGAATTTTGTTATATATCAACTTCACACTTCCAAGGACATATAGCAAGGTGTCATAGAAAAATTTGGAAGTACGAAGAAGAGAGAAAACTAATCAAAGGACCATGGATGTATTTCAAGTATTCAAACAAATTATATTCACAATGTATTATGTGTGATGCGAATATTCTGTCTACAGCTGAATCTGTAGGAAATCACTTGAATTTGCATTTTGAAAAGCAAGGGGAGGATAATATATATCGAGGCTGGCCATGGAAATATTGCACAAAAAGAGGTGATTTTGTAGTGGAGTGTAATATTTGTCACAAAATCTGTAATCTTTCTATTGTCAATTATCTGGATTCTCATATAAAACTGACACATTCGGACAAATTGAAAAATATACATGACATAGTTGGTCCGTCAGAACGCGTTTCATCACTTGAAACGGGCACAATTTCTGTGCCGCTAAAAGATTGTTATGTATTGTTATCGCGATGTGCACCTTACAATCTTTATATATAAAAAAATGCATGAAAAAATGTTTAATCTTGAAGAAAAATGTTGAAGTTTGCACGGATTATCAAGAATATATTTTATATATTTCAATTCATTGGCGTGAAATACATTATTTGTAATGAGAACGTTTTCTTTTTATCTAAAAGTTTAGAAGATCACTTACGCTCGCATTCTAAGGAATAGTTAAGAAAATATACATTTCTTAATTACATTTAGTTGACTATGAAAATATTGTACCACCAAAGGTGATAATTTTGATGTAAAGTATAACATTTGTCGCAAAACATATCCATTGCCATTAGAGCTCATTTCAATGAGCATGTTAAAAATAAATATTAAAAAATATTAAGATGAATTAAAGTCAAACGATTTAATGAAATAATCGTCGACTTTTTTGTAAAGATAAAAATATCAATTTATTTAACAATTTAATTTCAAATATTTAATTTCTATATAATTTTTTATGTATAAGTTACATATAAATATTAATATCGACGTACTTTATTGATATTTCTAATGAGTGCTTGTGAGAAAGTAGCAACGTTCAGCAAAATTCAGCATCTGCTAGCGCCAGCAGCCATCGAGTAGCTAAATCAACAAGGTTTATTGACTTTACTCGTGCAAATGATACTTGAGACCGTTCGATACGCGATATTAGCATAATTCGATCATAGATTTTGCGCATATCGTTTGCGTGTTTGCGACGTCGCTGAATTTAACGTACGATGCACGCTTGTAAGAGACTCATTAGATGTGCACGCAACGGTATTTGCGTCACATGAAATTTTATAATAGTCGCGATTACATTCTAAGCACGCGCGGTGTCGCCGGCTTGGTCCGAAGCTATGGGAAATCTCGTGCGAGCGAACTGATACCGCGTATCTACGCGGATCGTTACTGCGAATATACCGTTCACTCGCGTTTCGATAACTCGATCCACTTTTCTCATGACGCCGATTAATGTTATGTTATTAGTATTATGTAAACTCTGCAAGTGATTACAATGTTCTTGCGAACCGTGCCTTAAATACGGAAAATGTTGAAGTTCCGCGTTTGGGGCGAGACAATTACGAGTTATCAGTTGGTCATTTGCATTTCAGATTTACATTATTATGCAGTACACACGGAACTTAATCCAGTATTAACGTATTTAAAGCACTTTATTGCAAAATGTGTGTAATAAACCGGAAAATTATTAAAATTTTTTGCAGTTTACTTTCACTTAGCATTTTATTCATTTATTTTCTTTTATTATTATTATACGCTGTTGTGGTATCTTTGATATTTTATTACATGTATATATTGTAACAATTATTGGACCACCCTTTATTCCATTTGATTGTGAAAAAACATGTTTAAACGTAGATGTTTATGTCATTCCTCGCATTCTTACGGGAATCGTATGATACGCGTTAACAAACTAAATTCGACGGTCGTACTCGTGAATGACTCATTGTTGTGGAGTTTAAAGTGTTGTATAAACAGTAAGCGGATTATACACTGGTAAAAACGTCAGCAGCAGTGTCCGTACGCACTTTCAGTCACGTCCGTCTCAGTCTGTTTTCGGAATAATGTCGTATTAAGCTGAATAAATGACCAGTAGCGCAGTTAGGATTTCAGGATACGCAACATTATCGATTAATTCCATTACTTATTTTATTCCCATTAAACCTATTATTTTTAAATAAGTAGAAAGAAGACCATTTTCTCTTCTCAGTCAGTCTTAAGAGTGAGAAAATAATATATTATTTATTAATAGAAAAAGAAGTCGTAAATTCTCGAGCTTTTGCAATCTCTCTCTTCGGTTGCTTTTACTACACTAGCTTCTTCTGTTTGCAAACTTGACTTTTAATGTGTATTACGCAATAGAAAATGAGCAATTAACAGGTGAAATTCCGAGCGATATCCGCGCGAATGTCAGCGAGATGCAGCGAGATCGCAACTTTACAATCCGGTAGAACGATCTATCGTTAAGTTGTCAAATGATGTGATACCCGCCGTTGCAATTACCGGACAGTGTCCGTCAATAACTGTAAACCTCTTCGTATAGATTCTCGTGGCTGTAAGATAAGACGACTTTTTATCGCCCGATTCTATTCGTTGAAAAGCGATTACGCGCGTCGGAGCGACGCGCGTAATCGCGGTGCATTAAGCCGTTACCGGCAAATGGAAAATGTGGAAAAGGGAAACCGCAAGAGATAGGGAGAAAGAGAGAGGAGAAGCAGGCGTCAACATCGAGTCGATATTCTAATGCAATGGGTTGGGCGTTCATTGAACCATGCTGGATGACATTGTTCCTTGTCTTGCGTATTTTCTCAATGAATTCACATTCGTTAGAAATTCTCCCGCGTGTAGTAAAACACCTGCGTGCGACTCCCACGTGGGTCTACCGCGAATTACCTGCATCATGCTCTTTAAAGGTGACGGGTAAACTTATAAGGGGGAACGATAAAAGTATCTACGCAGTTGACGCAATTTTTATTTGCCATTTCTTTTCGAGTTTTATATTTATAAAACGACAAATTTCTTCAATTTTAATTTTTTTTTTCGGACGACAAAGCGTTGCTATAATTATTTATTAATAATCTCCCCAAAATAAAATATTCTGTATTCCTAAATTTCGAAAAATTAAAATCTATTTTAATCTAAGTTAAAATTAAAATGTTGGTAGCTCGTGTAAAAGATGATATTATTTCCGTAACAAATTTTATTAGTTAATATGGAAAATTAGCGAACGTGACCAGATTTCTGATCGGCAATGTGTAATGTTCTTTGGATTTTGCATTTATTTACATACGCTGAATTTATTTCAAGAAATCTTCATTTATATATATACATGCAACTGCTTTAAATTATTTTGATCACTGCAAGATATTCGAAGAAATAACTTTGTTAAATTATAGCTCGATCGTTGCATTTTAACTTAATGAGATGATAAAACCGGCGAGTTTTCGCTCGACGAAAACTCGCGGTGCAAACGAGACGCCGCGCAATCGTTTTTCCAGATGTGTGACATTGCCCGTTTCTCTATGCGATCCCGCAAAATGTGATATACGTGGGTGGTGAGTGAACGGCGCACAATATCCTGCATGAATGAATGCGCCGTTACTGGCTTAAGATAAACGGGCTTAAGCAACTTACGCCTTAACCCACGTCAAGGGAATCGGGGGAGGCTCTTTGCAATCTCTCTCGAGAAGGATTACGTCGGCCCCGCCAGCCAGATAAAATCATTCGGGCAACGAAAGGGAAGCGTACGCATTTATTCCTCGACTCGTCGACGGAATCGAGTGCGCCTGAAAGTGATCCGTTTACTTCTCCCGCGGGAGCGTGGAGGGAAGTAAAAAGCGGCGGAGCAATCCCTCGGCGACTGGAAAATGAACCGCAGCGAGCATCTGCCGAGCAGTAATAGGGCGTAATTGAAAAAGCACTCCTTCCCTCGCATTTGTCCGGCAACGTACAAAGCGAGAGCGACCGGCGATTACCCTCCTCGCGCCGGGAATGCATCTCCGTCGTGTTAGCCGCAAAAAGTTGCGTAATTCGGTGCAATCCCGACAATAAGCACCATCTTGCACACGTGTGCAAATAGCCCTTGTGCCTGGAACGAGGCCATTTGGAATCGTTTATCCCGGCGTGCCGGGAGAGCGCGAGTACACGCTGTCGGATACCTCTTGACCAGGCTAGAACGTTGTAATTCACATCTCGCGGCGCCTGCCAGCGTATCCTCATTTCGCTCTATCCCAGATGAGGTGCAATCATATCATCGAAAGTAGGCTAAGGATCACGAGTCCATCGATTGCACCGATATGCACGGTCTGTAATTTCTGATGATTTACATTCTTTTTAATATCCTTTGTTAAAAGAATATGTACACAAAATCTGGATATACAAATATCCGACACAAATTCTTTGAAACCACTATTGTTAGTAATTAAAGATATAATTTTTTTAAATTATTTCGCGATTTTCAGTTTTTTTTTTTTTTTTATGGAAAAGATAATTTTTAGAGATTTAGTCCGCTGAGAATTACGCTCGGGATTGTAAAAGCTTCAAAGTGCACGAAAACATTTCTTCGAACACATATTTGAATAGAACTGCTTTCATTTCGGATAGATTTCCGATGCATTGTTGTTGGGTATCCCAATTGTATGCACGGATACTTCCGGCGCTGCACGATCGAGAGATCTCGCGCCGATTGCCGGCGCATTACGGTCAACCGCTATCCGCCCGCGCGCGAGGGCTTTTCTTCTTTTCGCGTATTGCGCTTTCCCACGAGCGCTCTCGACTCGAGGAATCATTATGCATAATCCAGAGGGCCGCACCTCTCCCGCGGTGGTGCAATCCTCGTTAAAAAGCGTACGCCCGCCTTCTTAATGGCTCTGTGATGTGCGCTCGCGGGAGAGAGCACTGATTTTCCGACTTGCAGTTTGGAGAAAGCGAGCGAGGAAATACCATCATTTGCATGCGAGAAAAAGTACTGAAGACGACGTTTGTGCGCCAGCGATAGGCATCGCGTGATTGAGCGATCACGGATACCTCTGTAAACATGCAAACGATGGAAAATATCTCTCTCAAAACGTAAAACGCGCATACGTTTAAATGTCACGGCTGGCGGCGCATGTACGAAATAATATTAATATTCCGTATATTCTATTTAATTGCCTGAATTACATAATCAACGTATCTCATCATGTGCTACATCATATTTTCGTAATGTTACGACTCTTAATTGGATTCCGCGTGCAACTGATTTCGACGCATAATAATTAGCCACCCGCGGCCATATTACGTATGCATTGGGATTCTTTTTCGCTAACGTTTGTCCGCCTCGACAATTATAACTCGATTAACGTTTTCTTCTTTTTTCTTCTGTGCAGGTACGTAGACCCTCCGGTTAAGAAGACTGCGCAAACACGCGGTTGGGCACGTGAGTACACGCCCAAATCATTATTTTCTTTCGCGTACGAATTATTTTTTATCTCTTACAAGCTGTAACGATTAATTAAAATACTTAATGTTTCGGCTACCCCGTTTATCTGCCGAATTTAATCTTAATTGAAATCGATGTTCGTACACCAATTATTTTTATGTATCATTTCGCGTTGTCCAATTATACCGTGATTCAGTTTTCACTTTACAACAGCTTGTTCGCGAAGCCCGAGCATCGAGTGGGCGTATAATCGTCTCGACAGCGCATCGCATAACCGAGAAGAAAGTTGGCGCGAAAGGGTTAATCGCCGATGCTAATTAGTGTGCTGCGGTAGACGTTCGTTGCGCCGCGTGCGGGCGCGCTTCCAAGAGGGGGCGGTCCGCGCGGAGTTCCGCGTGCGTTCGCGACGGATTTGATGGCACTTTCCGATGCGCAACAAAACGACGACGCTGCGGCGCGATTGCGACGAGCACGGGAACGACGAGAGAGAGAGACCTCGTCGTCCAGGACAAAGCGCGCGGTGACGCGTAACGCGGCTGCAATCGGGTGCAACCATGAATGCAACCGCGTTAATGCACGTGCAGCGTGCGAGCCGTAATCGAAACGACAAGCTTTAATGACTGGTCGCGTCTGTTTCTCTGTGAAAGGAGCGTTATCGTAACGGAGATACGTCGCATTCGCGGGAAAACGAGAGAATATAAAAGCGGGATAAGTATTGTTACATGAACACGCAGCTTCTTATGGTCTTAATTTTAGACTATTATATAAGTTTCCGATAGCTGATCTTTAATTTTAAAACGATATAAAAAGCCTTACATTTCGAGTAAATTGATATGAATAATTTTTGCATTTAAATTGCAATTTTTCATTAAAATTTTTTAATCATTATTCTCAATTGTGCTTTGTTTCAACTGTTTAATCATAACGTCATACTTGAATTAAATAGCAAGAAGATTAAATTTTTTTCCCGCCTGAAATAAAAGCGCAAGGTGAAATTCGAAATGAGAAAACAATCAGCTTTTCGTTCGATCCAACGTGGATCAATTAATTTACACTATACGCACGGTGTATTATAGTGTTCTTGAGTATGAAACATTACGTAATTAAACCGTATACAACAAGTAACGTTCGCATTAATTACACAAAGTGTAGTTGCGTGAAATTAATCAATTCGCGGCAGCGTTGCAGCAAATCTGCATCGCAGATTTAATTAATTTCCATCAAGCTCTTATTTATGCTCATTAATTTGTCTCATGCGTGCACCTCGCAAAGGTTGTTGACACATCGTAATCGAATAAGGAACTCGCTCGACAACCATTAAGCACTATCTCAGCGCTAATAACAAGTACTTTAAAATCAACAGCCAATCGAGTTTAAACGACTTTCGTTTAAGGATATAATTATAAAGTAGCCTTTCGCAACACAAATAGTTCGAAATGAAAATACATATCCAGTGTCATTCTGTGACTTGCAGAAAGAGAGGCATATGTGCCCGTACATTTTTCTTCTACCTTCAAGGCAGTCAACGATACAATTGCTTGTCTTTGCGTCAAGTTATAAATATAGAGTACCGACACGTGTTCCGTGAACGAGAATATTCGAAAGTTTGTACATGATTTATAACGATCAAATTACAGAGCATAAATTTTTCAAGCTCTAACACACAACACCATCTGAGAATTCATAAAAAATTCGTGAAAAATCCTTGGAACAAGGCTAGCCTTGTTGGCTAGCAATAAGTGGGCCGTTGCGTATTGCTTTTCTCTACAAATTCGTAGGTGGCGAATGACAGACGCGCCCGCGCCGCCCGATATAAATTTTCTAACGATGCTCGGACGATCGTGAGCGCCCAAGTATCAATTTGCACGTGGGCATTAATTCCGATACGCAAACCCCTCGCCAAAGATCGCCTTCCCTTTTCTCGATCCGTTCGCTCGCAAGAAGCAGCTGCGCGACTTTCTCGCGGTTGCGATCGTATTGGCGATTCCGCGGCACTCGGCGTCATTCAGTCTGCGCAATCTGGGAAACGGAATGGATCGATCGACTTCTTTTTGTCTGCAAAATCAATTAAATCGAGAGCACGAATCCTGATTTTATGATTTTATGGCAATATAAATATTTGATTTCACGATTATCCGATTCAAAATTTGATCCCGAAATTTAAATATGAATTAAATTATCGTGATATCGAACAAATTATTAGCATATTAGATTAATAAATACAATAGTCAGATAAATTTTTTAAATATTAGTTTAATTGACGCCATCGTATCCACATTTAAAGAAGCCTGTCAGCATACTTGGCAAATTATAAGAAAAAAGATTTTTTCTATTGAAATAAATTGAAAATGAAATTTTTAATTTTATTAAACTTTTTATTGAATTAAACTTGGAATTAAGTTTGCTTTTGAATTTTAATTTATGAAATTTTTATAAAATATATATCTTTAATACTTTCGCAATAATTTTTTTTACTTTTTTTGCGATAAAGTCTTATCTTATCCAGATTAGTTTTCGGTTAGTTTAGCACGTCGGTTTAACACGGAATTGAGTTTATGCTGACTTAAACGCTTACATGAAGCAGTTAAGCAATATATGATGAAATCCTCTCTGTGAGGAATTAGAGAAGAAGAATAATGTTGGTCGAGGAACCCGACGATTTCCGCATCGTAGATCGTCGGAGGACGACGTGTAGGCGTTTGTCGCAAGATGTTGCGATTATAGGCAGCTGCCAAAGCTTTCTCCATTGTCCTGAATAATTATTCGTGGCGACGCTTGTCGGTACGCTTCGGAGAGTTCACCGTGTAATCTCGCCTAACGGCTTATTTGCGAGTCTCCATTCCAAAAGTGACCGACTTTTTAATATCACTTTCTCGCACTTGGAGACGTCTCATTTATTTCTGTCACCAATACAATTAAAAACTTCAAACTTTTAAACAAGAATTTATAACACGATAAAAAGTGTTTACGATAAAAAATTAGGTGGGAATAATAGGAAGAATGAACAACCTTAATTTTGAATAAAAGTAATTTATCAAATAAATTTTATTTATGTTTAAATCTCAGAAAGAATTGATTATATAATAATTATTGTACCATAAGATTGATTTAGCGAAAAGTGCAAAACACTGCAAATGCCAAATTATCGCATCTATTTTTATTTTATAATATATTATTAAATTTTATTGAATATTACATTGTAGAATAATCACATTTTTTTGTCTAGAATTCTTTATACTGTAAACGATATTATAAAATATATTTATTATATAGAATATAAATCTTTTCATCGAAAACTATTACGTTGGTATTCGCATTATTATGCACTTACAGTCTACAATTCATCGTTTCGTGTCGATAGACTTCGCGATCAAATGTAAACATTTCCTGACTCATCTTTCATCCAACGGAATCCGGGAAATGCACTCGACGAGGAATGTAGAAAGAAACGATTTGCGTGCTCCACTTTTAGAGTTGCAGAACAGCGATTCTGGCGGAAGTGTTAGACATAAGAGCGTCGGGAGTTCGCCGTGGCGACGAGCTCTGAATCGTAACTAACGATTCTAGGAATTACTTTCTCGGCGGCAGTTACCGGCGCGAAGGATTTAGACTGTAAAATCCGGAGAGCGTTTCCGGGGTGCTCATCGCCATTATCGGACGCGCGCCAATTTGGCGATCCCTCCCGCGGCCACTTAGGTGCAGTCGTTATTATAACGGCAGTGTACCTGCCAGAGTCACGATAGACGAATCCGTCGATCTTGATAATTATATTAAATCGCCCAGTTGTTTGTTAGCCGCAGAAATCTGTGCGCAGATTTGCTGAGAGCAAAATTTAAATTGCGAAATGTAATACGAAATAATCACAGCTTTAATGTGTGCACACGCTTTCGCGATGTTTTAAAATAAACGACAGGAGCAATTGACATTATTGGTTAAATATTAATTGATATTACTATTTATTTTAATACTAATCACTATACATTAATCAACATTTAACGTAGTCGAATAGCGCTCAAGGTAAATTAGTTTTTTCAGACGTTTAATTTTTCAAGAAAAGATTGAACAGCGAGATAAGAATTAGTCATGTCTCCGCCGATACTTTATACGAATTCTGTCGAGGTTGAGACGCTGTTTTTTATTCATAAATTCGTAACGTAACCGGCTGGACCACCCCCGAAGATCTTTCGGAGCCGCGCGGCGCGAGTGGATTATTTCAGAGTCGAGTCACGAAAACCGTGTAAGTCCGCGATGTATAAGCAATAAGGAACGAAGGGTGGGAACGAGGGGTGGGACGATGGAAGGTAGAAGGAAGAAACGAGAGGACTCTACGAATTTCTTTGGGCGACCAGCCCAAAACGAGCGGAACACAAGCGTGGAAGGGTGGCGGCACGTGAGCCTGTATACCTGGCAGCCATTCTTCGTTATTATGTTTCTCTTCCCACGGTATTCATAAAGCATACGCTCGCACACGAACACGGAGTCCGCGTACACAGATACATCGCGAAATAACATACTCCTTGCAACTTGAAGACAGTCGATAGCCCGCGCCAAATTTATGGGTTCACAATTCTAAAGAGAATAACAAATATTTAATAAAAGCTTCCGTTTCAAATTCACAAAGCTTATGATAATTTTTGTTCATTATATATCAAATATCAGAAGACTAATTGGATGAATCGTAGAAGCAAAATTTCCCCGCTGAAAAATTTAATGTTTATTTAGTGTTCGTTGCAATTATCTATATTCACGTTAAGTGTATAATAATAATAATCATTTTCTCCGGTTTTGGTTCTCTCTATTAAATTACACACCTCGATATTTGAAGAGTTAATGACAGAAGGATTGTGGATCACCGTGCATATCGATAATACGTGCTAATCGTTCCGTCATCGACGAGGCCCGAACAATTCTCATGCTGCTCCTCTCGCGCTTACGTAACTTTTTCGCGTAGGTATTCAATAGCCGCGGATAAATGCATCTTGTCGGATGCGCTGGCTGAGTTTCCCTGTATCATTATCTCGCAACATCGTTCCGGAGAAACTCCATTATCCGAGGATACTCGCCTTATCGCTCGCCAGGACAATTCTAAGTGCTCTTTCTCTTTTGACCCGCGAAAAAAAGAGCCGTGTTACATGTACGTAATGCATAATACAATCCGTGAAGCAAATTACAGTTCGGCCGTTGGTCGGGAGAGTTTCGGTCGTCGCGATAATAATTAGGACTTCGCGGATACGCGGCGAAAGTATTATTATGGGCGTAAAGACGGTGATTATGCGCGGCTCCGCGTAAGCTAATTATTATTGTTGCGCGAACCGGTTTTGCAAACGATTTAACCCCTTGCCACGCGGGGCGACACAATTTTCGAGAGAAATTCTTAACCCTTCGCTGTGGGGGGACCAGTCGCGTTCGAGCTCGCTCGAGAAATACTCGGAAGTTTCTTCAAGATAATTCGCTGTTTGAAATGCGGTGGTTAACCCGAGAATATTGTACCTATTTTCACATCATGTGAGTACCAATCTGTCTCTCGTGTGAATCCTTTTATTACAGCTATTATGACTGACATTTTTTTACGTACGAATGTGCGATGTCTTAAAAATAGATAGCTTACAACTAGAGAAGAATGTCGTTTTTTTTATTATTTTGAAATCTACTTTTTAGGAAAAGGTTTCTTAAAAAGATTTCTTAATTTTTAGCAATAAATATCTTTTTCTGCGCGCTAAGCCTTTTGCTGCAGTATATAATTGAAAAAAAAAATGGAAAAATGTAAATGGTACATGTCAGTGACGTTTAGTACAGATATATTTTATTTATTTGTTTTATATTGACTGACTCCGCAAGGCGGTTCCGCTAAAAAATAAGCTAGTATTCGCCTTGTGTATTGCTCTTGTACCCAACGATGAGAGTTGAAATATCATTATACACGATCGTAAATCACTACGGCCCTAAAAACTTAACCAAGGGTAAAATACGATTTTATCCGTGAACGGGTAATTTCAGCCAAGTGTTAACACGTCAATGATGGATTTACGAGTTTTTATTTGCGTATTTCCGCAATCCAACGCACGAACCTGAATCGGTGAAGTGACCCGAGACCGCACGCTCCTTTTTTTTCTTCAATTCTAAAGCCGGCAAGAGAGGAATTTCGTCGCTGTTAGTATTCGAGACTTTCTCTCGGTAGTGCATGCCGGTCGCCGCGCATAACACAACGCTTCTTGATGATCGATTAAGTTTGACGCGAGTTCGGCAACCGAGAGCGATTTCACGCTCCCTTGCCTCGCGGCCGAGTAACGGAGTCGCCCGGTCGCGCCGTATCGCGCTGGAAGATCGGCGAGGAATTAATCATTGTCAGCGGGAAAACGCGACGTCGCGTCGAACTACGATCGACAAATTCGCGGTAAGCTTGCAAACGATACGATTTGCCGGAAGTGCAATATGTACTGCCTGCGTAGAAGGATTTACAACGTTGCTGCGATTTGTATATTTCAACTTGCCTCCTATCATATCTCTCGGGAGAAATTAAATAATTAGAGAGAAAACTAAATTGCGTAATTTAATTATTTTTTTCAAAGTAAGATCGATTCTCTTTCATTCTTCGCTTTGCTCGAAATCGAGGTAAAAAATTTATACAATTTGGTTGTTTACGAAACTGATTCTTTTGTCGCTGTAAATCACTGCTTGTATATATCGGCGTAAATACACCTCTGCGCGCCTGTCGTTCGCGATTTACACCGATTTATACCGCGGTGTCGATGTGCTGTTCTCGCGTCAAGGGGCGCCGCGATCGCCGTGACACGTTCGATAGCGAAAAAGAGGTCCGCCGGCGACAAGCACCGTTAGCCTCTAATTATCGGACTGGCTTCTCGTAAATCAACCCTGCACTCTCACACATACGCACGCGCGACATGCTCGTGCGGCACGTTTTTTTCACACCGGTTACGCGTGTGAGTCATTAGCGCCTCATCGACAGTCGATTTGTACTTAATAAAGTACAGAGAAAAATCTCGACGACGCGTTGATGGGAATAAACAATCGTGACAAAATCCGAAATTATTTTTTGTTGTTTATTATTAATAATATTAAATATCCCGGCAGCAGTTAAATACTAAAGCTTAAATGTACAAAGGAGTTTTTAATTTTTTATAACGCAAACACTATTAACCTTGTATCTTTTAGTTTATCTTTCAATATGCCCCCCCTAAAAGAGGACAACAAATCTAAGACGCGCAGTGCTATCAGATAAGAATGATATAAGCGACAGAAAATCTCTACTAGAATTTACTTAGTCATAATTAAACGAATCAGGTTTGTAATTCTAGCGGAAGGTGCTAGATAGGTACAATTTACAGACTGCGTTCCGGGAACGTGAAATTCGAGTCGTCCCGAAAGATCCGAGCAAGAGCACGCTTCAAACACGCTTGAATAATATTCACATAACATCTCGCCGAGGCGTAGATAAAAATCATTTGCGATCTTTAAACATCGAGCCACCCGCATTTGTCAACGTTGCTGCGGCGATGTCTCGATCGCGATCCAAGCATTGGATGTCGCGGGGGAGAAAGGAGTCGGGTTTAATAGCGCGCGCGCGCACACGCCTAAAAGCCGATTTAATTAATTGCAATAAAAGCCGTGTTAATGCAAATCCGCAGCTATATATATATATATATATATATCGCAAATAATACAGTTCATTAGCAAACATACTCGGCGTGTATCGCGCGGCGGACCGAGTTGCGTGTACGCATATTCAAATGAGATATGCACCGGCGTGTAACACGCGCGCCTATGTGTGCTTTTGCATCTGTGTGTACACGTGCAGCTAGGCGTAAGGAACGATACGAGCAGCGCTCTACGTTATATTAATGGCGGGCTTTCGATTCGAATAAATCAGACATTCAGAACTATCGTATTTCGGGTTGCGATATTTAACCCTAAAGCAGAATAACATATATGAAACATATAGGGGTGTCCCTCGTGAATAGATTTGTCCAAAATGAAAAACATCGGGATACTAATGACTTTTGAATTGTATGAGCTATCGAATTTGTGATTATAGGATTTCGCGAAATAAGTTTAGGGATGAATAGTAATATGATATTCTTTGTTCCATTCTAAATAAATTTTGCCTTCATCAAACTCCACTTTGAGACTGGATTACAAAGATTTGCGAAGCATAATATTAAAAAACTATTATTTGCATCAAATTGGAAAATCGTAGCAGCGTGCCAGTACGTAAAGTATAAATTGGCTTTATCGGCTGTGGCGATTAGCAATTGATGATTGCGGCAATATTTTACAATCGATCTTCAATTAAACTGCTTCGGGCAATAGAAAACGCGTGATGTGATACTCTCGAACAATAAATCGTAGCTTTTGCCGATCTGGGGACAACTCGAATCAGTATCGGCTAGCAGTTAGAAATTCTCTGATATGCTTGACATTTTACTGTTATACTGGAGTCACTTATTCTATCTTCCATCAAAGCTCTGGCTATGCTTTTATCGCGAGTGCAACTAAGAAGCGCGATACGGCATGCATCTTCCACTACATTTTTGAAAGAATATGTGAGAAACGAAGAAGTAACCATGAATAATTAATTACTATAAATTTTTAACATTTAATTTTTTCCATTGAAATCGGTATTAATCGCGTTTGTAATCTCTACATTTGGCAAGTATAATTTTAAATCAATATAATTAAATCGGAACAATGTATCCGAATGTCTTCGGATCCTTATTATTTTAATCTTTGATTTAACTATTTTTTTCTGAATACAGACATTTAAAAATAATTTAACCATTTCAAAGTATAAATTACAATATTTTCTCACACAATAACACGATTTCCTACGAGCTTTAATCAAGGATGCAGCAAGCCAGAAGCACTTTAAACAAGTGAAAACTAACTTAACTGTTAAGTTAAACTGTTTCAAAAGCTCTTCAATTACAAATACGCCTCATTGGTCGAATCCTTAGGACTCTGACGATAATTTATTACCATTTTCAATCCTTTTTTCAGTTGCCAAGTAAAATAAACGGTATTATACCGATTTGAAATTTATTGCGTGAATTAATTAATGAACGTACCGTGATAACGATCACCGCGCTTATTTCCAACATACCGTTGCAAGCTTGCAATAAAGCTTGCTGAAGAGATCGTTAAACCGAGGAGCTTCTCTACAACGGGCAATAACGCGTTTAAAATACCAGAGTTCAAGAGCTACTACATAAAAAAAGATACATTATGCAACGCTCTGTACATATCTTTGAATTATTCACACTCACAATTTTCGTAATAACGTGTAAAGTAAATTCTTTCGACATTCTAAATGTATTTTACGAATAATAAAATTCCAGGCTTTCTCCGGCATTTTATGTCAACATCTTATAAACTCATAATTTAAATAAATACGTGTGCGAAAAAATGCGAAGCGTTATCGTCGCGATAATTATAAATATTAATGAAAAGTTATCGCATGCACGATCGAGTGCATTAAATTTTTTTTTTGCACCGAAAGAAAGTTTTGATTTAGTACGGAACAAAATTTTTTAAATTCCACAATAACAAATGTCAGTATGTAACGTTATAATATTTTTACATTTTGCGCGTATTATTGAACATGACAGTTTAATTTGTTCGAGTAGGTAGAGCAGGTAGATAAGGTCGGCCTAATTAGTCAAACTTACTATTCGAATTCTGGAAAATGCGCGCGATAACGAACCATTGACAACAGGCGCATGACAGATCGCCTGTGTAAATACACTTCGCGCGGATATCTCGTTAAAACGAAATAATCTCGACAGCCACGTTCACCACCTACGGGTTTGTTCTCTACCGGTTTAGGTTGAGGTAGGTTAGGCCGACCCGTGTCCCGAGCTATTACCAGTTAATGACTGCTGCCACATTCTCTGTCCTTCTCGCTCTCTACCCTTCCTCTGCTCCATCCTCGCGTGATCACGCCTTCTCTCCTCGGATTCGATCCCTCCGTGCAGATGCAGACACGCGCGTGACAGTTAATCCGACTGCAGCAGCGGTCACGCAAAGGATCGCGGCGGAAATTTTATCGAGGGATCTTATAAACAATCTGTGATCCCGGAATAGAGAAATCTATAAATCCGCAACCTTTCCGTTCCCGATGTTATGTCTCGGATGGCGAAATTGTTTTCGTGGGAATAACGACGCGGTTTACAATTATTTTCGAAGCATGTATCTCGATGATATTTGTTTTCCGATTTTTATTTGCAAAAAGGCAAATAAGATACAAAATGCACATACATATACAACGTACACGTATGTATAATTATTAATGAATGACATTAGTTAGACCCAGAGATTCTCAATTACTGTAATACTGTTTATGGTTATATGATCACTGCTTTTAGTAATTTTTCAACTAGAAGCTTGGAGGTCGTTTTTCGGACATTTCTTCTCCTTTAAATTTTAATTACCGGAAATGTGAAACTCTTTAAAAAGCTTTTCCGAGAAAGTAAAAAAGTAAGGGTAACTTGAGCTCGTCAGTCTTTGTGATTTTCGCGCGATCCTTTTTCACGAGAGGGGAAATAAAAGAAGGAAGGACAAAGTGGAAGGCGAAAGGTTAAACGAAATCGGGAAGCGCCTCGACGCACACACGGCATTTTCGTACAATACCTATTAATTCATCTCGTGCAACGTAAATTATCACTCACCACTCCCACGCACTCCGATAATGTATTTCGCTGTTCGCGAGAGAGAACGCATCATTCTGGCCCTGCAAATGATACGGTTCGCACACGGTAGTTAGCGGCCGTGGCTGGACCAGTCGATCGCTCTTCAGGGACTTACGGCCGGAAGGTGCGGTCGCGAGACGTAATGATCGTATCGTTGCCTTACGTTGTTAATGAAAAAAATGGACGGAAGGTCCTAAGAAAGTGGCCGCTTTTAATTAATAAAGGAGTCTTGGGAATGCGACCGCGTAGGTCAAATATTATTCTATAGAGCAGAAACGACTTTTACGGAAGGGTCTCGCAGAAGTTTGACCATTTTATTCTATTTCTATCGTCTTTTCCCGGAGAGGAGATCTGTGGACGTCACGGGACAAAGGCGTGGCACGACTTTTTCTCTTTCTCCCTTTGTGGCCCGGGCTACTTTCGTCTTCCCGCGCCCTCGCTCGCTCGTGTAGATTTATCTTCGCAACTAAACGAAATACGAAGTTTGACCGCGAGGCACACTGGTTAAGGCTTTTGAAATGCGATCGTGGGCTTCGTGAGCACCAGCGGGATGCTCTGGTTGATAAAATGTCAAGAAATACAAAAGTTTTCAAATTGTATCGAAATACAAGTCGGAAAGGTTTAGTCTCGTTAGTTTTCTATGCAAGCAATCGTTGATGCGGGTAAAAATATCAAAGCTAGAGTAAATATAATCTTATTAGTATTAATAAATAATAATAAGAACTCTTTAGAAGCACTGTTTTATTTAAGAATATTATATTTTAATTATTATTGCGGTGAGAAAGAAAAGTGAATATGATATTGATATTTTATTTTATTTTTTTCAAGTAGTTCTCGCTTCCTCCTCATTAGTGGTCTTTAAATGACTGAGCATAACTCGATTATTATCGAGCCAAGTCTTTCTTCTTAGAAAAAGTTTCAGCAGGCAGATTTTGCAAATCACGAAGGAGGTGGATCCTATGCAAAGCGACTAACCGGTTCTATGAGTCCCAAATCGTAGCGAAGGACTTCTCTTTGTCGACCCTTCTCTCTGTCAATGTGACAACGCGCTGTGCCGTCACAGCATGAGGCTTTCGTGTTTTACACCCCGCTGATCCGCATTTGTTGAACTACGACGCACTTCGAAGTCGCACGACATCTTTACCGCTTCTTTAACGCGGAAAAAAAATATCCTCCGCGTCACCGGTACGCGCGCAAGAGTTTTCTTTTTTTATTCGTGCAATGACGTCCACATCAGTTACAAAGCACTGACGATGTTTACGAGTTACGTAATATATACGATACGGGCGATGACGTGGTAATAATTGATTAGGTACGTAACATAATAGACGCGTAATATAATAAATTTATAAATATTTGCTATACATTCATTGAAACAAGATTGTTAAAATAATAATATTATCGGACTTTAATTAAGTTGCGGAATTTTTAAAATGTAATTTTTATTTTTATCCTTGCTTGTGTAACTTTATTTAAATTGAGAAAATATTGGTGAATAAATATTATATCTAGAGGCTCGTATCTGCATTCAGAGTTGAATGCTCCCACAGTATTTCTGCGCGGATTAACACTTTTCTAACCGAGCGGCTGAATGTTGTTGAGAGAAACGCAAAAATCTGAATTGCTTTTATGATCGTTAACGCGCGTAGACTCATTAGACAAATGTTTATGCAATGGAAGGTCATAAACGGAGCACAACGTTGCCGTATATCACTGAACAAAGGTTGAGTTGTCGAGTAACGGGGACGAATTGCAAGAGATCTTTCAGCGGCCGGCGCGGATATATCATTACGTAATATAGGAGTGGTGCCACTTGTGTAGAAAACTGTTAAAATCCTCGGCTAATGTTATCGCAATTTCGACGAGCACGAATCGGGAAGTGCAATATTGATTTGCACAATATATAATTAAGAAATAGTTGTGCCGAGAGCGTTCATATATTATACGAACAATTTGTGCTTATTAGAAATGACACGTAAATGCATATCTCAAACGAGGAAGTTTATCAACAAGGTAGCAATAAACGCAACATGATACAATATAATTATCCTACTTTTATTATCGCTTTATGCATAACGTAAAATGATAATAAAAGTAGGATAATTGCAGTAACTTGAATTTTTCCACTGTGATTGTGTTATAATCTACCATTTCGTTTACTTATGGTTACATTATTATGTACTTAATTCAAATATGATTGATGTCCGACGTAAAGTTTCTCGGACTCGCTTACGAAGGCATGAAATTCCGGCACGCGATTATTATACCGTGTGATTCATCCGCGTTTTCGACGCTTGCGTACTATTAGAAATAAAGCTTGCCCGAGGCATAGTTTCACGATTCGCGTGGCGCTTGTCTACATGTGTCCGCCCACCGTGCGGAGAAATTATCTTTGGCGCCGGTCCGCCAAAGATATGCGATAGATGCGATATGCGAAAACAATAACATATCCGCTGGACCATGACCCACTCCAATGGTATGTCGCGATTTATCGTGCTCGACTGGCGATGGATATACGACGATGTTACCGGTACAATCAATAAACTATCTCAAGAATTCGATTCGTCATAATAAATTATTAGAGTGGAATATACATCTTCAAGAGTGCACATGGCACGTAACGCATGTCAGAATTATGCCACGAAAACTATGACATTTGAAAAAATAATTTATTGTTTTCATATTTGTTTAGTTATTGAACAAAAATAAATTGAATTCATTTTTGTCATTCTTTTTTTTATATTAAATTTTCACGGGAAAGGATATTTCGCGTGATGTATTAACACTTTTCTCTGGCACTTCATTAAAATTTTCACTTTTATTCTCTGCTGCTGACAATGAGAAAAGTAAAGTTTTATTTAATGATAGCATACTTTCCTTGCCATCAGAAATAAACTTGGGAATAAGTTGCGAATATTTCTTCTTGTTTTATTTAATATTTCATTTAAAACTTAGCTTCGCGTTCGTGTTTTCCTCGCGCAGTGAAAAAGAAATATTTGCCATTGTTGCCCCAAAAATCTCCACGGGGTTGTAATCGTTGAAGAATAACGGAGGTAGTTCTGCTACTTCAGAATATATGTACCTCCGTCGTGGGCTTTCAGACGAAAACACGCGATTGACGATGTCTATCCGAAAATTGTAACAGCAGATAGAAAAAAAAATATATTTTCGGTGCTTATACATTTAATCTGAATTCATGGACAATCCCACATTTTAGATTGTGGGACGCGATACACGTGCTTTCGTGAAATTGCCTTGTCCTTCTACTTCAATCTGTCGCATAAAGTTCCGGGCGCTTTTTGCGCTCCCTACTTCACTTCAGACTTCTTCTAATGCTTGACCCACTTTGATATTGACGTCAAATACGATGTATAAATTTTGTTTCAAATTTTAGCACAGCTGCCGAACGCGCGGAGATAGAGCTGATAACTTGAATCGGAAACTTTCAACCGATATTGAAAAGATTCCAGTGTTTATAAAATTCAAATACTTTAATATTAAAGCAGCCAGATTTTTTATATTAAAAATTCTAAATACTGTGCGCGTTATAGCACTTTTATATTATTCTATATTTGACTATTTTATTGTTGTGTCACATACTCTGTTATATTTTATGCTTTAATTATTTGCCTTAATATATCTTTTTTATTTTCATACATTCGTGAAACTTATCTTTATTGAAGCAAAGCTTCAATGCAAAAGATTCGAAGATTCCATGACGTGCATTGGAAACAAAATTGCATTTAGATGCAATAATATCAGATCGAGGAGGATTAAATTTAATTGGAATCTCGCATTTATGCTGTATGCTTAATCCATTCAACAAGCGCGCAAACTGGGATCCAACAGAATGGAAGTTAAAAAAGTAGATATCGCGTCGATACTTTGAAATTCGAACGATGGCATTCTGACGTGTACCGTCCCGTATTAATCAACGATGCGTGAGGATACTTTTAATTCGGAAAAATGGGCTTTGCATGCGATAACAAGCCACGGCTGTCGAACAAACTGCTGAACCGCCATTTAATTAATGTTCATCCCGCGGGGATCAAGGACGCACGAACTGCGAGGGAATAAAACTACCGATTGTAATAAGATTAACGCCGATCGAGTCTGGATTTCCGTATTTGCATGTGTCGCGACAACGGCGTTTCTGTATCCACGCTTTTTGACGCATTTTTCTTGACGCCGAGGAAACGGATATCGTCGAACGATCGATAAAAATTTATTTTTACACGTGAGAAAAGAGAATTGAGACGTGCACAAAGATGGCACTTGATCGCGCGAACAAAATGATGTAAAGTAAATATTTAAACTGTGACTAAGATATGATGAGAGAGAGAGAAGCTTTACAAGGTTGAGTCTTCGCACCTTTTATCCTTTATGCGATGTTAATAACTTGCGGCATGCAACTTTCCTTACTCATTCTTCTTGTACCTTCGCGAGACTCGCGACGGAAATCTACTACGGAATAATACGGCTTTGCGGTAGGTCGCTGCTTTTAACTCTTAGCTACGTTCTGCATAAAAGCGGTACGTAGGTGTGTCACTTCGCGCGAGATAAAAGCTCTCCGCTCGTTCTCTCTCTCTCTCTCTCTCTCTTTTTCTCTCTCAAGTAAGCTATACACAACTTGGATTGCTACTGTTGCGTAGTTAACCGACTTCTGCACGAAGACCCACTCGAATTCGCGGAAACTTCGCAATTACCCTGTTAATTAGTTCGATATAATAACCCAATCTAACTTGCGGTTCTCTCCGTAATTCTAAACTCTGTTATTTTAACCAACTCACTGAAAATGATATAACTTTGATAAGTTAACGTTTCAATGATGTGGATATGCACATCCGGTTCATTATTTCTGATGATAGAAATATGAGAATTGACGTAGCATATACACGAATTATTTGAAAAGTTCTCAAAATGAAATAAAAAACGACTGATATCTTTTTACAATTATTTTCATTTTTTAATACGATCTCTCTTAACATCCAATGCATATAACGATGCTTCAAAGCTATTATATTCATGTTCGTTTATCAAGGGCTGCAAAATATCAAGGCCATCAACTGCTTTTTTCCCTTCTTTATTTCTTCAATCGGCGATTCTCGAAAATTTATATTAATGCCATTTATCTCTTTCATTCTGAGAACTTCTTAAATAACCCACGTACTTTATTATATTTATACAGCGTGAGAAATGGAACTTATTGAAACTATAATACGGCTGTAAAATAAACATTAACACATTTCACATTAAATTCTTTTTAATTTTAACTTTATATTACAACTTTTTAATTTTTATTCATATTAAAATATGAAGTATTCATCGGGCATCGCGCATGCTATTCGTTCTCGCGACCGGCGTCGATTCTGCGCATTATTACTCGCGTGTGCGCGGAAGGGATATTTTTAACGTTTATAGAGATACTTTATCTCATTATAATTCGCCCACGCGTTCACAGAACGGCTGCGTTAGTTGCCGTAACGATCTCCGCAGCGGTGAAGGCGAACTTCTCTTCCTCATCCGCTTCCTCATCGCCTTGTTCTCTGTGTTCATTCGCATCCTCCTCGCGAATTTTTATTTGCCCTTTGGATTACATTTCTGCCACGCTTCTTGTTTACTATTTTTTTCCCTATACGAGCGCCGTGTAAACACCCACTTATTCTCGTCACGAATGCCCTTTCTGCGCGTTAAAATATGTACTTTGTAAAGACACAAACATCACCTTTACGATTTCTTTAGAATTATTACTCGCGTCTCTTACACACTCATATCGACAATCTCTTAATCCAAAATCGAAATGTTTCTTTCGCCATCGGTAAATTTAATGTTATTAGATGCTCGCGAGGCGCGATCGAGAGAAAGGCGAGCATTCTAAGCATCCTTTTCATGTGATTTGAGATCTGAAGGCAATTGGTGAGCACTTAGGAGCGAGACGGTTCATTTGCATGTCTATAAGTGGCATACGTGAATACGTACATGAATACATACATGAACGCATAGCTACTTACGTAAATTCGTGTCGTCGACCTCGCGTGACTTCCCGTAGCTTAGTTTCATTTTTTTTTTTTTTTTCCCCTCCTTTAAATGAGCATTACAATGTCGTCGTCGCATTGCATTTGACTTCAAAATGTATCTATGGAATGAGCAATTTCATAAAGATCAAAATTTCCAATCTGCTTTGGACAAACAATCTCAACAAGTATACATATTTGAAATATTCAATGGTTTAATTTAGAACTTGAAAACTTTTTAACATTTAATGTCTGAACTTTGATCTTTTCAAATATCGGAACAAGTAAAATTCCGATATTTGTAGATTTTCATTATTAAATGATTCAAGAGATCAAATTCATTAATTATAAAAGAAACGGAGGATGGCTACATTGGAAACGCACAATAAATTCGACGCCTGTGATATTACGCGACTGCTGTGCACTGTTAGCGCGACTAATAGTGCTCTAGGAGTCGTAGATTAATCGAAGAGCGAACTAAAAGGTGCATCGATTCAACTACCGACGCGCGCCGCGGGTGAGATACTCGCGGGCGGAAAATAAAGACGTTGGCCGCGCATTCGCGAGGACTACCCGCTGCTAAGGAAATCGATAAATCCGCCGCGGCGATATCGATACTGATGGCTACCCACGTTTTATCGCCCTGCGGATACACGATCGCCCGGCACTCGATTCCCGTCCTCCTCGTCTCAGCGGGACGGCCGGCTTTCCGAGATGCCTCTTATCGCGCTATCGATTTTTTTGCGATTAATCTCACACACTTTCCGCGCGTTTTCTCTCTTTTTGCCCAATCTCGCGAATATTACCTTAATTTGTGTAAATAACCCGAGTACGTGTTAACAAGTTTCTTGATTCTAATTAGATAAAAAATATACTTATCTTCTAAATATCATCTTGAGTGCTAATTTGTAATAGCGTTAGTTTGTAATCTTTTAATTAGCACTAATTGACAGTTCTTGTAATGTTTCAGAAATCGAGGCGCAGGAAGCTTGCAAATGGCTGAGAGCTGCCGGGTTTCCGCAGTACGCGCAAATGTACGAAGGTGAGTGGTCTTTTTCGATAAACACCGGAAAAATAATGAACGATTACTGTCTGTCCGATCTCGATTCAATAAATATCCATTTAAGTTACTTTAAGATTGGTACACTAAATAGTTAATTGCTACACGGACTGAAAGAAAACAATTTTTAATGAAATCTAAATCATTTGGACCGCCCCAGGACTCGGACGTTCTGTAGATAGATAATGGGAATCTAAGTGGGATGGGGCGGAGGAGAAAGATGACCTTTTGTTATTCTCGGAGAGTCACTAATTCACTCGAGAGAGATAAACTGGATCCTAAACTCTTGAAAAATATCTGGGTTAACTCCTTGGAAAACTATGGTCACAACAACGTCACTGTACATAAATCCCGGCGAACGCCATCTTGATTACGTGAAAACATTATCGATCTAATTTCCTTAAATTTCACATTTTTCACGTGTCAACTCGGTACCACGTGTTTTGCGGCATTTTGGGCGTTTCACTTTGTCTCGGGGCGCTCGCGCGCGTCGGGATACACATAGCTCGGCGTGTTCTTGAAAAGGAGTCGGGAAAAGGCGGCGTCACATTTCAAGACCCTCTTCGAGAAGAAATGATTGTAGCAGGGAAATTAGAGAGTCGTAAGAAGAATACAAGGTCGATAGACCGTGGACAGTGGCGCTCATTCTAACCTTCACGGCAATGGCATTGAAAAATGAATGAAACGGTGTGCGATAAAAGACTAATTCTAGAAATCATTCGCAAACGAGATAACGCAGCGAGATAACGAGAGATCCGGGTATCAAGTAAGACTGCTGCAAATCAAATGAGCGAGTCTTATCGCGGATAGACCTGCAATCTCTGAATCGCGCTAAGCCAAGTTTGCTTCGTCTAAACCCCTTGACGCAATTGGGTTCAAAAATAGTTGCGGAATAGTTATTTGCGCATGGCGAGATAATGCGCGGCTCCTCCGGGACGCATCGGCGGCGGCGGCGGCGGCGGCGGCGTAGCGCCGGAGACGCGGCAGAAGGAGGCGCGGTAACGAGCGACACGTGGGCAGAGACGCGGCGGCATCGGGTCGTCGCGCGCGCGTAAGTCGAGAGAGTAAATTATTAAGAGGGCAAGCTTGATGCGCCTGGACATGTTAATACGTCTCATAATGCCGGCCCTTTGTCGCGGCGCCTACCAACAATGCGTTCGTTATTGCGGTACCGGCGCATTGTTGCCGCCGCATTTTGCGCGGCCGATGCCTTCTTACCGCGCCATTAGCGCACCATTGTTTCACGCTAGCTGCCAGGCGAGGGTTCGCAAAAGGATTTAACGTCTTAGACCGGCGACTCGGGTTCGATTTTTAACAACCGCCACTCGGATCAACTTTCCGACCTTTCTTCTGTTACTTTGACAGAAGCAATGATTTCTCGGATATACATGACAAAATGAAACATTGTGCGCATCGTCTGAACACATGGACCACCCGGACATTTCGAAACATTTGAGAAAACTTGATGTTCAAATATTTTTGAGAACTAGAAACGTGACACTTCTCCTTTTCGTGTTTTCCAAATGATTTGAAAATGAACGACTCGCTTCCCTCTGCACGCTGTAATTAATCGCGCAGCGAGAACTGCGTAAAAAATGTATGACGACCTTGAATTATAAAAAAAAATTTCATTTATTAGACTATTGCGTATATAGCGTGGAATAAAATATGTCTCAGGGATTTAATGATTTCATTCCAGCGGAGATAACCCGGTGACATAAATCTCGTCTTACATTGTGACGTCTAGTCAGGAGGCAAGATCCGCGTAGATGTAAATCAGTGCGGCTAGGCGAAGTGAAAAATTACGCGAACCATTAATCACCCGGTCCGCGCGGCGTCCGGGTGAATATTATTCCCGCGTTAGCTCTTGAAATTGAAGAAAGACGTGGAATTACTCGCCGCGCCAAGGACGTTAATGACTGCTGAACACGAGGTATTAGTCCTTTCCCTATGTACACGCGGCTTCAATACCTCCGCGCGCGTGATACGCTCTCTTGGCAGCACTGCGTAACTTGGTTTTACCCCGTGCTTCTATTCTGTCATATGCACCTGTGAAAATACCAGCGAGACACACACCGGTGAAACTTGATGCCAGATTTACGTTTGATCCAGAAAATTATATATTTTTTTTTAATCTTTTTCTACTAACTGATTTCTATGACAGCTCACGGCATTAATCAAGCTTGATAGAAATTAGATTACCTCTCATGTTATACTATCTTGATTTCCAATTGCTGTTCAATAAAATTATTACCACATTAAGTTCGTATAAAATTTTATATTTTGAAAATTTATGAGGTTCATTGCACACGTAGTCATTTATTAACGTGAATTTAATTGACGAGTTCGAAGAGATAATTATTATTCCGTGTACATCAAATTTATTCGTAGCATCACTAATGTACATAAACTTTTAATGATCCTTTCACTACGAATAACTAGTAATGCAATGCAGTAGGAAACTGTGACAATTTATTCAATTTATCTTTCTGAATTTGGACAATGTGGCGGAAGACACAAATTACGAATACAAATTTAACATAACGATAATTTATTATTAGAATGCGACTAAGTCGGAAGTTTTCGTTTTGTTAATAACGCGGTATTCCGCATGACTGTAATTTACAAGTTTAGTAAGCTTAGCTCCATCATAACTGTAAATTTATGATGCCTTCGGTCACGCTATCAATGCGTAAGCGAGCGAGATACGCGTGCATTTTTCTTGCAACGGCGAGGAATTGAAGTAGCGCGCCTTGCATGCGCATAAAGTGGAAAATAAAATTTTCCGCCGACATGTCGACGTATCGCAGGGTCTAGCTTGTACGTCGCGTAAAGTAACACGTGATAAATCTCTCTTATTTTCACGTCTTATATAGTGACGATTGCACAAAGCACTGTCAAGGAGTCTCAGTTTTCTAATCATTTCGAGAGAAATGCGTTATCAGTTATGTCACTTTTCTCGAAAATCAGGAATATCGAAAATTCAATATTAATTTTTTATTGCGAAATCAAGAATATAATGAGATATTTGTAATAAGTTAATTAAAAATTTGTTTTTCTCAATTTTTAAATGTTTGAAAATTTACTTTGTAACGGCACCGTTAGGAAATTATGCAAACAATTTTTGTAGTATTGCGTAATAAAACATGCGATGGAAAAATTAATCATGCGCGAACGAATTCGATTGTGGAAGGAGTGTTGAGCCACGGCACTCCCGTTTCCATTGTATCAACCAAACGAATCAAAGGAAGAGAGGAGGAGCACTCTGTTTCACGATAGTGATTAAATGCAAACAGACGTATTTTGTTGCCACTGCAATGCGGGATGTTTAACGTCACGTAAAATCCGGTCGGAAAATTTTATATATACGTCGCAATTTTTCGTCGCGGTAGTGTCTGTGTCTTGACGATTCTGTTCGCAACAGGAATTTAATTCTGTGTCACACACGTGTAACATAAAATTCGGGTGTACAAGTTTTCATTCGTTATTTTATCTAATCAATTAATAGAAGATTTAATCTTTTTGTTGCGCTTTTTTACGCCAATTTTATCGCTGCATATAATAAGTCGCATATATATAATTTTTATAATTAGCCTTATCCATGCAAATTTATATTATTAAATTGATTAAATTGGTGAAATATTCAACAATATCAATAGAAGAAATATCCGTTTAACATGATAATAATTTGCAAACAAATGTTATAAATATTACAAATATTTAATATGATAATATTTTGCAAGCAATTATAAATGCATATAAATTAGCAACTTCGGAGATTGTTACATTACAATACATACGTTAATGCTTTTCAACAAGCTATTAAAAACAGACGGACGTTTACACGTTTAAGTAATCGTAGATCAACTTGTTTCTAGAACGCATCTTATTTTGTAAGAAGAAACTGGTTTAATTTTAGCATTTCTCGAAATTTACTATATATCAGGATTTTTATTTTGCGTTTTATTTGGGACGATCATGCCGTATAAATCAACCGCAAAAGTTTCAACAAAAAGCGATTTTATATCGCGTGACGTATGTATCTGCCATGAAAAGAGAGACACGTTATTTATTTATTATTCTACAGGAACCGGCTTACAAAGCAGCTGCTTGGATTCTCGGAAGGGAAGACTCAAAGAAAACTTTAGATTTGAAACATCTTTTCATTTTATCAACTTTTTTTTTTAAATAAAGCTTCCTCACTTTGCACAATTCTCTTTTTACAGATTATGATAATGTATCGATACAAATAGAATTGTCTCAGAAATTATAAGAATGCGCAAAATTTTGACGACTTAAAATTATATATATTTTTATGAAAATAAATATTAAGAACTAGAATATATTCGTCACAATTATCTCTTCTCAAGTTTCACTCAGCTTCGCATGCGAAGGGTCTGCACGTTCGAGTTTTGCAATCTCTTCCGTATCTTTGTAAGTGGAGCAACTCTATATGTGAATAGAATTTCACACACAGCTGCAGATACGAAAGTTTACAAAACGTTCCACTTTGAGCGTTACACGCGCAGGGACGTAGTTGACAGCGAGTCGTTAACAAGAGAAGGGAGAGGGCATCCCGAAAAATCGACTCGTATATCCTCGGAGATTGCGCTCTGCGTCAACCACGACGGCGACGGGGCATAAATCGATCTTTACCGTTCAATCCGACGGTGCCTCGTGCCATCAGAATCGCGACGCGGCATCGCGCCAACAGGCGCGGGTGTCAGGTGGTCGTCCGTTTCGTTCGCCGGTCGAATTTATAGAGCGAGAGAAAGAGAGAGAGAGAGAGAATTCGGCGCTCTCTCTTCCTCTCTCTCTCTTTCTCTCTCGCGACGTACCAAAATAATTTCAATCGAGCACGGACTAAAATTACACGGACGTCGCGCGGCGGCAGTCACGATTCACGAAATCGCGAGGTGTCGGAAGCACGTGCTGCTCTTTCTGTGTTCTTTCCTAGCCGGCTTGGCGCGACGCCAGACGTCGGGGCGCTCTTCTTGTTGCCTCTTTGTCTTCCCCTTGTCGTCTTTCTTTTTATTTCCCTTCGCTGTCCACTAGAGCGGAACATAATCGTCTTTGGGCTCTGGACAGACTATTCGTCGTCTCATACCCAGAATCCGTCGCATCTGAAGACAGTGATCTCTTCAGATAGTCGCGGCTTAATTAGCCGTTCGCGAATAGAACGGATAAAACGTTTCGAGGAATCATCGAGCATCATCCGCTCGTCGTTTTTTGTCTCGCTGATACTTCTCATAATTGCATATTGAATCGAGAAAATGACGATCTGAGGAAGAGTTTCGGCTTTTCCGAAATACCAGACAATAATCCTCGCGTAATTCTTCACTCCTCGTAATTCCAAATCGCGGTTTCGCGGAGTTCTCAAGAAGAATTAATGAGTATTTAATATCGCACGTGAGTAATGATAATATCTTTCGAATTGTTGTGAATTAATGACCGTAGATGTCAGGGATATTTCGAAGGACGCGAGCCATAAATAGTTTGCCCAGCGTTTTATAGTAATTCACTTAGCCGGGGAATTCTTTCGACGCGCCTCGTGTTCACGTTACCAATTAAGGATAGCATGAAATATTAACTCTCCGCGAGCTAGGTGTACTCGAGAGCGTTTATATATCTGCGAAACACCGCGAAGGCTGATTGCTATGCACGGCTGATCTTCGGCCCGGCTCAGCGCGGCTTCTCTGATTCTCCTCGGGGTGCAAGCCCGCTCGGAAGGTCGCGCAAATGATTCCCATAAGGCCTTGGGAAACGTGACTTCGATATTAGAAATATACCGTTCCGCAGAAATGTCGGGGCTATTTACGAGCTTCCAGCAAGGCGTGGGAATATCAGCTGAAATTGGAGCGAACAGGTAGCGATAGCTTCGAGCACGATTCAAATCGCTTCCGATGCTTTGCATATTTCAGAACGTCCGAATTCCATTAAAGATTGCATCGTATATTTATGTCAGAATATCGTGAAATTAAAAATGCCGATAAAAAAATATATAAACAATAAATAATTTTTGTATCGCTTGAAAATTTGAAAAAAAGTTGATTATATTATGTTTACTGAAAAGACTATGAATTATTTGGATAAATTATTGAATTTTATATGCTTAGTTGGGAATAGATCGCGCGATTATCATTGTCAGATAGCATTCAAAGAAAAATTCATACTTTTATTGAAATAAAATGCAGCCAGACGCCCACGCTGCAATAATAATCACGCGGGCGGAAATATCCCCGCAAAAGGATTCAAAGAGATAAAACCTTCACCCAGTTTCTCGACACTCTGTCTTCAGCACAAAATCGCGAGCAGATCGAAAGAACCAGAGCGCCTAGTTACGGTAACAATGGTTTCATTTAAATAATTTTCCCACGTGTAGTTTTATTCCGCTTTCATTGCTTTTCTGTTACACTTACCGCGGAAGTAGCATCCTCGCCGCAATATTTTCGGAAATATTCGACGAATGACGTAAGGAGATCCTTGACGAAAAAGTATTTATAACCAGAAGCCACTTTGATGCAGATAAAAATATAAGCGCGCCACCTTTTCTCGTAACATTTATTACCGGAATGTGGAAGGACGATTTTATATTATTTGACAACATAACTCCCGCATTGCTCAATTTTTAGAGTGAAAATAAATTGCTTCGATGCCAAACAGCGTCGAAACTTTCTGATACTAATATTGAAAGTTAGAAAATTGTGCACTGTCATTGAGGAGGACAGGAGATATTTTAAACTTTGACTAATGAAAAACGACTGGCGATTTGAAAACTTCAATGTCTTTGAAACGTGACTGATAGAATGACAAATTGAAGTCGTTCAAAAATGTTTCTCTGCGCCATCTTATTTATACATAAAGACTAAGAAATTGCAAGGTTGACATTTGATGTCAATAAGAGTAAAACAAGAATCGAAAGAGTTGCGCCGCTGAAATTGAGTTATTGTGAAAACTTTATCTTTATTGAATCTCGAAAAAAGTTTCTCCGATATACTTCACTCACAGTGAAACGATAAAACAAACGACGTATCGCATACGTATCGCATCCATTCGCATCGCATCCTAGATTTCGACGTTTGTTTTTTTTTCCGCGAAACGCTTCTCGAATTTTAATGGAGAGAGAGAGAGAACAAATGGACTCGCGTATCTCGATCCCACGTGAAAACCATCATTCGTTTCGATCGAGAGTGTCTACGTGACTCGCGTGAACCGCAAAGCGATCGATCACGCTCCGTCCGATCTCGACGCGCGCTGCTATCCGCTTGTTTGGACGCGTCCGCCCTCGTCTAATCACGGTGACTTTTTGTCATTCATGAACGGCGGCCAGGCAGACGATGCTAATAAGTGATACCCGACCGATGGGTCCCCGCCACTCTGTGGCATGCAGCGCACTCCGCGCGCAGTCAATTAGTCATACGACTGTTCGACCGTGATATGATATCTCGATAAACGGTGCGCCGGCTGCGCGCGTTACGATGTCAGCGATATTTTGTTATGTAATACCGCGGGATATCGCTTGAATCTGTCGATATCCGGCGTCTGCCGCCGGTGACGAGCGCGATGATAAAGCCGCGCTCTGATTGCCGAGGTTGCTCGATCTTTCGGTGACCGCAACACAGCAGTTTTTACAATCCTATTCTTCCGATTATTAACGTCTTACATTAACTCGGATTAGCCGTCCGTTACATAAATCGACAAAGCTTCGTTAAAGAAAAGAGGCGAAGAGGCGGACACGCGAGAGATCCCAGCAATACATATCGCGCTATTATTATCGCATATTAATTACCCCCCTGGCGAAGACCGCGATCCCAGTCGTCAGTGAAGAAAGTAGGGGTTAATTTAATAAGGCAAGAGCAGTTAATAATCCGTCGCCGGCAATAGGAGCGTTCATCACAGCCCGCCGTTCTGCCTGACGCTGCATTCGTAGCGCTGCGGCGAGATATGGATGTGCAGCGAGAGGGACGATGTACCAATCGCTCGGCAGTCGTTACAACTGGTTCGTAATGACAAACGATGTCGTTACGTCTATCTGATTACGCGTGGCATAAAGAATCGCTGCCGGACTGAAAAGCACCCGCGGTGAGGGGCAGGAGGGGAGGGGGAGGCTCTCAATGAGCGGTGCGATTACGAGAACGAATCGTGCTAGTCGGCCATGAAGGAGCCTCTCTTCGGCGGCCGATACGGCGCGCGTCCGTTACTTCTCGACGTAAATAAATTCGACCGTGATTTACCAGCGTGTACCGCCGGCCATTCCCGATGACTGAGGTACGGCGTTCGTGACTGCGACGCGTTAAG
Organism: Linepithema humile; assembly: GCF_040581485.1. Taxonomy (NCBI): domain Eukaryota; kingdom Metazoa; phylum Arthropoda; class Insecta; order Hymenoptera; family Formicidae; genus Linepithema; species Linepithema humile. The sequence continues at coordinate 24,599,575 of NC_090129.1, read as the reverse complement.
CCGTTGTCGGTGCGCATCTGATGTATGCGCGTATGTCGCCGCGATGGCGAGTAATCGTTTGATATTCGAACGGCGTATTCCACGTAATAGAAAATAATTATTTGTCATAATTTCTTATGGGATGGAAATTTGGACGATTTTACGATTTTTACACGCTTACACGCTCTCGCCGGCTTTTTGGACTTGTGTTTCCAAAGTTTGCTTTTAATTGTAGTCTCCGTCGAAGCACACGCGGTGATTCCGACGTTCATTAGCAAGGCGATCGTTAAATTGGAGGAGCATTAATCTCCGCGGTCTGTTCGGGCAAATAAACCGCGTTTAAATTCTCGTAATTGCATTAAAATAACGAGCACGCGCAAATGAATAATTTACAGAATTAATTGCGTAGCGCGTCTTTGACGTCCTTTTATCGCCGCGAGATATCACATCGTCATAAA